>NC_137685.1:23198919-23245071 GCF_963989245.1 Nansenia antarctica | reverse complement strand
GAGATAGAGAGAGAGAGAGAGAGAGAGAGAGAGAGGATACACACACATGTTCACAGGAACGGGAACAACAAACAAAGCACTAGTTCTTCTAGTTTCTCCAAAATAGAAAAACACTCTGTGCAGATACAGTACAACTCCTACTGCTTAGGCATTTTAATCAGTCGGTCGGGTCACTCATTTAGAGTAGATTACAAACCCCAAAAAGCTACAGTATGATTACAAAACGGACGCCTGGGGAATTTAACTGGAGCACAATAACTGCAAAACATCCCCCCAAAGGACCAGCAGGACCAAGTGTTTAATAGATTTTAATGTTCTCCACGGGATGGAGAAATACAACGCATGGCTTTCGCTGCTGTAGTCAACAGACGGGGTTCCTCGAGGCCGTGAACGATAGCTCGACTAACCTCTCCCCTCTTGGCGGCTCTGTCGGGGTCAAGCAGAGTTCAACTCCAACACGTGTCTGCCGTTGTTTACACGAGAGAAGAGAGATATGGGGAGAGAGAGAGAGTGAGAGAGAGAGACATTTCTGGGAGGTTCTTATTGGCCGTGCCTGGTTATTTAGGGGCGGAGTGTCCTTGTGGTGTCCGATGGTAGTGATGGAATGTTCTAGTGCTCTAGTGGGACTGGCTGCCCCATCCCCAGCATCAATATCACCCCCACCCCCATCACCTCCACCACCCCCATCACCCCCACCACTACCATCACCTCCACCACCCCCACCACCACCCCCACCACTATCACCACCCCCACCTCCACCACCACCACCATCACCTCAACCACCCGCACCACTACCACCACCCCCACCACCCCCACCACCATCCCACCACCCACCACCATCCCCACCACCACCACCATCCCCACCACCACACCCCCGCCACCCCCATCCTGACCACCACCCCACCACCACCACCACCACCACCCACCACCACCACCACCACCACCACCTCCATCACCTCCACCACTCCCACCACTACCACCACCCCCACCACCACCATCAACCACCACCCCCGCCACCCCCATCACATCCACCACCCCCACCCCCATCACCACCACCACCACCACCACCACCATCAACCACCACCCCCACCACCACCATCAACCACCACCCCCTCCACCACCAACACCATCAACCCCCGCCGACACCACCATCAATCCCCACTACCACCACCACCACCACCACCATCAATCCCCACTACCACCACCACCACCCCCGCCACCCCCATCACATCCACCACCCCCATCACCACCACCACCACCACCACCATCAACCACCACCCCCGCCACCCCCACACCACCCAATCACCCCCTCCACCACCACCACCATTAATCCCAGCCACCACCACCATTAATCCCCGCCACCACCACCACCCCCACCAGCAGCAGCATGCTGGCCCAGCGTGCCCCCAGCACCAATCTGGATGGAGAACAGAGAAGGTAATCCAGGGTTGGATATGACATCAAAGGGTGAGTGGGGGGGTTTGTTCATCATTCAAGGGCCAGGCGAACTGGTGAGGGGGATAAAAATGAAACACGCATGGCGATTTATCAGCACTGCGGCGAAGGATTAAAAGACTGCCAGCCCTCCTGCGTGCGTTGCCAACCTGCTGCCTGCCTTGCTTTGTTTCAGCAGCTTTTAAACCCCCCCCTGTCTCTCAAGATGTGCTTCATCACTTCAATAGAATTATGTCTTCTTCTCACACTCGGCCGCGTACCGTTCATTGATACAAATCACCTCTATCAAGGCACATAAGGACGTCTGTGGAGGAGACATGTGAGGAGATTTCGTCTTTTTTTTGTTTTTTAGATATAACTCAACCTCTGCCATTGCATGAAGGAGAAAGGGGTCACACCCAAACCCAATTACTAGGTTTGTTTTTGATACGAGGGAAGGTCCAACATGCATACTGATATAACCTCTCCTACCCCCCACACCCACACCCTCATCCTTTTCTCTATTTGTCCGACCTACACAGCACCCGCTAGCGCTTCCGTGCTTTTCTTTGTGTGCGAATTGGATTCCGTTCTTGTAAAAATCCACATAAAGTAACTACTCAGCCTAGACCAGAATGATTCGTTGGTGAGGGGGGGGGGGAGTCAGAGGCATCGAGCGGACCTGTATTAAAATTTGCCTAGAAGAGGAGACAGCTGTCCCAGCCCACGTTCTTATGTGATCTCTGCATAGGCAGCAGCCTGGGCTTTCTAAAGCCCCATCTGAAAACAAATTAAAGAGGATTACAGGCTGCCACTGCAGCTCCTCTGCTCTCTGTTCTAGGAAAATGTAAAAGGTCCTGGTGGCCAAACACGTTGACCTTGAGACTAACTTTCGACTTCAATGCTTTAGTAGAGAGCACAGGGCAGGGCGGGACATCCAGGCCTGAGTAGAGAGCACAGAGCAGAGCAGGACATCCAGGCCTGAGTAGAGAGCACAGAACAGAGCAGGATATACAGGCCTGAGTAGAGAGCACAGAGCAGAGCGGGACATTAGGCCTGAGTAGAGAGCACAGAGCAGGATATCCAGACCTGAGTAGAGAGCACAGAACATAGCAGGATATACAGGCCTGAGTAGAGAGCACAGAGCAGAGTGGGACATCCAGGCCTGAGTAGAGAGCACAGAACAGAGCAGGACATCCAGGCCTGAGTAGAGAGCACAGAACAGAGCAGGACATCCAGACCTGAGTAGAGAGCACAGAACAGAGCAGGACATCCAGGCCTGAGTAGAGAGCACAGAACAGAGCAGGACATCCAGACCTGAGTAGCGATCACAGGGCAGGACAAAGAAGGCAGAGGAGGAAGGGGTTTCGAATGTGAATCCAGAACAAATGTGGCCAAATAGCTAGCCTAGCAGAATGCAGAAGTTGGGGAAATAAATAAAAAAAACACAGAGAGTGACAAATCCTATCATGGCATCAGTCTAGCCTGCTCATCATTATTTTGACAGCAGTATATCAGGTAGCTGGTGTGTTTGCTGAGAATGGCTAGAAATGTGTCTCTCCTGCACTGTCAAGTTTGTGACTACCTCAGATGTTTGTTGTTGATATACACTGGCAATTGGAACACTATAACAAATGATGATATTCGACCACAATTTCCATACGCTGCTTGAGTAAATATAGTGTAGAATCACAATTAATTGAACACGCTGGAGAGAGCGAGAGAGAGAGAGAGAGAGAGAGAGAGAGAGAGAGAGAGAGAGAGAGAGAGAGAGAGAGAGAGAGAGAGAGAGAATGAAAGAGAAAGAAAGAATTACAGTTGTGGCTAAAATGATGGATATGCATAATTTAGCACAAAACAACCATCTGAGGGAAATGTCTGCGGAAGATCAATAGTGGCGGCATTACTGAGATGAAACCAAGGCAACATAATTTTTTAACTCCAGCAGCAGAATTCCTCATCTACTGCGTTCACCTTTGCTGAACATGGTGTGCGTTGGCAATGTCGGAGGAACATGTAATCTATCAGAAACAGAACAACCACAACCGACAAAAAAGACGCCCCAGTGCTTTTGATTCACTATTCATCTATGAGCTCGAGTGTTATCGTCTTCGTAAGCCAACTTCATCTCATTAACTTTCAAGTGGCATACATGTGCATACTGGAAAAACCCGAACCATTAACATTTTCAACCTTATATGCCACAATCCACGTTACACCAAGGTAGTCGTACTGGACCGGTATGAACTTGACACAGAATGACTATGAAGTCATCGCTGTGGGGTTTCTCTCATCTCCTGCACGACCTTCTCCTCCTCGGTCTCTCCGAGAGGACAGTGTTCTGACAGACATCAATGCCACCAGCACCACTCCCCTACCCGCTGCCAAGCGCGCCCTGCCCAGCCCACCGCTCCACCGTGGCTTTGCTTCGACTGAACCAAGGGCATCTCACTGATTACTCAGACACTGGTGTGATCATCGTTCAACACCCCCAACCCCCCCCCCCCCCCCGTGGCTACATTTATACCTAACATTAATCAGCCTTCATTAGTTTTAGTGTCACACATATAATTTTGCTGTCATTCTACCTGCCTATCTCCCCCCCACCACCACCACCACCACCACCCTCCCCCCCTACTACTCTTCCCTAGCCACAGGTATCATAGTCGGAGAGGCTATTCAGTCTCTTTATATCCCGAGGGCGGGTGGTTTCTTTGTGGTGTTTCAGGGTCTTGTTCGAAATAGCTTGGTTTCAGTCCTATATGGCCAGATTGTGTCCCTGATTCCGGACCCTATGGTGCCTCTCAGAGAGCTCTGGGAGAGTGATCTAGACGGCAACATTTCCGATGACCAATGGAGCGACATTCTCAACCTAGTCCATACATCATCTTTCTGTGCTAGACATGGCCTACTCCAATGCAAGGTGCTCCACAGAGCTCATTTTACCAACGCTAAGCTGGCTAGAATATTCCCGGGTCGGAGTGATGCCTGTAACAGATGCAACCGATCCCCAGCCGACCATCTCCACATGTTCTGGACTTGCCCGAGGCTGGATACATTTTGGTCTGACATATTTGGGACCATTGAACAGGCCTTTAACACAAAGATAGACCCTAACCCTATGACTGCACTGTTCGGCCTCCCCCCATCTGAGAATATGCCCATTACTATGTGCCGTGTCATTGCCTTCACTACTCTACTAGCTAGACGTTCTATTCTCTTCAAATGGAAGCAAGCTTCCCCACCAACACACGGTCAATGGATACGGGATGTCTTACAATGCCTTCAAATGGAGAAGTTAAGATTTTCATTAAGAGGATCTCTGAAATCCTTCCACACTACCTGGGATCCCCTATTAGACCATATCAAAGAACTTAGTATCACTCCTCTTTATTAACTATGTTTTTATATATATATATATATATATATATATGTACAGTATGTGTGTGTATATATGTGTATATATATATAGATATATATGTGTATATATATATTCTATCTATTTCTATTCTATTTTATTATTGATATTATTTGTGGCCCAACCATACCTGTGGGAGGGGGGTGGGGGGGGTTAGGGGGTGGGGGGGCTTAGGAAAAAATAAAAAATAAATGTAAACAAAGACTGCTATTACTTCTTGTCACGTACTTGTGACTGTTTGCAATAAAAAGATTTGTAAAAAAAATAGAAAAAAGAAATAGAAATATGCATGAAAAAGTGCTAACCACAGTGCACCATTGGACGGTTAGGGGGTCAGAGTAGTTTTTTCAAAGTGGGAGGGGCGTTTACCCATGGTGGGAGCAGTGGACAACCTGACAACGATTACTGGAGAGCAGTATCAATCACTATTATATTACTAACCACAGTGTTTCAATGGGATATGCTGTAGCCTAGCGAGGAAGTGGGCTGGCAGTTCTCTGATTCAGCACTCAAGGCTGAATTGGAGGAACATTATGCCCCTACTCTGCCCCTGTCCACTTGCCTCATCACACCAAGGACATACCGTCTGTACTCTGTGATTCTGTCTTGTTTTTTTGTGTTTTTAATGTGTGGTGCTTAGCAGTTGCATAAAGAAGGAGAAATATTGAGAAATGGAGGTAGAGAGAGAGAGAGATAGAAATAGAGAGAGAGAGATAAATAAATGAATAGAGAGATAGAAGAGAGAAAATAATATTTTGATATCATTTTTAGAGAGAGAGAGAGAGAGAGAGAGAGAGAGAGAGAGAGAGAGAGAGAGAGAGGGAGAGAGAGAGAGGGAGAGAGAGAGATAGGAATTATAATCGAGAGAGAGAGATAGGAATACGAAAAGAGAGAGGAATAGAGAGAGCGAGCGAGAGAGTAGGAGATAGAAAATAGAAAAGTGAGAGTGAGAGAAAGAAAGAAAGAGATAGAGAGAGAGAGTGTGAGAGAGATCGAGATAGAAATAGAGAGAGAGAGTAAGAGAGAGAGAGGGTGAGTGAGAGATGTCTCTCGTGAAGGGGGGAAGTGGTAGACATTGGTATTCACGGAGGTGTCTCCATTTTGGATCTCCTTCAGCTCTTGGCCGCAGCCAAGTGCGGCCCTGACACACGCACATCCACTCTCACACAGTTAGTAAAAGAGCCACTGTGTTAATTGGGCTAAACTGCATTAGGGAGGGGAGGGGAAATTAATGCACGGTTCTAAGCAGGGACGGATGAATCACTGTCAGGTTTATGAGATCAAAGAAGACGTAGGTCTGCGTGTGTCTCCAGCACTTTACTTCCTGTGTACATCTGGAGAACTGGGCAGCTTGCGCTATTTTGTGGAAAAAACAGCTACAGTATATGAAAATGGACTACCTCACATTTTTTTTTGCATTTTTTTGCAACAAAATTCCCTGTTGCCGCCTGTGTTGCTATTTCATAAAGTAGGTTGTGTACGCTAATGATTTGTTATACAGATGCATTCGGTTTAGTGGGTGGATTCCCATGAAGAATATAAAGAAGATAACATCTCGAATAAAACAACCCGATATTATCATTTGAGGAGGAGGATTTGTAAAGATGTTCATTTTTAGGAGTCTGCCTGAGGACTTAAAACTGCCTATAACCCAGGGAAGTTACAGCGGTAATGTAATACTGAGATAACCAGACAGTAAACAGATCTGCCCCATTCAACATCTCTCAAGTCAATGAGTCTGAGTCTGAGAGAATATATGACCTGAGCTGACATGCTTATTTCGTAGCTGTAAAATCCAACAGAGTTAATACTGGATGCTAAAGCAAACAGCGGCAGGATCCAAGCGACTGTCTGTCTGTGTGTGTGTGTGTGTGTGTGTGTGTGTGTGTGTGTGTGTGTGTGTGTGTGCCTGCATGCGATTGCGTGTGTGCGTGCATGTGTGTGTGGGAGGAAGGAAGGGAGGAAGAGAGAGAGGGAAGGAGAAAGAAGAAAGAAAAGAGGAGAGTAAGAGAAAAAAGTGATCGTCAAAGAGATGGAGTTTTTTGACGTGATTAACTGTGCGAATAAGAATGTGACAGAGGCGTCGAGGTGTCTAGCAACTTCGCAAATCAAATTACAATTAGTTAAGTGCCTCTCCCAACGCAGGTGAAGTCAATCAATCCCAATCAAAGAGCTAATTGCCATTATAACGACTAATAATTCACATATACCTTAATTACCGTTTTGAAAATCAACACGGGGATATGGTAATTCCGCTAACGAATGGGCTATTGTGTTGTTGTCATTAGAACTGAATGTAGGTATAATGGCAGGTTTCCTTCTCCGGGGACATTACCATGCGGCTGTTCTCTCCCTGTAGGGAGTCTACATGTCAAAGCACAATGAATAGGTCGGGCTCTTGCTTTACAACACAAGTCTCTGAGTCTATTTGTCAAATTAAAAAAAACACAGTGCAATGATGTAGTGTTAAGGGCTCTGCACACAGCGTGCGATTTCTGTTGCGCATCAACGTTCCATTTTGAAGTTTGAATGGAAGTCTATGAGAACATCGCATTTACCCACACACGGCCCCGATTTTAATCGCGCGGCGAACATTCGATTCCATTCATTTTGAATGGGACAAAGCAGTGCGACAAAACTCGCACGCCGTGTGCTTTGTCCCATTCAAAATGAATGGAATCGAATGTTCGCCGTGCGATTAAAATCGGGGCCGTGTGTGGGTAAATGCGATGTTCTCATAGACTTCCATTCAAACTTCAAAATGGAACGTTGATGCGCAACAGAAATCGCACGCTGTGTGCAGAGCCCTTTAATGATATCGATGTTGATGATGAGCAATAATGGAGGCGGAGCAATATCCTGCAGGACCGGTAGAGAATAGGGAAGTGAATCCATGGAGAGCCTCACACTCAGGGATGCCACTGCTAACACCACAGGAGGCGGGTGGAGGTAGAAATAGGAGGACGGGGCTCATTGTAATGCATGGATAAACATGTGTGTTTGATATCGTTCCTCATTTCGTTACATTCATTACCATGAGCCTGTCCCACGATCTCTACCTCCAACAGCCTCCCCTAATGTATGTACACATACATATGAATTGTTATCATCCTCATTGTTATCATCAAGCATCTCTTCCTGGTTCGACCCTGACCGTGGCCATGGTTGGTTAGCCTCAACAGGTTTTTAGTTATTTTGACATATTTTGCTTCATTAGATAGCCGGTAGTCATCTTCTGCCTCCCCCCCCCCTCACCCATTCCCCCCCACCCCCCCCCCCCCCCACACACACACACGTTCATTCTGGAAATGTGCCCAAAACACCTTACAGACACTCCAAACCAACCCTAACGATGACAAAATGCATCTGTCATCTGGGTTGTTGGTATTCCAACCAACAAGCAAATCATCTATTTCAGGTAAATCCAACCTTGAGCCAGAAATACGAGATCATAAAAAATCATCACATTATTATTCAGATTCTCTCTGTGGATTGGCTTGGGCTAAAATAAAAAAAGAACTTTGCAATGAATAAAAAAATAGATTGCATCAGTATGCTGTGTATGGCAACATATGCTCGGCTGCAATCAAATGTACAATTGCATGAAAGAAATGTGACGCTGGTTGAGCAAAGCTCCCATAATTGCGTGATGGTTAGATAAAAGTAGCATGGGTCTCTGCGTCTGGACAGCTGAAATAGCAGTTGTTATTCTTGTTACTTCAGCGACCGGAGCTGTAAACTGGTCAATAAAAACAGCTTAAAAGCAACATCAAAACACAATATTACTTCTGACAGATCCTTTTTCACGCAGTTGAGAAGGCAATAATTATGTGTAGCGGGTGCGAGGAGGGGGATTTCAGCGTCAAAGGACAGGTACATGTGTCAGCTAGATAGCGGCTTCTTAACGCTTGGCTACTCTTGGTTGGTTACTCTACCATTTTCTTTTGGCTTGGGGTTTTTTGCGCATTATGTGTTTATTTATTTCTCGGCGTGTCAAAAATAATTGAATTTGCTTCAAGCACCACCTATCTGCCAGAAAAAGATGTCCCTTCTAAATAACCCGAAGAATGCACACGGAAAACAATTTAGGTCCCGAGAACATTTTTTAATTGTGAGTGGGGTCAGAATGGCATTTCCCCCCTCTCTCTGTCGGGCGTAACCGTGTTCCAGACAGACAAGGAAGAACATAACAGTGTTCTTGAACTAAAACGTATGGTTCCGGAATATAACAGCGTTCTAGTTCTTCTGGGACTCCAGAACCCTGCTTAAACAAGGAGAAGAATAGAACTGTGTTGCAGAGCAGCACTGTCCAGACAGTTACTCAGCACAGTGACAGACAGGACAATGCCTGGAACACAACCAAGAGCCTCAAGCACTCTCACTATGCTTTCTCATTATGCACACCTAGAATGACTGACACTCACTCCATACCCTTCCAAGTCCACAACTCGGTTTTGGGCTTAGAGCTACAGTATACAACTGGCTGAGACAGAAGAGGACAGGTTCTCACTATAGACGTGCATACTTTATATAAAACAAATACATAGACTATACAAAGGCTTACTGGGAATAGCACACTCTGACACACACAAAGGTGTGATGGAGTGTGTGTGTGTGGGTGTGTGTGGGTGGGTGTGTTTGTGTGTGTGTGTGTGTGTGTGTGTGTGTGGGTGTGCGTGCGTGCGTGCGTGCGTGCGTGCGTGCGTGCGTGCGTGTGTGCGTGCGTGCGTGTGTGTGTGTGTGTGTGTATGTGTGTGTCTATATATATCCAGTATGAGTATGGGGGGGACACCTAAATGACGAAAAGCCCATGTGTAACCCTGCAGGTTCACTGGGAACAGTGCTCATTTGTCTCTGCTTCCTGGTACCTAAATAAGGAACATCGGAGGCATCCTCTTCCCTTCCCTCTTGTTCCTTCCCCTCCCCTCCTATCCCCTCCCTCCCTTCCTCCCATCCCCTCCCCTCCCATCCCCTCCCCTCCTCTCCTCTCCTCTCCTCTCCTCTCCTCTCCTCTCCTCTCCTCTCCTCTCTTCGACACGGTGGTGAACCTCTCCACAAGGTCAGCCATCCCACATCCCATGGAGGCCCTGGGCTACTGTCAGGACGTCTGGAGCAATCAGGTGTGAACATCTGCTTTGAGAGAACCTTCCTTCCCCTTAGTAGTGGCACAGCTCCAGGGGGGGAACAGGCAGTGGTATGGCTGGGGGAAGGCAGGGGGTGGCTGGGGGAGGGCAAGGGGAAGGCACGGGGAGGCAGGGGGAGATTGGAGGAGGCTGGGGAAGGCTGTTGAGGCAGAGTGAGGTTTGGGGATGGGGGCGGGGTCGGGGACAGGGTGGAAGGGGGAGGCTGGGGGAGGCCAGTGGGAGATACGGAGGCAGAGGAGACAAGGGGAGTGTAGGAAGGGGATTATGGGAGGCAAGGTGAGGCCAGGGGGAGATTGGGGAGGCAGGAGGAGGGCCGATGGAGGCCAGGGTGGAGGGATCTGAGGAAATGCTCCCAAAATCTAATCCAGAAATAATGTATGGATGGAAACTTAAATCCCTCACAGGCATCAAGGCTATGGTTCTCCTAATGGCTTATTTACAGAGACTGACATCCACCCAGACCACCATTACAGATCAAGAGCATGGCTGCACAGCACAGGGAGACTTTTATGGAGACTTGTCACAGCACAGGGAGTCTCTATGGAAGCTTGTCACAGGACCACGTTGCCCTAAATATACCCAGGGAAGGTCACCGTTGGTAGAGTGGAGTGGTACAGACAGAGGGGCCTGACAGGCGTAATTCTCCTCCATCCCCCCCTCCCCTCTCGCCCACAAAGTCACAGCACACACAAAGTCATTTAGATAAAGAAGAAAGAAAAAACGGGGTGGCAGTTTTCTTTTATTTAAAATTAATTCGCTGCCCAAATCATTTCATTTATTCACCTTAATAATTTGATCTTCTTATAATCATTCCGTGACGTCCGCCCTCAACCGAACCACCGCCGGATGACAAAACCACTGTCCGCAAATATCAATTCTAATCTTGTTCGCCCCCACCACAAACACAACAGAGTGACTCACACACTCCTGATTCTATTGCGAGCCGTCGAGTCCGCGGCCGAGATGCCTCATTGACTTTTAATAGGATGCAATTTGAGCCTGAGGATTCCCGTGTTTAGAGCCGAGTGGTGGTAAAAGGCAGAGGAGTGATGCCCCTGGTTGTCCCCCTTCTCTCCCCCACTGACGCCGGCACCTCGCGAGGGGTGGAGGGAGGTCACAAAGGAGGGGAGGGAGGGTTGGACAGAAAACCAGTTAACAGAGCTGTAAACGACCAGACGAGGGATGCTGATGAGATCATCACAAGGGTACAGTCTTGACTCCCGTGACACGGGAGAGTAGCGTCAATGCCAGCCAATGACAGGAAGACAGATGCAATAAACATTAGCTTGGGAAAGCATATGCGGTCACGGCGCCGTATATCCGTCCGTCACTCATCACGCCTGTAAGGTAAACGCCGAAAATAGATGTGTGTGACCCAGGGATGAACTGAGGGGGGATTCTTTTTCTTTTTTTTCTCCCCCTTCCTTGCTTGGCTGAAGGAGAAAATGACAAAGGGATTGTTTGAGATGGATGGAGAGATGTGGAGGAATGAGAGAGGAGAGCAGCCAGGGGAAGGGGGCTGATGAAAAACAGGTCTGTTATGACATTGCCTCTTGACATTCGTAACAGCTACAGGACACCGAGTCGTCCGCAGTCCTCCCCTGTCGCTTTACGACAGACTCAGACAATCTGGTGGCACGCAGGTACCATCACTCCAGTCATTATCTCTGGAAACCCATTCCCTACGACCTCTGCTGTTGATGCACATTATTCACGATAGGAAGAACTCTCACGTACACCCCCAACTCAGCTCTGGGGAAGGAGAAACAGACGCAGTAAGAGGGCAAGAGAGAGAGAGAGGGGGAGAGAGAGAGAGAGAGAGAGAGATGCGGGGGTCTACTCTCTTCAATTAATACGTTTAAAGAGACAGAAACATCTCGCGGTGGGGTTAAACAACACAGGGTACTCGCCGATCGCACACTGCGAGAGGTGAAATCAAGGTAGGAAACCCATGGTCACCTTCAAACTAAAATAAAACGACTGCTGCGTGCGTGTCAACCACCTCGTGGCCCACGCCCCTCCCGCCTTCCTCATTAGGGCCTAAGTACAGCTCTAACGAGCGGCAGAAAGCCTGTGTTGTGGACGAGATTAATGGATCTGGAGACCCATCTCCACGCGACTCCTCCGTCTGATGCCGGGGCTCTCTGTGAGGCCCCGCGCCCCACTCAAGAGGCATCCTTCATGTGAGTCCTTCAGGACCAGAAGGGCCCCCGAGCGCCTATAATTACATCATTTAACTAATTACTCACAAAGCCATTACCATACAAACCTATTCAATGGCAACCATCGTCGTCTGGATCAAAAGCATGGGAATTATACCCCCACGATCGAGCCACTGCGTCGGAGGACAGTGGCTACGGTTGGGGATGGGGATGGGGGATGGAGATGGATAAAGTAATCGTAGTCTTTAGTCCTTTCAATAGGAATGTTAGCTAGAGTAGATCAAAGAACCGGGAAAAGATGCGTTTGATGACGATGACTCAGCTATAGGCTGGACCTGGGGATGGATGTACTGTAGCTCATCAATGCTACCGGCCGACAACTCTCCATCCATTTCTGGCCAGCTTCCCACTGCCTCAGCCAGCCGGTGTGCAGGGAAGGACTGGGCGTCTAAAGCAGCCCTGGATGGCAGCTGGTGATCGCTCCCATCCGATAATAAATGTTGTTTGAAATTGGATATGGCTCCCCCCCCCACGGTTCTTCTTTATGCAATCTACTGGGTTGGTAGGTAGAAGCACTCATTTGTTTAGGTTGACCTTTCATCCGCTGTAGCTCAAACCACAGAGAGGTAGAGCATTCCTGCAGTGAAGTAAATTAATTATGAAACCTGAAAAAGTCACCCCAGAAAGGATGCATGGAGATAATTCGCTGGTATTATACATTCATTAAACACTTCATTCAGAACACCTGTGCACCTTCTCATTCATTCAGCTGGTGTAATGGTGTGGGGAATGTTTTCTTGGTACACTTTGGCCTCCAATCAATCATCGCTTGAATCCCACAGCCTATTTTAGTACTAGTATTTTATTTTGAGTATTTGAGTATTTTTTGGTTGCTGACCATGTGCATCCCTTCATGACCACAATGTATCAATCTCCTCATGGCTACTTCCAGCATGGTGATGCACCATGTCACAAAGCAAAAGTTGTCCATCCCCAGTACATCCATCCCCAGGTCCATGAACCGGTTTTCATGAAAATGACAGTGAGTTCAGTTTTTTCAGTGGTCTTCCTAGTCACCGGATCTGAATCCAGTAGAACACCTTTGGGATGTGGTAGAACAGGAAATTCACAGCTTGAAAGTGCACATGAAAAATCATTGAAGAATTGTGTGATGCAAACATGTAATCACGGACTAGAATCGAATAGAATATGTTTCCAACATCTTGTGGAATCAATGCCACAAAGAATTGAAGCTGTTTTGAGAGCAAAGGGAGGCCCTACCCAGTATTAGTATAGTGTTCCTAATAAAGTGTTCTGTGAGTGTATCAGCCTCATGCACAAATAGTTACTGCTATAGAAAATACACTTTAGGAATACATCTTCTAAACGTGTCTTTGATTTATTGATCAACATGATTGCATGTTCATAAAACTAGACTAAAATTGTGGTCCTCAGTGGCTCAGTTGGTACAGCATGGTGCTACAATGCTTAGGTTGTGGGATCGATTCCCGCTGGGACCATACATATACTGAAAAGATATATGCACACTTCTGCAATGTAAGTGGCTTTGGATAAAGGCATCAGCTATGGCATACTGTATAGTAGATGTTTACTAAACATCACAGACACAACCAATGAATAATACATAATAATAATAACTTCCGATTTGTATAGCGCCTTTCATAAAACCCCAGGACACTTTACAATTCTAAAGGAAATGGTAAGACAGACAGAACTGAAAACAAAACAGAAACAGTGACTAGGGGCCAAAGGCCTTGCTGAACAGGTGGGTTTTGAGGGCTGATTTGAAGGAGTCTGCCTTGTGTCATCAGTGTTCACAGAACACCGGTTTGGAAATACTCGATTTGGGCGCGTGCACGCAGACATAAAGAGCCCAGAAGAGCCGATTTTCGAAATGAATATACTAGACTGCGCAGCGGTCCTACTTATTGCGCAGCGGTCCTACTTATTGATCTTACTGAACTGCCGCAATTAACAAGGCGAGGGAAATGGTTTGGCAAGAAATTGCTATCTATCTATCTATCTATCACACTTTCAAAATATCAAACTATCTATCTATCTATCTCGTAAAAAGTGGGAACTAATATTTCCTAAAAGACACTTGATGAAACTCTCGTTCGAGATTTAGTTTCCACCTGTGAGACATTTTTGACGCACGTCTTACTTAAACCAGACTGTAAACCTGGTCGCTACCAAGTTTGTTCTGAAGGATTGGTTGCATAACAACCAAGCGGCGAATTATTTGAGCCACATTCATGGAACGGAACTGGAGCTGAAATTATCGCCGATTTAAAAAGATTAGCGCCGGATTTGATTTAATCAGCCTTCTAGGAATCGGCCCCAGGGTGGGGGCGTTACGGATCACTGTGGGGAGAGAGTTCCAGAGGGTAGGTGCAGCCACGCTGAAGGCTCTGTCCCCAAAGAAGTGAAAGTGATGGTTTTGAACAACCTATAAAACGGCTATAACTTAAGAGCCCATTACAGGAGTTTCTAAATGTCTAAAAAGTGATGTAATGTCTGAATGGTGAAACCAATATGTACCGTACACAAAACAATTCCACTCTAACCTCATCATCAAGTGTTTGATTTCAAATCCAAACTTCTGGAGTGTAGAAGCCAAAAGAACATAAACAAATTCAGTGTCCCATTAATTACGCAGAGCACTGTACACTGAAGCTTTAACAATGACATAATGTACTTTTTATTTACGGTGGGAAAAAGGGTTACACCGTTACACCGAAACACTAAACCCAACAGTATTACTGATGTTACGACCGGGCTCTGGGCCATAACAAAAATGGAGACGCACACCATATAAACGGAATATAATTAAGAATTTAATAGAAATAACCTAGGCAAACTAATACAATAATCCAATGACGTATGATAATCAGTATGTCAGTAGTGTAAGTGAGTGAATGCAGTGGAAAGTGTGGTGGTGGTGGAGGGTGTTGTATGGTGTTGTATGGTGTAAAGTAACATAACAAGAGAGTAATGGGTGCTGGTGGAGAGAGAGAGAGAGAGAGAGAGAGAGAGAGAGAGAGAGAGAGAGAGAGAGAGAGAGAGAGAGAGAGAGAGAGAGAGAGAGAGAGAGAGAGAGAGGGAGAGAGGGAGAGATGGAGGACTGAAGCGCCTTTTAAGTAACGACCAGGAGGGCGAGTCAGCTGCCCCTAATCCGGCCTGATTGGACTCCAGCCTGGCCCACCGGGTAGCCTACCTGCTTGGGTAGGACCCAAACCAAGGTTATCCAGACAGGCCAGAGGGCCGTCACACTGATAACCCTTGATCGTTGATTATCCTGTTAGCTTGGGAGTAATAGGAACCAGGTCTGGTGCAGAGCGAGCCGATAAACCAGTTTATCATAATTCTCTCCGAAAAGGGAGGGATATAGATTCATCATGTCCAGTAGGGGCTAGTGAAGGAGAGTGGTGTCCTGTACTTATGATGGATAGAGCTGTCCCGGGCATCTCATGACTCATTTAGAATAATCAGCGTTAAGAAGGAGAGAGAGAGCATAGTTTAATACAAATCCCACGCTGTGAAACTGCAAGTAGGATACTTCCCCAAAGGGTTATTGAATTAATCTGAATCAGATTTTCAACTCGACTCTGAATGAGATGTCTAGTTATGTACAGTATGTAGCTGAGACGGAAAGAAACAACCAAAAGCTCATGATGTATATTGTGTATAGTGACTAGTTGTATCACATATCCTAAATGTATACAAATCCTAAATGTGTAGAGTTATTTAAAGAAAAGGGACTGAATTACTCGTTTTGGTGGCAGGCCATATTGAATCATATATATTTGTACACACCGGCTCATGATATGATTTACAGTACTGGATATTGCAGTAGCCTATACTCAGCCTATCCCTCAATTCCACAGAGCTCAATATTACACTGTTACAGTAGCCTACTCAAACTCAGACCAATGCCGCTTTTTCAAGATGAGTTCATCTGTGGGCATCTGAAGGTGAAAGTCCATTACAAACAATAATAAGAAACTATAGACAGATATACTGTTTATGTTTAATTGTTTTATACTACCTTATGTACAATAAACAAAGTACAATAAATCTCTGTACAGTAGGAGTCAAACTTTTTTTTTCCCTGTGTCATCCAATCATGGGAGGGGATGGAAGGAATTAAAAAATGAAAATGAAAAAAAAGAATAAGAAATGATGCAAGCAATGCTTTCTGACAGAACTTAATTGCTATCTTTCCCATTTCAAAACCGATTCTAATCACCCGCAGGCTTGATTAGACCACCCGATGTGCCGGTTCTGGCCCACGGACCGTATCTCTGACACCCCTGCTATAGAAACAAATGCAAGTAAAATAATAAAGTTATTATCTACATTGTGATCTCCTATAGGAAAGTGATTTCCTATTATTCAAAGTAGGCTCAGTCCTGTATTGAAGCATCTGCATATATTAATTCAGAACAATTTGAACAGTCTGTGTAGTTATAGCAGAAACAATGCATACAGGTATGGATTGAAGTCCCCTGTAATTTCATTTTGTAATACATTTCAAACACAAAGGCAGAACATTTACATTGAGATGGACAATGTATGCAATGAGAGGATAATGGATCATTGAAACGGAGAGCAACTACGCCAAAAGAGCATCTGCAGTGCTCTCTGTTTGGAGAGCAGTCAGTCGGAAACGTTGTTGCAATACATTACTATCCACTCAGAATTCATTGAAAAACCGAACGCTTGTCCAAAACGGACACAAAAACTCCTTTAGACAAAACCATTTAGGATAGGACAGGAAATTATGCTAGATTGACTCAGAAAGTGTTATTATTAAAAAAACAGTCCAGGTCTAGTAGGATGGAGCTTTGAATGGCAATCGCACCACCTCATAATTGAGATTCAGAGAGCATTTCAAGGTGCAAAAATAAATGTAACGAGGAACAGCAGGAGAGCTATGATGAAACAACATATTTTAAACACCGTCAATTTGGCACAGGGATTGATTAATTGAGTCATTTGACGTGTGCTCACTTGCCAAAATGTGCTTCCTCCCCCCCCATGTCTCTGAGGAAATCACTCTTAACTAAAGCTATTAGGTCGCTGCTATTTAGGAGTCGGTGGTGCGAGACCACACATAAATATCTGCCAATCAATCAGACTCTATCCTCTATCGTCTCTCTCTCTCCATCCTACACGGGTTTAGGGCAGAAATACGGACGTCGACATCCAGTCCTGACTGACTGACAAGCGTGAGGGAGGTGTGATCATTCTTAAGGGTCAGCATGGCTCTCACATCGTTTTTTCCCCCAGACACTCCAAAATGGGTGACAGTGGAGGTGCAGACAGGTTGCCAACTCAAGCACTATTCTTGCCCTGGACCGCCACACCTGCGTCTACCATGACAGCCATCCTACTTATATGGTTTAATGAGATGTCTCAGCACTTTCTGACACATGCTACGAGATTCTACACACACATGGCCTTTTCTGACATTTCTCTTCCTGTGTATTACTTGTCAAGGTACTGCTAGAGAGAGATTGTTAGAGTTGCGGGGAAAGAAAACGTGTCACGGAAATCAGAAAAACGTGGGAAAACAATGAAAGTTTCACTATTTCAGAAACCGAGTTTTCTTTTTCACAAAGTTCCCCTGGTACTTTTCTGAAAGATCAATGCTATGATAAAGAGGAGATTTGGTATCACGTGATCTGTGTCAACCAAAAGGGACATTCTGAGCTCCGACAGCTTGCTGTATACACCCCTCTCCCCTATTTCCACTCCAAAGGCAACTTGCTGCTTTGCATGCGTTCTCCGCCTCTGGCAAAAAGTTCACCTTGCATTGTGTGAAATACTTTGATAGTATGCTTCGGTTGGGAACGTGTTTTTGTTGTTTTTTGCAAACTGGAATATTTGTCAAGCACAACATTGATATAGTAGATTGAATGGAAGAGAGGATAAATCTCCATGTATTTCTCCAGGAGGATTACAGACAAAAGGTCGAACATGAATATGAATATTATGATGTACTGAAGCTCTTTGTCTCTAAGTTAGTCTGCAGCGTCTACTAGTTTATTAAGAGCCAGCAGGTCTCTGGTTAGTCTACAGTCTTTAGTCAGCTCTAAAGACACAGCAGGGAGACACTCCTACAGTGGTAAAGTATATAGAACCGTATAGGGTATATGACAATGTAGTGGTAAAAAGGATCCTGACGTTTCCTCAAACAACGTACAGTATCAGCCCTCTCAGAGGACTCATGAGAAATGCATTGAGGTGCAGCGGAACCTAATGCATGCATGGGCGCATGGGAGTACCTAATATGTATGGGCGCATGGCAGTACCTAACATGTATGGGCGCATGGCAGTACCTAACATGTATGGGCGCATGGCAGTACCTAACATGTATGGGCGCATGGGAGTACCTAATATGTATGGGCGCATGGCAGTACCTAACATGTATGGGCGCATGGGAGTACCTAACATGTATGGGCGCATGGCAGTACCTAACATGTATGGGCGCATGGCAGTACCTAACATGTATGGGCGCATGGCAGTACCTAACATGTATGGGCGCATGGCAGTACCTAACATGTATGGGTGCATGAGAGTACCTAACATGTATGGGCGCATGGCAGTACCTAACATGTATGGGCGCATGGCAGTACCTAACATGTATGGGCGCATGGGAGTACCTAACATGTATGGGCGCATGAGAGTACCTAACATGTATGGGTGCATGGCAGTACCTAACATGTATGTGCGCATGAGAGTACCTAACATGCATGGGTGTATGGGAGTACCTCTACTTGACTGACACAGTTAACAGCTAAAGACAACTGAAAATGCAGTGACCTTTCCAACTATTGATGTATCCTTTTGCTAAGGATACTTAATTATTTACTGTACAAAGGAAAACTAAACTGTTTGATATGGAAAACAATGTGCCCGTCTTTCCTTGGTCCTTGTCGAACGAACCGCGTCATCTTTAAGATGCAAACCATCACCTCTCGAGGTATTCCCTCTGGGAACATGATAGTGTCATTTTCTAGAGGAGCATTTCACCACCTAGGAATATGATGCATGATATAAGAGTGACTAGTAATTGGGACCTATTCAGAAAACAGCTGACTACAAATATTCCGGCATCATCATCTAAACCATATGTGACAAGTGTCACAAATTGGTTGTGATTTTCTCTAAATTACTCACTGTCAATTCAGGAGAGCTCGGAAGAGCAAATTTAATGACTGTTAAGTGCAGGCATGGCACATTATTGCATGAGCTTATATCAATTAGAGGATTGAGAATTAATTGAGTCATCATGTCCCTGTAAATGATCATTACTGAAAAATATAGTGAACACTTCATAGCTTCATCATTATCAAAAACTTTCAAAATGCAAAAAAAATAACAGCTATAAATCGCCCCAATAATACACAACTATATAGCCTAGTATTCCATTTTTAAGACTAGACTTTTCTTATGCAACTTTATTCTTCTTTACAACCCCTAATGTAACGGCCCAAAAAATTAGTCTATTGTATTCCGATCAGGCTCTGGAGCTGGAACTGGTGCAGCTGTAGTTTAGCTCAGGGCTACCAGGCAGATCACTGAGGCCTTTTAATTACAGCATATTAAAATCTCATTCTGATGAAAATGCTGCATGCTACAAATCCCAAATCTTAAGCGTTGTGGAAAAGGCAATCGGTTCATGAAAGGTATTACTCATTTAGAAAAGGAACCACAAGAGATAGGCCTAGTGAGAACCAGTGGAGGCTGGGTGGAGGTAGAATTTGGAGGACAGGCTCGTTGTAATGCTTGGAAATGGAATAACGAACGCTAATAAACATGTGTGTTTGATACCATTCCTATTGTCCCAGGGATTCCAACGAGCCCGTCCCCTGATGTCTACCGCTACCCACCCTCCCTTGGTGAGAACAGCCTTGATTATAATTCCAACACTGATTTCATCAGAGTAGGGGGGTGACACAGAAACGGTTTGCCGACTGTTTAAGAGGGCCCGTGACTCACCGGGTGCTAAAATCACTCAAAATATATATCGCACTCATATCGAGCACCGGTAGAAATATCACATTTAATTACACAAGCATTAACCTTGCCACCTTAACTTTCCTGTTGCGTCTCCTGACTAGTCTCGTGGCCCCGAATCGTGTTGACGGGTGAGATCTCATCCTCTCTCATTCCTTTATGAGCATCAAAAACTCTCGGGCAAATTAAATGTCAATCACATAGATAATCTAATTAAGGACCACACATTTTCTAATTGCATTCGATATGCACATGAAGTTCGATGGGCTTCCATGTCTTAAATAAGGCCAATATAATTAATGACACGTGGGGCTACTGCAGCCTACAGCTAAGACTACACCAGAATATTTTGATTAACAAAGCACATTAATGGGCCTTTGGCCTCACCCTCAACTCCCTGTTCAGCGCCTAGCCCACTAATGAAAGCGGCTCGGGCATCCATCTCTCTGCCCGCACTTTCATTGGATATTAACAAGAACCACCTTCCTTATTAGTTTGAATCCCCGCCGTGCTACACTCAAGATATTGATCATTCAACTTGTTGCGCCCTTTTTGAAGCGCGGAATCGGGATAACTGAATTCAGGAGTGTTTTCGGAGAGCGTCGGCGGTTAATTGGAAACGCTGCCTTTTCACCGAGAGTCTTAGCGTAGGCTCTTACAATCAGGCTGACTTGAGGAGTCGGCAGCGCGGCATACCCCGGCTGTAGAGAACGACTACTAGAAGAAGGACATCTCTGCACACTCAGGATCGATCGTTTTCAACGTGGTGGTTATGCTGAATGCCTCATTCATGCCATCCTTACACTGTATGCATCGCATCTCAGTATCCCTTATGAAAGCCCTGTGAAGAGTATAGTGTCATGTGCTGTGAGGTGGCATTACTCTACATGGATTTATAATTATGTTTAATTGTCTGCATTGACTCTGTTGCTCTTCCACCATAACCTCTACAACCTCAAAATGATTGATGTTTTTTCATTCACCTACATGGTGGCCAAGAGGAGACATGTCATGTTGACTCAACAATGGGGGTTCATGGAGGCCTTACATACATCACATATGTGTGTGTAATTAATCTACCTAGAAAGTAGACCAACAATAATCAGAGCAATAGGTTTGAGATGCATACTTCGATGGTAATTAGTGCACTGCTGGTTCTCTGCTGAGCTTGTCTTTGTTGAAGCACAGGGACAGTATACTGAGCATAACCTATATACATACATACATGTATATTATACAGTATGTTTTCTCATGAGCTTGAGAGAGAGAGAGAGAGAGAGAGAGAGAGAGAGAGAGAGAGAGAGAGAGAGAGAGAGAGAGAGAGAGAGAGAGAGAGAGAGAGAGCGGAAAGGAAAGTGTGAATACTTGAAAAATGGCTGGTGAGGAGAGTCCCTCCTGTCACTGCTGCCTGGCTGTCTATGACAGTTTAATTCTGGTGCAAAACCGCCACCTTATAAGAGAGCTCTTCTTATTATTCTAATGATCACTGTCAATCTTGATGGATTAGTGTATGCATTATCGACCTAAAAATAAGAAGAGGGAGACAGACTCGGCACGCATCATTGAGGGAACAGTTTGGTTTATGGGCAAACCCATTAGTGGTGTTAATCAGGATAAAATGTCTTTCTCATCTATTTTCAGTGGCTGACCGCAATAATGAGCCATTAAACATTCTGAGAAATCCATCTCCATCTCTGTGCTGAAATATTCTGATATTATGCGTATTAGTCCACTCACTCTCTCTCTCCCTCTCTCTCTCTCTCTCTCTCTCTCTCTCTCTCTCTCTCTCTCTCTCTCTCTCTCTCTCTCTCTCTCACGCAAAGTAAAACATACAGTAAGATCACATTTTCAAAGACGTTTGCAGTGGAAGATGGACTGAGATTAGATAAATCAAACAAATGCATTAGGAGGGCTAATCGTAGAAAGGCTATTAGGCCAATGCGCTTGTCATATTATTTTCATAGGAGAACCATTTCCATTGAGACAGCAGAATGTGACTATTATGCTGCCTCATGCAAAACAGTAGACCCCCCTGCCACCGATTCGCTGTTGATGGCTATTTTGGTAACAATGTAACTGCTTTATCAAGCAAGAACGCATTTATGATGACATTGCAATGGGAACAGCAAACAGAACCAAACTCTGTAATATGACTAGTCTTGGCTGACAAAAAATAACAAATAAAACATTATTAGCTGTACTCAAGGTGTACTTCACCTTGAAGACAGATCTTTAGCACAACATTCAAGGGCCCTGATCCTGATCATGTCCCTGATCCTCTATTAGCTCTCATTCTACACTAACTATTACAGCTTCAGAAACTCACAAAACATTAGTAAGAGCTGTGAATTTTATCAATAATGTTTCATCAAAAGGTTTCAAGAGGCCCCAATCAATGAGAGAACTTGCTCCGTACTTCGACCATTGCGCAGTAACCAAGCAAGCACTATTGCCTTACACAATGGTCCTCTTGGGCACTGCTGGCTTAGCAGAAAAAAAGCTTTATTATTGAAAAATGACCCATTGGATTTAGTTCCCTCTATTCTCCAACAAGAGGATGACTTGCCATTGTTCTACATAAAGGCTCTTTAACTAATTAAATATTATCGTCCTGAATTCTATGTCAGCTGTGTGTTAATGGCGCTCAGCATAATTGAATTATGTGATATAGTAACGCAATATGGAATTCCATAATAATTAGAGGGAATGTCTCTCTATGGGTTTAGACAACACATAGGAGACACTATAGAGGGAAAGGCGGTGTGGAGGTGGCAGATGCCACGGTAGACACAGTACATTCTATCAAAATAACCATCAGGTGTTATATAAAGCCACTAAACTGTTTCCATGACGATTACATACAGTATATCTAATTAACATACAAGACCTTGAATATGCATCAAGGTATATGTATCCTTTAATATACCTGTATGAAGAAAAAATAAATAAATCTCCATCAACTATTCAACGTCAATAACAACGGGTAAGATCACAACGACGCCCTATTATAGAGGCCTGAGATATTCCAGGTGTGGACTAACTTTCTTGAAAAGTACTGTTACTGACATCTGCGTGCTAATGAAATAGGAAACCGAAAAAAATGAAAAGATAAGCACTAAATGCAAATAACCCTGAGTCTTGTTCCCCAATACAGCGTATTGATTCTGTTAATGAAAGGGTTTCCTATTAGTTTAGCAGCGCCAGAGAGAGCTGAGCTCATCAGTTTTGCATGTCCTTAAATACAATGGCTAAAGACTGCAGAACTTGGTGTAATGATTCTCCTGTGAGTCTTAGCCGAGGTGCAGTTGTCTTTTCCCCCTAACTGGCTTCATTACATCACACCAGTGAAGGCTTTATACTAGAACAGCCATGGGTGGGGTCATTTGTAAAAACAATGTTATATCTTTGCACTCGATCCGATTTCAGGACCCTCCTTTCATGACTTTTCCTAGATATGTGCGTTCTAACACCCAATATCCTTACATTTTCAAAATCCCATCAGGATAAGCTAGTATAAAGCTATTTTGCGGTTTTTCGGTGTAGGAGGCAGGCTCATTTACAAGACGTGCCAACTAGTGGTCGCTGTGTGTAAACAGCAGCTGTCCATTGTAAAGTCTATGGTCATTTGACAGCCGAAGCAGCTCTGATAGAAGGTACAATAGGCACGGCTGTTCTAGTGCTAACCTTAAAGCAAAGGCATACTGCAGGACCTGGAAGAAAACAAAGCTGAACAACTTGGAATAAATGGAGGAAAAACGTTCCAAGCCCTCAACCATTCCAAACCACACTGACTAGGTCTCAGCTGATAAAGTTCTCATATTGTAGATGTAAGGTCTTTGTGCTTTGATTTAGTTTGATCATGTCTTAAATCCTGGTTGCTTGTTATGGACAGTTTTGACGAATCACACTAGGAGGCATGTGTGTGTGTGTGTGTGTGTGTGCGTGCGTGCGTGCCAGCGTGCCTGCGTGCGTGCCAGCGTGCATGCGTGCCTGCGTGCGTGCCTGCGTGCGTGCGTGTGCGCGCACGCCCGTGCACATACACGTACACGCGTGTGTATGTCAGTGTGTCTGTAAAACATATCGCCCCTAATAGAGCCATACTGTCACCCGATCGATATGACAAAACCTTTCCCTGGGGTGCAGGCTCACTGCCACTTTGGAGAATTGTAATCTTCTACAACATGCTGTCCATAGCCGCTCGCAAATTACCATGAGGTGTATGTGTGTCTCTGTTTATGTGTGTGCAGGCTTGCAAGAAGCAATAATCTACGAAACAAGATTATTTGCATATGCCTTTGAATTAGGCCGCCAGACTGTTTCGACTCATGTTTAATGGAGCATTTAATCAATTCACCACATACAGCTGTGGAGCTTCCTCATTTGGCCTCCCCCTCCTAGGCCCTCTCACTCTTCTCACAAGCCCCCCAATCAAGCACAGGAACCTGAATCAGAGATTTGAGTTTTAGCGTCGGCTGAGATACCAATGGGAAGGCATACAAAATCTACGTGCGCTTTGATTCGGGAGATATTGGGTTTAAATTTTTTTCTTCTCTTAGGCCTTAGGAGACAAAATGTTTCCTCATGGGAGAGAGAGCAAACCTTTGCAAACCCTTTGAAAGCGGAAAAAACCTGCCAGGAATATCAGGGTGGATTTGAGAGAGGAAACAAACAGGAAGTCGAAGTAGTGCTCCTGCTCGACTACTCAAGAATAATATGAGTATGTACTCCTGACACGGCTATTGAGAGTCCTAAAAGTAGGAATCATTACTAATTTCCCACTTTTCATATGAATCTAATGTAGGAAACTTGACACTGAAAATCGCTTGTTTTGTTTCCCACTGTTGTTGAAACACGTCCTCCACCCTTGACTGATGATTGAACGACCATTTTCCTCGGACCTCTCTGTCTGTTATGATCCCCGCCAGCCTTTTGTGACAACTCTCTCTCTCTCTCTCTCTCTCTCTCTCTCTCTCTCTCTCTCTCTCTCTCTCTCTCTCTCTCTCTCTCTCTCTCTCTCTCTCTCTCTCTCTCTCTCTCTCTCTCTCTCTCTCTCTCACAGTGCCACTTCTGACATCACAAGCCACTTCTACACACAAACACAGGCTTGACATTCAAGTAGCTGTTCCTCTTGATTTCAAAACCCCGGACCACATCAGAAGTATAGCCCCCCCAGTACCTCTCCGATCTCCTCCACCACTACACCCCATCCAGAACTGTGAGGTCCTCTAAACACGGGCCTCCTCATCCAACCCAGCGCCAAACTCCGGACCTTTGGGTACAGAGCCTTCAGTGTGGCAGCCGCCCACACCCTCTGGAACTCTCTACCCAAGGATATCCGCGACTCTCCAACCATGGACGTATTCCAAACTGCCCTTAAAACCCCACCTTTTCACCATTGCTTTCAACCTTTAGTAGCTGTTTCACTGTTTCTTGTTTAGTGTGTTTTGTTCCCTTGTAAAGCGACCTTGGGTCTGTGAAAGGCACTATATACCAGTGGCGGGCGGTGCATTTCACACCTAGGCCTTCAGTGATGTCCTACCTGAATTATTCCACCTCTTAATACCATCATTATGACGCCATGGCTCTAGAAACTATACATTTAGACAGAAACGCAGTATAACCGGGCGTTGCCATTGTTATTATAGCGGCACCTTGTCTGGGTGTATTCAATTCATTGCATGAAAACGAAAGCGTCAGTTATTTCCCGAACTCGATCTCGATAGGAGAACCGTTTCGAGGTTCCATTTAAGGATGGTTATCTTCCTCGTGTTCATACGGTCACGGGGG
The DNA here is from genome assembly GCF_963989245.1 of Nansenia antarctica. Lineage (NCBI taxonomy): Eukaryota > Metazoa > Chordata > Actinopteri > Argentiniformes > Microstomatidae > Nansenia > Nansenia antarctica. The sequence goes on along the minus strand of NC_137685.1, from coordinate 23,219,080 downwards.
TGTGTCGTTTTCCATGGTAGCAGCCCGGGAAGTGGTTAGAAGATCGCATTGAAGCCCCACTTACTCACACAACTGAGCCAGGCAACACAACACACATATCTCTTTCATCTATTTAATCTGGCTTGCCAGTGACTACTGAGAAAAGAGCAGTTGGCATCCAGGAAAGACTGGTGGGCTGCCAGGGAAGTCTGGCTGGCGGCAGGAAAGACTGCACCGGGGGTGGCGGGGCTAGTTACCCTTTAAACACGTCCTTGTAGCCTTGCTACAGGGACTCCCCAAACTAACTACAAGCAAAATAAGGAAAAAACAACCCGGCGGTCCACCGAGAGGCGGGATGGAAGATGGACCAATCAGGACAGATAACACGGTAACGACTGGAACGGCAACGACTAACGATCAAAGGATCCTGAGAGAATGCAGCTGTGGGTGGTCCAAAGTAACAACCTACTTGGGCCTGCGGATCCACCAGGGGAGGACAAAATGCGGCGGCAGCTATCAGATGCAAACTTGCACTGCGCCAGCAGGTCAGACAAGGAGGAATCAGAGCCAGGTTGAGCACCACAGTGCTACTGATCCCACCATTGCATCCGGTGAGAGAGAGCAAGAACAGCCTCCCCAGCAGGATTTGCAACCACATCTGCACGACCCACAACAGGAGCATCAGAGCAGAACGCCAGGTAGAGAATCCACCAAGGAAACCCCAGAGAAGCCAGACCGGAAACCCAAGATCAAGTGGCCAAAGGCCAGCGACAAGGATTCATGGAGAAGCTTCGACGAAAGCTTACATACCACCCTCCAGAACAGTCTAAGAGGCAGCACAACGTCCAAGCTGAACATCTTCGGCCATATCATCTATGAGGAAGGCAAGGGAAGATTTGGAGAGATGCCTCAGAGGAGGACCGTTCCTAGGCAGAGCGGGAGACGGGAGAGAGAAATCCTCCAGCTGGTAAAGGAGCGGCGACGTTTGCGGAAGGCATGGAGGAGAGCTGAGGAAGAGGAGAAGGAGGGCTTGCAGAACCTCTGGAGTCAGATCAGAACCAGACTCACCCACCTGAGGCGAGCTGAAAGGATCAGGAAACGTAGAAGCAACAAGGAAAAGGCAAGGACGAACTTCTTCCGGGACCCGTTCAAGTACGCCCGGGGTTTGCTTGAGGAGACGAAATCGGGGAAGCTGCAGACCACCGAGCAGGAGCTGGAGGAACACATCAAGGACCAGCTCAGTGACAGCCAAAAGGAGAGTCCCCTTGGTTCCCCAGGGCACGTACCGCTCCCACCCGAGCCCTCTTCTCAGTTTGACACCACTCCCCCCAGATGGTCTGAAGTTAAGCAGGCGGTGGAGCATGCGAGAGCTGCATCTGCACCCGGACCAAATGGCGTCTCCTATAGGGTATACAAGAACTGCCCAATGACCCTGAAGCTTTTGTGGAGACTAATGGGCATTGCCTGGAAAACAGAATCCATCCCTTCAGCATGGAGCAGAGCAGTCACTACCTTCATCCCGAAAGAGAAAGACTCCCATAACATCAGCCAATTCAGAGGCATAGCCTTATTGAATGTGGAGGGGAAGATCTTCTTCTCAGTGATGGCAAAGCGCATGACCAGCTACCTCCTGGCAAACAATTACATCGACACCAGCTGTCAGAAGGCAGGCGTCCCAGGATTTCCTGGCTGCGTGGAGCACTCGGCTATGATCTGGGAACAGATCCAGACAGCGAAGCGGAGCAAATCAGACCTGCACGTCGTTTGGCTGGACCTTGCAAATGCATATGTGTCTGTTCCCCACCAGCTCATCCATTTTGCCCTCAAATTCTTCCACATACCACCGTGCATCCAGAGCCTACTAGCAACCTACTTTAACAACTTCCATGTATGCTACACAACCCAGGAGTTCTCAACGTGTTGGCACCGGCTGGAGAAAGGGATAGCGATGGGTTGTTCGATCTCCCCCATCCTTTTCACAGCAGCGTTTGAGATCATCCTAATCGGCGGAAGACAGATGGTCCGAGGAATCAGATCCCAGTCAGGTCTGCGACTCCCAGCCCTACGGAGCTATATGGATGATGTCACCACACTCCTTCAGACAGCAGCGTGCACAGCGAGACTTCTGAAGAGGTTTGAGGAGCTCCTAACATGGGCCCGGATGAGGATAAAACCAACTAAGTCCCGCAGTCTCTCAATCAGGAAAGGAGTCCGGAATGACAACATCTCTTTCTCAGTGGATGGCGAGAAGATCCCGCTGCTAGTGGACCATCCTGTGCGAAGCCTCGGAAGGCTTTACACGGCTGACCTTTCTGACAAGCACATGGCTTCTTCTGCCACTTCCCAGCTCTTGGACGGCCTGAAGAAGATCGACCAAAGCCTCCTGCCAGGGAAATTCAAGGTGTGGTGTTACCAGTTCACCTTATACCAACGTCTCATGTGGCCCCTGAAGTTGTGTGACATCACTTTAACAACAGTGCTGAAGTTGGACGCAAAAGCCAACAACTACATCCGCAAGTGGCTGGGCCTTCCCCGCTGCCTCACTAATACAGCGCTGTTTGGAAGAACCACACTGAAGCTCCCACTGAAATCCATCAGCCTGGGCTATAAACAGGAGAAAGTGAGACTCGTGTTCGAGCTGAGAGACTCACCCGACCCGTTTGTCCAACACAGCAAGGCCCAGGTTCGCACAGGACGCAAGTGGGATGCCACGCAGGCAGTTGACCAGGCCATCAATCGCTTGAAACACCAGGAGATCGTCGGGGTGCTGCAGCCAGGCAGGACTGGTTTTGGATGGGGATCAGCACCCAAGATGTGGTCCAAGGCAACGAGGAAGGAAAGGAAAGATCTAGTGATCTCTGAAGTCGTAAAGATCGAAGAGGAGTGCTACAAAATCAGAGCCGTGGGCCAACAACAGCAAGGAAGGTGGACAACGTGGGAGGCTGTGATCAACAGAGCCATCACATGGAAGGATATGTGGAGGCTGCCCCAAGCAAGGCTGAGCTTCTCGATCAGGGCCACCTACGACACCCTTCCCAGTTCCCGGAACCTGCACCTCTGGTACGGCACAGAGGAGACCTGCCAACTCTGCAACGCCAACAACCCAAACTTGCGACACATCCTCTCTGGATGCAAGGCGGGACTGACGCAGGGTCGGTACAGATGGCGGCACGACCGGGTGCTGCGCAAACTAGCAGAAATTCTGGAAGCACGCAGACTGGAATCAAACAAGAGCAGCCCAGTCACATCACAGCAGCGGATCCAGTTTGTCCGGCAAGGGGGAGAAAGTCAGGGCAGCAGCACGAAGCAGTGGTCCCTCCTGTCTCCTGGAGGAGAGTGGAACATGAGAGCTGACCTCGATCGACAGCTGAAGTTCCCACACGAGATCACATCAACCTCCCTTCGGCCAGATATCGTACTCTGGTCTACCCCGATGAGGACAGTCATCATGGTGGAGCTGACCGTTCCATGGGAAGAGGGGATGGAGGCTGCCTTCGAGAGAAAGAAGGAAAAGTACACAGACTTGGCAGCTGCGTGCTCGCAAGCAGGGTGGAGGGCAGTCACCTATCCTGTGGAAGTTGGGTGCAGAGGCTATACAGGAACATCTACACAGCGGCTCCTGAGGTCGCTGGGGATTACAGGATCCAAGCTGAGAAAGGCGCTCAAAGACCTGGCGGAGGAGGCTGAACAAGGGAGCTTCTGGCTCTGGCTCAGAAGAAAGGACAAGGCGTGGGGGAAAGGAGGATCCTAGGGCTGGCTGCAGGGAGTGGCAGGGAGACGTCCCTGTCACTGCTCCACCACCTTGAGATGTTCCGGGATTAAAGGAGCGAAACATCAGTGAAGGGTGGCTCCCGGCTGACGACCCTGCAGTCAGCCCACTGGCACCGTCGGAGGTGCGACAGGCAGCAATGCCCAGCAGGTATACCCACCTGTGCTTTCATCTATGGACCCCAGGGTCGCTCCATATGTCTACATCTCTTGCAGAAAACATTAAATGCTTTGTACTCACCAAAACAACTGATTATTTGAACACAAAATCCATCCTCCTTTCTTTCCTCAAGAAGACTTCAATGACTCTGTTGTACAGTTGATCAGTTCCACCAATAAGTCCTTTTACATGGATATCGTCGCTAACGTCGGGGTTCGGCTTGTAGAACAACACCTTCCATCTACACAAATTAGCGAGATCAAGTTTCAGTGTGTTAGCTCCGCCTCCCAATAGTTTGTATCCAATCAAAAGACGTGAAGGGGCTGATCAGGTGCTCCGCCATCCAGAAGGCCCCTTCGTCGGATTTGCTTGGATTTGCTGCCAACCCGAGATCTGACTACGGCACGCCACAGCTCTTTTCTCGCTCACTTTAAATTACAATCTGTACTCGCGCCACTGTTGAATCTGCAGGCGGGCAGATTTCTTGGTACCCTGGCAACACATTATGGCTGAATTTGATTGGATAAAAGCTAAAGGCCAGCCCTCCAAATGTCTGGAAGCAGCGCAACCAAGAGGAAAGCTATGAAATGAAGAGAATAGACTACGGGAATAATTTAATACATATTTGTAGAAAAAAAATATAAAAATTAAATGTATATTCTGATGATTTTTAGGCCAGCAGAGAAGGCCTTGCTGGCCCTGACGGCACACCACTGCTATATACATTTAAGTTATTATTATTATTATTATTAATAATACAACCAACCAACACAACCAACCTCCTGCCAACCATGTGGCAGAAAAGTGCCCCTTGGAAAAGCCATACAGGCTTAAATACGGTTAAAGTATCTCTAACCGTTTTCAGTTGTCGTGGCTGACAAAGTGTCGACAAACCATCTTGTCTTACTTCCCTCTTTGGACACATTGAACACTCTCCAGAGCTGCAAAACAAAGGTGTTATCACAGTGTTGTGGGGGTAGATCATCCCTATAACATCTTTCAGGAGGAATGAGAAATGCACTTGGCCTTAAAAATCTCACCATTTACTGTCTACCTGAACCTGGGAGGATCTGATTAGGTGCCTGGCTCCAGGCCAGTCAAACGTAGTGGCTTTAGTGAGAGGTAGTGGAGTTAGATTGTTCGATACCTAAGTGACTTAGAACAGCACTACAGAGCGACGGCAACGATGCTGCATGGAGCTACACTTGGCAGATAGATGGGGGGCAATTCTAAGTGACTGTGAAGATGCAGAAGTGCACAAACACATGCTGATGGCTGTGAAATGTTAGTGGGTAGGGGGGAGAGGGGGGGGGGCAGGGGGGGCGGGGCGGGGGGGGTTTGGTGGTTCTAGCGGTAAATTTGTATCGATTGCCCATTGCTGAGTCTTTGCTGCAGAGGTTGGCAGGAGGTTCGGTTGTGTTGGGACACTGTCGGGAGCAGAAACACATTTGGTGAGAGGCCCATTGGAGGTTCCCAGCAAAGCTGACATTTCACACTGATGAGGACTATAAACCCCAACAGGGGTTTGGCAGCCTTCCAGATTTCCAGATACAGGTACGTATGTGCTTGGCTCTCTCCCCTCCTGGAGGTGCTTGTCGGCTACCCGGGGGAATATAATCAACACTTTTGCACTTTACCATCCTTATGATGGCTTTTAACATTTGGTTTGTAGAATAATTTTTACTTTGATAAAATGTAAGCTTTTATACCATATGTATTTACATGTGTGAGGTATGTCAATGTGTTCATTATTAGCACATTTAAATACCTACCTCACACATGTCAACACATTTAAATACCTATGGTATAATCATTAAATACCTCACACATTTAAATACCTCACACATTTAAATACCTCACACATTTAAATACCTCACACATTTAAATACCTCACACATTTAAATACCTCACACATTTAAATACCTATGGTATAATTATTAACACATTTAAATACCTCACACATTTAAATACCTCACACATTTAAATACCTCACACATTTAAATACCTATGGTATAAAGGTTTACATTATTATAAAAGTAAAACTATTCTACAAACCAAAATACACAGGTTACGACTAGTAAAAGTATAGTAGAACTGTCTCATTTGGTGTCTTATCCTGTTCTGTGAAGGGCAGTATTAGCAGTGTTCTGTGAAGGGCAGTATTAGCAGTGTTCTGTGAAGGGCAGTATTAGCAGTGCATTAAGTGGTAAATGAAGAAGCATTGATCCCTGGCAAGGACTAGCCACGGTCAGCTCCAGACCACAGAACACACCTGGGTCTCTGTCCTTTCACTATGTGTTAAGATTCATTTGGAACACTGCTAGAGTCCAGGGTCTCCCAAACCCGGGCAATGAACTTCACACGAACTTCACACTTTTGTGTGTGTGTGGGTGTGTGTGTGTGTCTATATGTGTGTGTGTGTGTGTGTGTGTGTGTGTGTGTGTGTGTGTGTGTGTGTGTGTGTGTGTGTAGTGCCTGTGTAGGCACACTAACACTCAATACCCAAAACTAAGACCCATAGTCATCTACAGTATAGTCATGCAATTATAATAATATATCCATACCAAAGATTATAAAAATGGTACCCGATGCCTCCCTGCTTGGCACTCAGTATTAAGGGTTGGATTGGGGGTAAGACCCTGCGTCACGTCCAGGGGGTATACTCGTGCATCAAGCCGCCTCACACTACGGAAACAGGAGATCTCAAGGCTACTTACTTTCTTTATAATAATCTAGAATATCACAATATTACAGATATGACAGATCTGACATCGACACACCATCAAGTCAATAACAAACACAAAAACCCAGACAGTAAAAGTAAAAAATCGCTAAGAAAGTCTGACATTTGAGAGTCTCACTGCTACACTACACTGTTATTGTCCCTTCTGCGACTAGCTGCTGCAAGGGCATTTACCATAGAACTAGATTCTTGTACAGGATATCCTCACTTGTCAGTAAAAACACACTGAGGACCCTATCAGGAGCTCTCATTCAATGTCACTTCGACTATGCCGTAACATCATGGTACTATAGAACCACAAAGGCCCATAAAACAAGACTCCAGACAGCCCAAAATAAACTGGTTAGGCTTCTGCTAGGCCTCAACCCTAGGACACATCTAACCGCTGCTCATTTTTTGAGCCTTGATTGGCTACGAGTAGTTGACAGAGTGCAGCAGCTTGCACTGGGCCTGGTCTTCAAGATACGCTACACCACAAAGACACCCAAGTACCTGTCAACATACTTCCAAAATGTGAACAACGTCCACACATACAACACCAGAGGCAGCTCCACGAACCACGTTCAACCGCGTTGCACCACAAACAAGGGGTTAAACTCGTTTGCAAACTATGCAGTAAAAATGTGGAACGCCCTTCCTATAATCTTAAAGGAGTGCAAAACACTGCCCACCTTCAAAACCACTCTCAAAAAACATTTACAGGAGGCTGCAATCCGTAACTGGACCCTCTAAATCAAAAATCAGATTAAAAGACCCGAACTACCCACTGTACATACTTTGTGTTTTGTCCCCCGCCCCCACCTGTGGTGTATGTCCCCACCTGTCCTACCCGCTGTACATACCTTATGTTTCGTTGTATTGTTCTTCCCATGATGGATGTGTGTTTATCCTGTAGATAGTAATAGTTATTTGTCTGTATTATCTTGTAGATAGTACTAGCTTTTTTGTCTGTCTTACATGTAACGATGAATTGAGAATCAAGGACCCCAATTGAAATAAGCCAGTGGCTTTCTTGGGTTTTTATCCTGTTAGTTGACCTTGTATGTAATATGTACCTTCATGTACCTACTTCTGCAAATCTTCTAATAAAGTTTTCAATCAATCAAATCAAACCGGCCATTCAGTATCGCCAGAGGGAAACTAGCCGCCTGAATATCAAACAATCCCAGCTTTGTCATCTGCCCTTTTCCCTGCCACCACCTTCATATATCACAGTCTCGTCTGACCAGGGCCCTTGGAAGATGGAGCCTTTATTATGAGGTTATAGTTTTACAGTCTCTGAATATTCTTCAGGTACACCAGCAGGGCTTTGATAGGGATTGATGATATACTGATTATGGAGAACAAGTCAATACTTGCTATATAATATATATTACAGTATCTACATGTCAACCACATGTTTGTACCCTGTGGCCAGGTCACAAAACGCTCCCAGGCAGTAATACCTACTAGGGGTGCAACGGTTCTCGGTTTTTATTTCGGACGGTACGGTTCGCCTTCCACGGTTCAATACACTAGTGAACCGTGGCGGTTTTCGGTTTATCCTGCGTTTCATTCAAAGTCGGAGGTGGAGTTGGTCTGGAACGCAGTTGCTTCTTGCTCAAATGTTTGTTCATGGCGAGTGGAGTTGAGAACATGGCAAAGGTTGAGGAAGCCGCGGATTGCTACAAATCTGCGTTGTGGGGTCATTCATTCTGGTTTTGGCATTGAATACAGTGATGAGGGAATGAAAACAGTGAACAGAAACGTGTGTCGCAGAAGTGTCATATATGCGCATAATATGCGCACAATGGGCTACAGCTGGTACAGCTCTCATAGCTAAAGTGCATCTTTACTTTCATTTCTATCTTTCCTATACCAGTCGTCAAGCCTAAGAGAAACATTTGTGACTGCAGTTGGTGAAACCGTAAACCACTCGCATACGTGAAACCGCTATAAATAGCTCTCTTAATATGTATACTTTGTGGAATGGAAAAAACGAGGTTCATACCGAACCGTGGACCAACAGAACCGTTGCACCCCTAATACATACACAAACGAAAAAATGCAAACACACATGAACTTAGAACATTCACAATGATCCTCTCCCCTCCTCCTTTGCCGGGCCGTATACTTCTTAACAGGAAAGAAATTGCTAGTATAGAATACATCAGACTTAGTGAGTATGTCATGCTGGGGATACTGTGGATAGACCTCCATTACAAGTGGTTACAAACGTGGTGTGGTTATGAAGTGGTTATGAAAGAGCTGTGGGTTTTGGACTTATTGTATCAGGTTGATTGGCTCTACAGAAGAGCACTCTACATATCCAGTACAGGAATCAGATTAGATTTCTTCTCCTTAGAAAGCAGAAGATGTGCATTCCGCACGATGACAGCTAATATGTATATAGAGCACATCCTCTGCTTTAAAAAAAGAGCCAAAAGTCTATTCTACTTCATTACATAATTGTTAATGCAATCGGATGTAAATAGCTGACATGTACTGACCATGCATTTCATAGAACTTAAACACAGTTCTATTTCAGGAAACACTGCTACTTTGCCCTCTCTCTTCTGGTTTTCCCAAATGGGGTCATTTCTGTTTGACAGGAAGTAGAGAGAGAGCCGAGACTAGAGCCTAGGAGCTCCTACACCACAGAGACGGGAGCTACCTCATTACCGACTGAAAACGGAACGCTATTGATCCGAGTCGACTGCTCTGCACATTTATGCAAAGTTATCACATTGTTATAAATACTACGTATAGCCTCCATCTGGCTGTGGTCTGATTAAAATGAAAATGTACTGGAGTAACATCTTCATTCTGGACTGGCTGGCAGAGGGAATTGATTTCATTCCTACGCTCTCTCTCTATCATGACTTCTGCTGTCTATTCTCCTATTTCCAATGGAATTCCTTTTTTTTTCTTTAAATATGTTTTAGGGTATTTCTGCCTTATTGGGATAGAGATAGCAGCGACTGACAGGAAGGATGGGTGAGAGAGAGAGAGAGAGAGAGAGAGAGAGAGAGAGAGAGAGAGAGAGAGAGTGAGAGAGAGAGAGAGAGAAGACATTCAAGATATGTCGAGGGCGAGAATTGAACCAGGCACCTTGCGATTATTTTGGTATGTGCATTAGTGTGCCTTGCCGCTAACGGCCTTCAAATGCAATTCTGAAAACATTACGTGAGCTAAATGAATTTGCAAGTAGTTAATAGAGCCGCTAACAACAATGGTCGTTCATTCATTCGGCAAAGGTGAACATTTTTCAAAGATGTGTCATCCTCTGCTGTGCAAAAAATGATGAAAGGGATGCTGATAAAAAAAATATGAAAAAAAGATCATCAAATACAGTATAATGCCATTGTGTGAATGTGAAAAGCTCTCTTTCATTAGAACATGGAGAAGAGGAACATTGAGCAACAGCCTCTCTGGGTTGGCCTCAACACTCAGTCCTTCATTAGTCCCAAGCCATTGTTTCATCTCAACCCTCCTCCTTCCTTTGACAACCTCTGGGTTTCTGATCTAATCAGTCTCCTTTATGTGTTCCTCTCTGCTCCGTCCTCCCTCCACGGCCTCTCCTTATCCACGTGAAAGATCATCCAGGACTTCGTCCTCCAGGGCCTTTATCTTTATATAGAGCAGCTTGACAATAAGAAATGAGACATGAGACATGAGACAATGAGACTATTTACACCAGAGAAGAGATTGTTTTGGGGCAAGAAAATGTATTGGGATCGTTTTTTTTGTTTGTTTGTTTTGTTTAATTGCAGCTTCAGTGGTAATCAGGTAAAAGATGAAAAAACGGAGGAGGATTTATGCAAAATATGACGTGTACAAAAAGTGTACAAAAGCAAGAACATCAAAAGGAAGGCTTGGGAGAATCCTCTAAAACATAAAAAAATATCAAGCTGGTTTCCATGGCAATTGATGTAATCAATTATGTAATGTGCGTGTATGTGTGTATGTAAATGCTCTTAGCTGTTTTGTATATGTGTCTAAATTGCCATATTTACATAAACGTTGTAATGCAGCCTAGACCTAAAAGCATTGTGGTGCATAACAGTACCATCAGCAGCCGAATAGCATATACAGGATCAACATGTCCAAAGAAAAGGGGAGGCGAACGCTGCAGGAATACAGACATCACAATACTGCCGAGAGTCTTAAAGTGCTAACTGTGCAGCTCTTAAAGGGGCAATCTGGGATTCAAACAACAACAAACGGGCTCCCTGCCACTGATTTTGGTAAATAGTTGAGGGATGGAGCTAGAGAAATAGAACCACTGTCACCACTGCCTTTAACATTTAGTGGAATAAAGGATTCCATCAGACTCAGCAAGGACACAGGAAGCATCCTTCTCTTTCACATGTAGGATTTATTACATGATTTCTGGCTGCCATCTTCAAAGAGTAAGAATAAAGGCATAAATGCCTCTCAGTCAAAGGGTGCTTTCTATCCTTATGGAAATGATGTTTAAAAAGGGCTCAGACTTTTGACTGAAGTCTGGTTACGCAACAGAATCATTAAGAATTCAAGCTAAGGAAAGTTGACTCAAGAGGTTAAACTACGAAAGCAAAGACAACTTTCTGTTCCGTCCTGTTCTCTGTCGAACAGGGACTTCATTATGTTTTAATTACAGAGCATGGAGACTATTCTAATGTGGTAGATATGAAATGATTTATTATGTGTTCATAAATTGCCTCTGGGTTTTTTCGTGCACTAAATTGTTAACAAAAACGATGTGTTACTGAGGAGCACATTATTGATGTTCCTCAGTTACAAATAACATTGGGTGAGAGAAGTGTCCATGTTATGCTGAAAGTGTCGTCAGGTCCTGGCACTGAGTGATGACAGATGTCGACTTCCGCTGCTCAATAACACCTCATTTAAAAAAAAGAAAAGGCACATTTGGTCATTTGGTCTTGGCCCAGACAGAAATGATCACTATTTGGGGTTTATAGAAGAAATAGATTCCTTAAAGGGGTAATCTGAGATTGGAACATATTTTTTTTTACTTAAACATTTGTTTTAGTTTAGTTTAGTTTAGTTTTTTTAGCACACATGAAACGGTGCATGGAGGGAACGAAGCCCAGAAGGCTTGTACATAGTTCCACTCCTGTCAATAGCTAGGTTTCAATATACCACAAAGAACACTTAATACATGTAAATAAGATAAAAGAAACCACAAACTAAATAATATCCATGGGGCAAAATGGTAGGATAGCACCAAAAAAACACACACAAGGATACATAGTTTGCTCAGAAAACATCAAGTAAAGAAAAACTTGCAAAAAGAAAAGGAATCATGGAATCATGGAATTAATGATAGCCATTCATTATTGAAGTATATAGAAATGCCTCATGGCTCAATTTAACTGTCTTACCCCATCAGAACCCAGAATGTAATCTTATTTTAATTCATTGTTTGTAAACTAAGTAATTATTGTACAACTTCAAAATAACACTATCATGCTGATGGTCCGTGCATCCATAGCTCCCTCTAGGAATTGAGAGTGGTTACAATTCTCCAGCCAAAAAAGTGTCTGGAAGACTGCGTTGTTTTTGTCCAAAATCCCAAATTGCCCCTTTAATCCCAACTGTGTGTGTGGGTGTTCATGACTGTTTTATAAACCAGCAGACACCGACAGACAAGCATGCTAGGAGCGCTTGACCTGCCTTTTATCCTCTGAACTCTCCAGTGCTTAGAAACACTCAAGATAATTGGGTGTCAATGTTCACATATTGTGTTGACCATGACTACTGTGCCACATTAGGAATCTGGGGCATTGACCTTTGCACCACCCCACCCCCCACCCCCCTTTCCCCCAGACCAGTCTAAACCGTGGAACAATGGACTGAGGTTCCATTTAACAGGATAATACTTAGAACCATGGCTGGCCCCTCATATGCAGTGGAGCACTTTTCTTCTCTATTTCAACTAATTAAAAGGAAATACTGTAAAACATATTTTAGTAGGCCAGGCGTTTGCGTTAACCAGAGTACACCTGGGGCCTATTGGAGACATTCTGGTGCCCCCTCTGTTCCCCCCGTCGTTGCCAAATGGTTGCTCAATCCTGTGATTTCACAGAGATACGTTTAATATGTGTACCATGCTGAGAACAAATATCCACCGACATTATAAGCCTAGAATAAATAAGTCAAAATGAGATGAATCTTTGATAGATATGGTAATTTATTATCGTTTCCACAAAAGACTGCCATAAGCGATCTCGACTGTTGAATAAATCCTGGTAATACCACAACGGTCGCTCAGAATCAAATACGTCGCTTTAATCATCCACAGATATCACACTGAGAACACATACTGTTAAACAATTGATGTTGGCCCTTCATTTATTAGGGACAGGCACGTATTTGCTTCAATGTCATTAGCCTGGCTATTATTGAAGACAGGCATTTGTTGGAGAATGTGCTCATTGGACGTTTTACAGTATGTGCAAAACTGGGTTATTTCTAATTCAGTTGTTGTTGTTGTTGTTGTTGTTGTTGTTGTTGCTGTTGTTGTTGTTGTTGTTGCTGTTGTGGCATCCGAAGTCCAACATGTGATGTGAATTTGATACATTTATTTTGTATTCCTATTACAGTGCAACATGTGTCTGCGCTTCTACAACAGCATGTTTGGATACTGGATTCTGATTGGCGAGCAACAGTGGTAAATACCCCCAACTCCCTTCAGTTCAGCTCCAACCGCATTTCCAGTATCGATGCGCCTCCCAATCAATCTGATTAAGAACACCACACCAACACCACCAAAACGGGCTGCTTTGGATAACCGTTTCAATAACTGTACCTTTTCAGGCAATGTGTCAATAACTGTGAATCCCGCTAACAATTAATTTTAATTTAATTTTATAATTTAGCAGACGCTTTTATCCAAAGCGACTTACAATTACGAATTACAGGGACATTCCCCCTGGAGTAACTGAGGGCTAAGTGCCTTACCCAAGGGCACACTAGTAGTGGTGTGGCTTCAGGCGGGATTTGAACTCACAACCTTCCGATCCCAAGTCCAACTCACTATCCACTAGACCACCACTACCCCAATTAGGTACAATTAGGTATTGGGTAATTAGGTAAGTGAATGTGGCCTAGCCTACAATGCAATCGTTGATCTTGTTTATGGGGCTATATTCTGTGGCGGAAGGATATATGTATTCTGAAATGATTAATGATGTAAAAAAAGAATTTAATGTTATAACTGTGTATTTTTTTATATTATGTGGTAGCTTTGGTAGAAAATCAATTTACCATTCGAGGGCGGGGGGTTGTGGAGACATTCACCACTAGTACAGGGTTGTGGCACGAGGTGAAGCCAAGTGCCGGGAAACCCTGTACCAGTGGTGAATGTCTCCACCACCCCCTTCCTCTCATGGTAAATTGCTTACATTGAGGGCAGTCTAGGGGACTGGTGAATGTAGTAAACAAATCTTCTGTTGGGGTTATCTACAATCCCAACCAGTGGAGGCTGGTGGATAGAGAACAGGGCGAGACAGGCTAATTGTAAAGGATGGGTACGGAATGAGGACACCAAGCACGTGTTTTGATATGGATTTGATCCCTTATTCCATTCTGTCCATTACAATGAGCCATGAGTCCTCCCTGTTTCTCCATCCACCAGCCTCCCCCCCCACCGATCCCGACGCATCAGTTAACTGCTGTTTCACATTCCTGCGTGTCGCTGTTACAGTACATGATGGAGGCCCCTGGACCCCGCAGAGCATGCTGCTCAGTCAACTGTGACCAGAACTAATGTGAGCTTTCTCTTCTCCTTCAGAGAGGCAGTCGCACGGGGAAGCATGTGAAAACACAGGTCAATCAAAATGATAAAATGACTGAAAAGCAGAGAGCGGAGGAGGGGGGATTACTCACACTCTCCTCCTGCACCAACGAGGAGGAGGAGCGTCCCAGGCTTAATCCACAGGTATTTGCAGAGTTTCCGCTCCAACTTAAGAGACAGCTTTTAGAGTAGCTGGGTTTGAAATTGTGAAGATTATCTGTTAAATCTGTGTGCGTGTGGGTGTGGTGTGTGTGTGTGTGTATGTGTGGGTGTGCGTGTGGTGTCTGTGTGTGTGTGTGTGTGTGTGTGTGTGTGTGTGTGTGCGTGTGTGTGTGTGTGCGTATGCATGTGCATGTGCGCATGTGTCATTACTGTGTGCGTGTGTCTGTGTATGTTTGAAGTGCTGTCAAATAATCACATGCTGTAAGCCTGGTTCCATTAACTTTAAAAGCTTAATTATGTTTACAACAAACGTTACGCAGACAACTACACAAACAAACAAAATACTGAACGTTAACTGTCATGTCGGTTGGCTTGGCATTTGGTAATGACACTCAAAATGAAAGATTACACTCAAGCTTTAATGTTTATGGATATGAAGTATCAGACACATTTTAAGCCACATTCATGAAAAAAAAAAAAAGTTCGAACCAAAAGGGGTTATTCATGGCACTTCGGCGTATGGGTAGTTGTTTTTCCTCTCCACTCCACCAGGCTCGGGGCCGAGGGGCCCCGTGCTACTTCATGGCACTAAAAAAGAGTTCTTCAAAGGGTTCCTTCAGTTATCATTAGATTATTCCCAACCATGGGGCTTTCGCTGGACGGTATCTAAAAGTATCCAACGAACTTCAAGTGAACTTGACGATTACGACTTAGAAAAGCAGTCATGTTAAAGTAGAAGCCAAAAGAAAAAAATACCGCTGTGAGTGAGTGTTCACATTATTAACACATGCCAAGAGCCATATAGTACTGTATGTCAACACTGTGTGAATACTGGCTTCATCCCCCCAAGTGGCTTGTAAGAGAGATGTCACATGTGCACATGGAGGGGAGATTAACTCCCTGAACTGTCAGGACAGGTCCATGCCATGGATCAGAGCTTTTAGCGAGGCTGATAAATGTTGTCATCTATGACAGATGGTATGTGGTGATTATATATCCGGTACGTAGACGCCATCAATGACGCCAGTCAACGCCAGTCTCCCAACGCTCCGACTAAGAGATACTTCCTGTAGCTGAGGACCGGGCTAAGTGATGTCTTTATGATTTTGGGGTGATGCGCCTCTCTGCAGAGCAACGCCTCAGGAACGCAATCCCCCAAGGAAGAAAGCCCCCTCTACGGCTCATAGAGGAGGAAGTCGGCATGCATAACGGGAAATAATCTGTTGTCATAAGACGCACAGCCCACACAATCCCCCCTTACCCCTGTGCATGCAGCTTTAGCCCATCCAGGCTGACGTCAATGTGCAGATTAGTTTTTTCTTTTCCCTTTTTTTTATTTTTATATCCCATTTCTCATTCCCTCTTCTCGCCCTAATCTTAAATATGGACTTCATATGAAACCAGTTGATGTTGTTGCATTGCACTGCAGGGATAGATAGGTTTGATTAGCGTGGGAGGTATGAGTCCCTCACTGTCATATGTCAAATCAAAGGCAATGGTATACAGTAGGATTATTTGCAGCTACAGTCTTGGGCAATGTGACGGATGATATGGAAATGCAGACAAAGGACTAATGTTATGTAAAGGATTAGGATTTGTGACCTTTTGGATGGGGGAAGGGATCACAGACACTAAGGATGACAATGGCAGGTGTCACTCAGCAGAAGAAAGCAGAATCAGTAAAAGATAGGGCATTTGCATAAACTAATTTCACACATACAGTAGGCGGAAGGCCGTGGGGGAACTCAACCCTTTGATGAGATACCGCCAACAATATCTGTCCATCACACATTCTCAACTGAATAATCATTACTCCAAGCAAGATGTTGCTTGCCACAGACAGGGACCAAATAATCATCGAGGCAGATCCTGAAACCAGTAAATTTGCCCTTATTTTCCGGGATGTGATTCTCCTTTACAGATTTCATTTTTCATTCATTTCATTTTTTCCACAGCCGACACCACAGCGTGAAGACATATCTCCTGCCTTATCATCAGAGATTGGACATACTTTATAAATGCTAATGGAATTCATGTGGATACTTTACTATGTGCATTTCTAACCTTGGATACAGCTCACAGCAAGGACATGCAAGAGGGTCTGTATTGTTTAAATCGGAGGTCACGGCGGCGCTGAATAAATCTACCTCTGCCAAACACTCCTTACCTCACCTCAGGGACGCTAGCGCCTGAACGGCAGAAACATGAAGACAAAGGGGTTCGGGATGAGTTAGGGTGTTGACAGAAATGAAACGTCCTCAGTGCTTAGGGCCGCTATTCCTATAAACGTAAGCCTCTCGTGATGAACCGTGGAGGCAGAGATAAGTGGCTTCTGCAGGAGCGGCACATCCCAAAGACTCTAATAAAGGGGCCTGATGTGGGGACATAGTGGCAGAGTGATTGTTCTTACTCAGGCAGTTCGTATTTGAATGCGATAAGTAAAACCCACATAATCCATATTAGGATGTAGACAGCCACTAATCTCATTGGGAACAGTAGAAGGAGAGATGGAGGGATACGATGGCGGTATATCGGGCGAGGGACAAAGCGAAACGTTCACACGTACAGTGCAGAGCAAAAGTTGTCACGGCCACTAGTGCCTCTTAGTGAGAATGATCGCTTCCCAGATTGAATGACGGCCTGTGCCGTTTATATCGCGGAGATAGGATGGAAAAGTTAGTCGGACAACTTTGAAAGGAAAAACGGTCATGCCGACAACTGACGTGACGTGATCGAACTTCACAAACGTTCTGCCCAATCGTCGGAGACTCCTGAGAGCGGAGGCAATAATTGGAGCCTCCGGGGAGTAGAGGCTACCCCACTCTGTATACTGTAGATGTCCCGAATTGCTGCCTGGGGACTCAGAGTTCCTTAAAACTCCCACACAAGCCAAACTCAGTGGCACAGCCGACTCTCCTCAGCACCGTTCGGGCCTAAGAGGTTACTGTGTGGGTTGAACTGCATTGCCCCTGGCATTTACTGTCTTGACTAATCATAGACTTGATAATATCAAGCTCCATAGTCTGACATGGCAGACTGCATTGCGACTGTATAGGCCAAGTAAAGTTCATCTGTCAGGATATTCTCTTCTTAGATTTTTTTATTCACCAGACTCCAAGACTCTCCATGCAAGAGGCAGAGGTGATAGCAGTGAGGAATGACAGATTCGGCGTAATGGCTACAGCTGCTGCTGCATTATTTGCAGTGGTGGGAGACGTGAGCGTTCTGGTCTTCCCCTAAGACCAACTAAGCAACAAGTCACCTTAGAGGCTCAGCCCATTTCAGTGGGTTTTGCTGTTAATAAAATATGTTAATGGGCATACAATGACTGGTTTCCAACAAACAGAGCACTTTAGCTGGTCCCGAAATGTCAGAGGCACGGTTAGAGTACCACCATTTACCTCAAAGGCAAATAGATATGACACATATGCAATTCCCTCAGAGCTTCTTTTTGCCACTGGCTTCATTGATTTTCAGCATGTGGCTCGACGCAGTGTCACAGACTAGAGATTCGTCTATTACGATTGTATGAAGTAGAGCTTATGGAATGTGTGATTGAGTAAGGATGTTACTGAAACACTAGCCATTACCACTGTGTGAAGAGAAGAGTCAACTAAAAAATGCATGTAGCCATGTAAACTAGACCATAGGCCTTTATAAATAACTGCACCATGTTGGTGGGACAATTGTGACAGCAGCTGGTGAAAGGGGGACCAAGTCGGCAACCGGCCAAATGTTCAGACTTTTATTCTGAAAAATGTAAATCCCCAAAATTAAAAATGTCAACGTTGTTGTCAAGGCAAAAATATTGCAATGCAATGGATTCAGGCTTTTGCTAACAATGTAAATAGTGTTAGGCCTATAGTTAACTAGGTAGTAGTGGGGATCCGAATCCATTGCATTGAAATATTTTGGCTTGACTAGCGAGTGTGTCATTGATTTTCAACAACGTTGAAATGGATTTACATTTTTCAGAATAAAAGTCTGAATAACATTTGGCCGGTTGCCGACTTTTTCCCCCTTTCACCAGCTGCTGTCACAATTATCCCACCAACATGGTGCAGTTGTTTAAGAAGGACATTTCGATTGGTCGTCGACTTGTTCCCCCTTTCACCGACTGCCGTCACAACTAAGGAAGAATTAGGAGCTGTAAGTCGAAGGGCTTTAACGTGTCAGCTGAACTGTAGACCTGTAGCAGCAGTAGGAGACATTGTATATTAGTTCAATGTTACAGCAGAGATAAAAAAAATGTTATTTTTTCAATGGCTCCCTCCCTAACCTCATTCTCTCCTCTTCTTTGTCAGAAGGCTAACTGTGTGGCACTGTGGGCACAGGATGTTTGAGCTGCACAATACCTCAAAAGGTCATGTTGTATCTCTCGCAGCCCACCGGTCTCTATCGAGAGGCAAGGCTGAAAGTCTTCAATAAAAGCTGTAATTTGTGGGTGACCGCGGGCTATTTGAGGTTTATCACAGCAGTCGTTTAAACATGAAATGGTCTAAAAGCTTAAACTAATCCAGATTGAGATTGCTAGGGGTAAGTGGCAGCTGCAATTCTAAGTTCACAGTGACCTGCCTATAGAGATTGGTCTCTGGCGATGGAAAGGCGAACACAGCACCGCCATAGATGAGCGTTTACAAGGTTGATGGTTGAGCAACGGCAGCGTGGTGGCAGAGCCACAGCAGTAGGGAGACAACTTGACTTTTTCAAATGTTTTATTATAGGTATTACAGGTATTTCACCTCAGCAAAACAACGACCCATGGGCGTCGTTGAACAATTGCATCTCCATTTGCTCCGTTTGTGAGCAGATATTAATAGTGTATCTTGCATTCATATGTCGCTATTCTACCTTTAGGCCTAGGCATTGTTCAATGACATAGCCGTGTTCATTTGATTCATTAGCAGCCCACGGACAGTATTAGTTGAGATTTGTAGATGGCGCTCGCCGCCTTGATGCTCACTTTCAGACTTGTTGTCGATACGTTTTAGCCAAGATCTTCAGGATCTGACCAGCATTTTCCTGTGTCAATTCTGTTTCATTCATTCATTTGTCGGGGAAGATATCAATGAAGATTGGCCTATTAAATGGATTAAATAAAAACATTTCGAAAAACACCAGCTGGTTCTCGTTATGTTAACTAGATATTTTTAAAATCCCTTCTCCTCATCTTCCTATAATTCATGAGCAGATCTGCTATCCCCCTCCCCGCCCAAAAAAGAAAGAAAAAGGCACATATCAGACAGATTAATTTGATAATTGCACTGACCACACCAGACAACAGCAAACAAAAAATAAAATGCAAATTAAAGCACACAAAGAGGGATATTGCTTCAGATTCCCTTTCTAATCATTTTATATAACTGCTGAAAAACAACCCTGCCAAATAAAGCCTACTGATTGGGTGGATGGAAGAGTCACCCACAGCCCCACTTTTTCCCTGCCAATATCTATTCTTACTTCCTGTGAGTCACGCCCAGCTGTCACTAGCAGGCGAGGACAGAGCACAGAGAAAGCTTCAGATCATCTCCAACAAACAGCTTTCTAACCCCCCTGCTGTTCCCACCGT
>NC_137685.1:22973919-23193919 GCF_963989245.1 Nansenia antarctica | reverse complement strand
GCAGGTACCACATGACTTTGAAACACACCTGGTGTAAAACACACCTGATCTAAGCTGTTGTTATGTTTAGAGAGGAGACGGCCCAGTCCCTATACTCCATACTCCATTCTTTATGTAATTTTTTCTGAGTGGGGCAGTCCCACTCATATTTTTCATTTTTATTGATAGATAAAGTGGAGAATTAGACAGGAAGGATGGGTGAGAGAGAATGGAGGGATGACATGCAGGATATGTCCCCAGCCGGATTCGAACCGGGGACCCTGCAGTTACATGGTCGACGCTTAACCCGCTATGCCACCTAAGCGCCCCTCCATACTCCATTCTATACTCTTGTCAGTGCAACAGAGACCGAGTTAGCAAATGGAGTTTCAATTGCATTTACACAGCAGCTGCAGCTATGGCCATAGAGGTGAGATGGAAATAGAGAAATGTGTCTAGACTGGGTTTAGACCCGGGTTGTCTGGGAGCTACAAAACAGTGTTGCCCGGGCTACCGCTAAGGGTGGCAGTAGTTGGGTGCGACTGTGGATCAGGAGGCAGAGCGGGCGGCGCCTAAAGCTTGCAAGGTCGGTGGTTCGATCCCCGGCTGCTCCTGTCCACGTGCCGTGGTGTCCTTGAGCAAGACACCCTGAACCCATAATTGCTCCCAATGACGGGGCCCACGCTTTACATGGTAGCTTGCCGCCATTAGTGAGTGCATGTGTGTGTGAATGGGTGAACGAGAGGCCATTGTAAAGTGCTTTGGAACAAGTGCAGTCCATTTACCATTTTTCCAAGGGCATTACATCAGGGAGCAAACAAGTAAACAATTCTTTAACTCCCAGACAAGGTTACTGATCATGTGAGCATAGTTCTACAAACACGTTGACCCTTTGACCTTCTACTCTCCACATCGGCCCCCAACAGAATCATGGAACTAATGTGGCTGACTGGGTTTGAACCTAGGTTCTCTGCATGCCACAGTGTTAGCTCAAGACCAGGAATTAGCACCACAAGCTAACACAAGTCCCCAGCTCTCAGCAAGGTTACTGACCATGCAAGTGTACAGTAGTTTACTGAACCTGTCCGCTGCAGAAAGACTAGTTTACAAGGGTGGAATCCTAAGTCAAGATCAGAGCACGTAACACCAACATTTGCGTATATCCTTAGCTAGCTTAACATCGCTCATTGATGGGTCCTTCCTGATAATCTGAAGTACTGCCACCATAAGCAACAAATGGCAAACCAAGGTCTTAGTCCGTTAGTGATAGTGACTGTGCTTGTGACTGCTACATTTGACTGTATTATACTGTGCCAAGGAAGCATATCCCTTAAAATACATACACACAACACAATATGAGTTAGGCCAATCTGAAAATTGGGATTCAGTGATTAATTAGTCTGTAACATGTTTATTTGAATGAGGGAATAGGGGCCTTTTAAAAAAATAAAAAAAATAAGCTCCTTTCTCCTAAGGGCAGATTGACTATTACATTTATAGATAGTTTGCTAATTTGCAATTAGTTGTCGTCAATACGGAATACTTTTATTGTTCATTTAATCATCAATGGGAGTCGGTGTTTGACTCTCCTTACAGGTTATTATGGAGACCGCATGAGCTGCATGCCTACAGTCAATGGGAGCCGGACAAGATTTTTGAACACAGCGGAATGCCTTCAACAAAAGGTAATGACATCTGTTGCTGATTTTCACTAAATCACATTGCAAATATTAGACTAAAAGTCATAGTAGGCTACTGTAGTTATGATAGCAGTAAGTGATTACTGTAGGCGTATAGTAGTTGTATTCACAGCAGATAATCATGAGGAGAGGAACGAGTGATATCACACTGCATGGTATGGTACATTAGGAGGATATAATAAGAGCCCCGTGTGATGCACCCTGCGTCCCCCTCCCTGTTGTACTCAGCCCTATCCAGCCCTACCCAGCGATGCCATCTCCTTTACCCAGCCCTACCCAACCCTACCGAGCCCTATGCAGCCCTACCCAGCGATGCCATTTCCTTTACCCAGCCCTACCCAACCCTACCGAGCCCTATCCAGCCCTACCCAGCGATGCCATCCCGTTTACCCAGCCCTACCCAACCCTAACCGAGCCCTACCCCAGCCCTAGTCAGCGATGCCATCTCCTTTACCCAGCCCTACCCAACCCTACCGAGCCCTATGCAGCCCTACCCAGCGATGCCATCTCCTTTACCCAGCCCTACCCATCCCTACCGAGCCCTATGCAGCCCTACCCAGCGATGCCATCTCCTTTACCCAGCCCTACCCAACCCTACCGAGCCCTATCCAGCGATGCCATCTCCTTTATCCAGCCCTACCCAGCGATGCCATCTCCTTTACCCAGCCCTACCCAACCCTACCGAGCCCTATGCAGCCCTGCCCAGCGATGCCATCTCCTTTACCCAGCCCTACCCAACCCTACCGAGCCCTATGCAGCCCTACCCAGCGATGCCATCTCCTTTACCCAGCCCCTATAACATGCGATGACATCTCATGCCAATTGTCACAAACGGAATCTGCAAAGGCATAACATATGCATCAACAGCGGAACAGTGACTCCATCGGCATGGGGGAAAAGTTGACATGATAATGTTGAGAAGCCACATACAGTGATCTATGTTCGAAAATACCACCGGGCAACATTTATAAGAGTTGATATGAACACATTGAGCGGAGGCATCTGATTTCCACGCGCGTATTCCGAAATTATGACCTCACCACGGAGAGGCTTTTGTATCCAACTCTCACTGTCTGAAATGCAGAAAGGTTGACTTACCGAAGGCTAAATCCAGCAGATCTGCGCACAGGAGCAAGCACAATGAGAAGACGGTCATCTTTCCCGTGTTTTGCAATAAATCCCCAACTCCATCTGCGTTCACATGCTCCCCGTTATTTTTCGGCTGCGTAATCCCCACCATTCCAGAGGTGCGAGACCGAGAGGTGCCCACGAACTGTTCATGGTGCAGTTCCAAGTAGAAGTGGGAAATAGAAATATGAGAAGTTCGCAATAAATATACACTTCAATTAAACCAAACCAACGACCAAACGGGACCGTTATTCGACTAAAGAAACAGGGTCCCCCAAAAAAACCTCTTTTCCGTTAGACGATCTAACAGTGCAGCCGAGGGTTAGAATAAAAAAACAGATATCGCTTTGGATGAAAATCTAATGCCTCTCTCAGTCAGTGCTCATCTCTCTCTCTCTCTCTCTCTCTCTCTCTCTCTCTCTCTCTCTCTCTCTCTCTCTCTCTCTCTCTCTCTCCCTCCCTCTCTCCGTTACTCACACTCTCTCTCTCTCTCTCCCTCCCTCTCTCCGTTACTCACACTCTCTCTCTCTATCTCTCTCCCTCTCTCCCCCTCTCTCCCTCTCTCTCTCTCTAGCTCACTCTCTCTCCCTCTCTCTCTCTCGCTCTCTCTCTCTCTCTCCCTCTCTCTCTCTCTCTCTCTCCTCTCTCTCTCTCTCTCTCTCTCTCTCTCTCTCTCTCTCTCTCTCTCTCTCTCTCTCTCTCTCTCTCTCTCTCTCTCTCCCTAGCTCTCTCCCCCCCTCCAGACACAGACGCACGTACAGTCACTCCTGATCACTCGCTCTTTATTTCACACCGTTTTCCTTAATCCTTACCCTGGCTCCAAACCCTTCCCCTATAATTCTGTCCACTAAGCCGGTTTATTTCTGCAGGATTTTGTTTTTTCCTCAGTGGAAAAGGTTTTTAAAGATCATTATAATAACCTTCTGTACACTAGCGACGCCTTATGAACGCGATGGACCTGGTGTACTCTCACATACCGATAGTGGCGTAAAGTCAACCCTCAAATGAGATATCGTGACGTTAGAATTATAAGGTTCTATCTCCATTTTTGTCCAAATTTAGTTTTCTACATACTCTGATCCATTAGGTGTTTATTAATACCTGTGTGGTGTTATTTTTAAAATGTTGAAATGTTTGAGTTAGTAATGAATAAAATACAAAGGTTCCATCTCACAAAACATAATGGGATGTAAAAACTTTGACGCTCAATATCTCTGAACTGCCCTAAACGGAGATATAACCTTCTCATTCTAAACGGAGATATAACCTTCTCATTCTAAACGGAGATAGAACCTGAAACTTTCGAGCCCTTGTTTAAATAACAATAATACATTATTCTCTAAAGAACGATTGTTGTGATCCCACTGCAGGTGCTTACAAAAAACATGTAATCAAAGTCTGCAATTACAATCAGTAGTTGAACTCTGAGAAAGGCAATGCTGCCATAAGAGATCATTAAGAGAACAGTCTACTGTACAAAAACAGAGACACCTGATGTTGTTACGCGGTCCTCATTAGGGGGGTCGGGGCACAATAAACACCTGCCTCCCACCCACCCACCCACCCACCAGATCAGAGGGTTACCTTCTATTGATACCAACTGAATAAGTTCCTCTACTGTTATTATTATTATTATTATTATTATGATTATGGTTATGATGATGATGATGATAATGATTATTATTATTATTATTATTATTATTATTAGTAGTAGTAGTAGTAGTAGTAGTAGTAGTAATAGTATTGTTATTATTATTATTATTATTATTATTATTAATAATAATAATAATAATAATAATAATAATAATAATACAAATAAATCAATACCAATAATAATAATAATAATCCTTCCTTTTTCTAGCATTGTGACTGCCAATGGCACCCGGTCCTAGCATAGATTGTTGAAATATATAGCCTAATGTGTACTTTTGTATGCATGGCCAGTGTTTCATGCCTATGTTGACCCATTATGTGTGAAAAGCATATATTATAATGTGTGAAAAGCACATTACGTCAACAGGTAATTGGAATTAGCATTAGAAGCAGATGTCTACCTGCCATGGGTATGAACTAAGTGAACCAACACAGCCCACTCAACAACACAAAAACTGACTTCATGTTTGTTGGGTGTTGGTCCCAAACATTTAGATGATAAACTACTGTAAATAGTAATAATAATAATAATAATAATAATAATAATAATAATGATTGTTGTTTTTGTTCTTATTATTATTATTATTATTATTATTATTATTATTATTATTATTGTTATTGTTCTTCTTATTATTATTATTACTATTACTATTGGTATTTATTAGTATTAGTATTATTAACAGTAGAGGAACTGTACAGAGGGGTAGTGGAGGGTAGTGAAGTGGTCTTTCGGAGGGACAGTCAATATGTAGCCTGAAGAGATGGGTCTATAATGACACTATACGGTGCGTGTCCATGACGATGATGAGCAGCAGGAGAGAGAGAAACACAGTGACATAAATAGGAACAGACAGTCCCTACAGACACAGTGTACCGTTGCACTGCTAGGGAAGATCTGGCCCTACTGCAGAGAGGCCTCTCTGTCTCTGGGTAAGACTGGTCTGCTGTCGGGGGGGGGGGGGTAAGGTCTGGTCTGCAGTACTAATGCACTACCACACATCTCTAGAGGGCAGTGTCAACAACAATTTGTTGAGGCAACAGAGCTGAACGTGTTCCTGCCCATATGGCACCTGTTCCATGAACAAAGAGAGCTCTGGGTCTCCTGGGTGTCACATATTACACTGCTGTCATGTGTGGTAGCGTGGCCCTGCGCCGCTCAGGTCTCATACCAACACACCCTAAGTAAAAGGGACGTTACTGTGAGTAAGAAGGAAGCCGTCGGTTCAAGGAACCCTACGTTGTGTTTACTCACTTATTGAGTGACTGAAGGACAGCCAGGCTGAGGGAGGCTGGGACAGTGGCGGATAGGTTTGCCTGAGTCCTGTTTTCTCTTGTCCCAGACATGTACTGTACCCGGTAACCAAGTTGCGCTATTAGTCACAGGACATTTCCTGATGTCATATCCATTGTTTACCACATGCGATTTCTGCTGTGTACAATTTCTAGACTCTTTTGTCACATTGCAACAATGTAGAAGATCGGAAAGATAGGTGTTCCCCCAAAACAAAAACTGATATTAACATGATAAACTACTGTACACAAACGATCATTCAAGTAGAATTTGAAATGTACTTTCACACATCCATCGACTAGGCTAGATGTTTCTAATATCAAACATATGTACCTTACACGTCCATCTAAATTGCCTTTAGCACTAGAACAGCCGTGAGCAGAGAAAATGTTATATCTTTGCAAAATGTAACATTTCAGGACCCTGCTTTCATGACTTTTCCTAGATATGTGTGTTCTCCCACCCAGTACCTTTCAGTTTCAAAATCACATCAGGATAAGCTAGTATAAAGCTATTTTGCAGTTTTTCTGTGTAGGAGGCAGGCTAGTTTACAAGCAGCCAACTAGTGGTCGTTGTGTGTAAGTAGCAGCTCAGCATTGTAAAGAGGGGGTCATTTGAGTTTAGTAGGTAAAAAGGCACGGCTGTTCTAGTGTTAAGGGAAGAAAGACAGCCATACCATTTCTTATTCTGTTCCATGCATTACATCCATCCTCCGATTTCTACCTCCATCAGCTTCCTCTGTAGTAGATGCGACAATATCCAATTTGCAACATTGACATAATTGAACATTAGTGTGTCATAAATGCATTGGAAGATGTCCAAGGTAAATGGATGTGCAAGGTACAGCACATGATTGATACTATAATCATCCTCGGGAATACCTCAGCAGGTTCAGACTCCATAAATGTCCCACTATGAATGACTGAATGCACATACACATTGACAATGGTCATCTAAAGGGCATGAAGGAGACTTGTCACAATGTCACTCAGGTGTGCTGCATATTCAAACTAGCACACACCCGGGACTTCAGCGCTAACCATAAGGTTATGCTATTTTTGCTGTTAACAGACTTGATTATTCTAAGGAAAAATGTCGACTTGTCTAATACTACTGTACTGTCTGTACAGCTTTGGTGTGGTGCATCAAAGAGCAAGAGTCCATGCTGAAAAGCCAGGGTGTTTCTACAGTCCTACTATGTGCTCTGTCATTTCCTCCCTCCTGCTCCTCAAGCTCCACAGCGTTGAGGCTCTTACATGTTGCAAATGCTCATTTTCAAAGAGATTACAGCACATATCTGTCAGAGGCAGAACTGCATGGATATTACGCATGGGGGAGGACTCAGAAGTCTGCCAGCGGGGGCCGCATCCCATGTGCCCCTAACCGTCACCACAGATTAGGGATGACTTCAGAAAATGGAACAAGACCAGGCTGGAGGGGTTGACCAGGTTGCAACCAGCTTCCTGACATGCTTGACTTGCAAGAATTTACATCATTTGCAGCCCTTTGTTAATACGGAAAAAAAAGAATGATGTCAGCTAAAGGTATTTCCTGTCGCTGCTTCCCCCCCCCCACACGACCTTTGGAGAGGTATAATACTGTGCTGAGTAGTGTTTGGGCTGTGCCGTGCTGAATTCTGACTATTCCATTTGGCCCGGTTAACCTTCGAAACCTTCCAGGAATTTGTTTTAGAACATGATCTTGTTAGGTAAATCATTCATAGGGATTCAGAACAGATGCAATGTGCTTTTTAAAGGGTAAAGGTTGGGGTAGAGGTTTGTCTCAGTAATTCAATTCAACATTGTGTCATTATTTTCATTCGATAAACACATAACACAAGTCACAGAGTCACAGAGTCCCGGAGTACACCACTTAAGATTCTACTTCTTCCTTCTTCAAGTGTTTTGTGTTTCTTCAAACCAAGGTCCCGCATCACAGAATTGCAAGAGCCTCCCTCCCACTCCACCTGGCTTGATTGACTGATACTCCCACTCGTCATGGTTTGATTGGTCGATACTCCCACTCCTCATGGTTTGATTGGTCACACACAATTCACACACACACACACAGGTGTGATCTGGTCTCTGGTCTCTAGTTCCTTGCATGTTGAGGGCCTGCAAGAAGGTCTGCATGGTGAATCTTGAGTGGAGTTTTAGGTGTGTCTGTTTAGACACTTCGTGAAAAAATTTTGGGTTGAGTTTTTTACATAATCTGATCCATTAGGTGTTTATTAATGCCTGTGTGATGTTATTTTTAAAATGTTGACATTTTTGAGTTAGTAATTCATAAAATACAAAGGTTCCATCTCACAAAACATAATGGAATGTAAAAACTTTGACGCTCAATATCTCTGAACTACCCTAAACGGAGATAGAACCTTATAATTCTAACGTCACAACTTTGCTCCTGTCAATGGGAGGCTGCATGTTTTTCAAATGCAGGGACATCTTGTAAAGGGTAGGAGTCAGATTCTATGGCTATGATTTCTAGATTTAAAAAATGAATATGAATATGTATAACATATACCCATGTATGTATAACCCTGTTAAAAAACATATGTTTTTTATTTGTGGACACTAAAACGGTATTAATATATATATATATATATATATATATATATATATATATATATATATATATTATATATCATATATATTTTAGTGTCCACAAACAAAAAACAGATAGACAGATAACAGGGTTATAAATAAATGGGTTACGTATTTACCCGTTTGGATCACATGGGTCTGATTGTGTCTTTCAATGCCATTAAATTAATCTTTATCTGAATGAGTCTCGCTGTGTTAACTGTTATTACACCCTCAGAGAGAGCTTGGGCAGATTTGAGTATCTTATCCCAGTGCGGTTTTAGCAAGGTGCTAACTATCTCTCAGGCTATTCGTGTTGCTTTTAACATCATATTAATATTGGTCATAGATGATTAGTAGTGCTTCACTGTAAATAGGAGGGCTGTTTACATAATGTCGGATGTTGATAGGATTATGAGCGGACACGGTCCACCATGTGTGGGTATTGTAACAACTGTAGCGAGATACAAATATAAATCAAACCAAGTAGTGAAGTTTGACCGATGCCTTTCCTTGAGGGTCACCTTAGTATTTGCCTCCTATTTGAGAGCTCAGAAACAGAGACCCGCTGCGCTTTTGAGTAGATTGAATTATGTCGAGAATGGTCGTGGAGAAAATCCCAGCAGGCATAGAAAACCCTTAAAGAGGTTAAAGAACAACAAATGGCAACGGCCTGCTTTACAGTGGGATTAATGTTTATTACCAAATTAGCCAACCCAAGGTTGTAGCACACATGTTGCGGATCGTCTGTCTGTCTGTCTGTCTGTCTGTCGGAGGAGGAGGAGGAGGAGGAGGAGGAGGAGGACAAGCTCATTGTAATACCTGGCACGGAATGAGGAATGGTCTTTGCGTGTCCTCCGATTTCTACCGCCACCCGCCTCCACTGGTACAGTGGCTCAAAAGTATGTTCGGTATATTCCTTTTTATATACCGGTATCGTTATATATACCTGTATTTTTAGAGGTATCATTTGAATCCACACTCCTGTAAGTGGCACTCCTGAACCTAAGGACTGAGAGCCACTCGCAAGAGGGAGACAGGAAACTAACCCTAAAACGAGGCAAAGCAGACACATAATTTTCCAAGGAGACCCCTTAGACATCTACTCCACAACATCACTAGATTAGTTTCACTACCCGATATCCTCCCTTAATGCCACTTTGAGCGGTTCAGTCATTCACACCCTGTTGACCATCGGGCTATTCAAACGCCTCACTCCTTCTCCTAACAACGACCAGACCAATCTGTATTTACATGGCATGGAGTAAGGTTCGTTAAACCACACGACCAGACAAAGACTCACAATCCAGTCAGCGACACTAATGCGGAAGAGGAAGAGCCACCTAATGCACTCATTACAAGGTAGTACTTTGTGTGCCAGTTTGTTGGCGGCTTCCATCTTGCTCTGCTCTGCCCTGTCTCTCTCTCAGTTATGGCAGCTCTATCCAGATACCCCTCTCTCTCTCTCTCTCTCTCTCTCTCTCTCTCTCTCTCTCTCTCTCTCTCTCTCTCTCTCTTTCTCTCTCTCTCTCTCTCTCTCTCTCTCTCTCTCTCTCTTTCTCTCTCTCTCTGTCATCTATGACAGCTTTAGCCAGAGAACCTCTCTCCCTCTCTCAGTTATGGCAGCTCTATCCAGATACCCCTCTCTCTCTCTCTCTCTCTCTCTCTCTCTCTCTCTCTCTCTCTCTCTCTCTCTCTCTCTCTCATCTATGACAGCTTTAGCCAGAGAACCTCTCTCCCGCTCTCAGTTATGGCAGCTCTATCCAGATACCCATCTCTCTCTCTCTCTCTCTGTCTCTCTCACTCTCTCTCACTCTCTCTCTCTCTCTCTCTCTCTCTCTCTCTCTCTCTCTCTCTCTCTATCCAGTGCCCTGTCTCTCTGTCTCTGTTGGGCTTAATCAGACTAACTGCACCAAAGGGACCTGACCTGCTCATCCCACTCTCCTCAGCTCCATATTGATAGTAAGCAATAAACGAGTGAATGGGTGTTCGCTGGACTGCGGCACCATTAATCGAAAGAAAGCATTCTGCAAATTCTGCATGCTTCTTTAATTTTCCAGTGCTGACAAATTGAGATAATAGTAAGCCATACATAATAAGCCTAAAGCCTATTTTCACTTTAAATGGGCACCCATACTGTGTGCACTGTTATTACAATGACATAAATGAAATATTGATGAAAATGGAAATGGGACAAGAAGGCACATTATACAGTGTCCGTGTTAAGATCTAATACACAATTGACATTATTCACCAAAACTGCTTTGCAGGCAGTTTTCTTTGACCGAAGGAACTGATGAATGAGAGCTTACCTTTCATACGATGAAGGGCTACATTGTCAGTACATTTTAGTCAATCAACAGAAAACATATTGCACTGGGAAGGAGAGAAAGAAAGAGGGAGAGAGATAGAGACAGAGAGAGAGAGAGGGAGAGAGAGAGACAGAGAGAGAGAGAGACAGAGAGAGAGAGGGAGAGATAGAGACACAGAGAGAGAGAGACAGAGAGAGAGGGAGAGAGAGACTGAGAGAGAGGCAGAGAGCGTGCGAGAGAGAGAGAGAGAGAGAGAGAGAGAGAGAGAGAGAGAGAGAGAGAGAGAGAGAGAGAGGAGAGAGACATTCATTTGTCAGTCTTGTACATTCAGTGAAATGCTTCACTGCCTGTTCTTGATCAACTCGGAGAACATAGTGAGGGTTGACTCAGGGATGTCATTTCAGTATATATAACCTCTACGAATACTGCACTGAAATATGGCCCTTTATTGAGACTGCATATGGTGGACCTTGCTGCATACTCTTTTGATAACAAGACAGATAATCATTATACATTTAAAAATTTTTTTTTTTTTTGCCATGCAATCAACTTGTCAGTCAATTATTGGAAATTGGTATTTTATGCTCTATGCAAGGGGTCCACCATAGACGGCAACCCTGGAGCAATTAGGGGTTCAGCGCCTTGCTCAAGGACACCTCGACACATGGCCAGCCAGGGTTCCAACCGCAGACTTTGCGATCGTCAGACACCGGCTCTACCTCCTGAGCCACAGCCGCCCCTACACGTACCTGATACAACATACATTTGTACATCGTTTGCACGTACTCTAGAGAGAACACACGTTTCATTTGACATATCTGAGTTTCCCCATGGATTCATCAGAGAGAAAAAGAAATAAAAATCGGTTTTCAACGGAGTGTCAATCAGCGGTGAATACAGCCACGCCATACAGCCAGCCTAAACACAGGCTTTAGCCAGACGGAGACAGTGAGGATGGTCTCTATTGGGATTCAGACTGCGATAGCGTCTGCACACAGCGCCTCCGAGGAATATTAAAGGATACCCATTGGTAGCCTCTCCAGCGTTCCTGAGCACAATAGGAGCTGAAGGAAGAGGCACGAATAGTGATCAACATCACTGAAGGTGTTCAATTTATTCCAGTGTGAAAAGCTGTTCACATACATACAGTATATTGACCTGGTGCTGTATCTTCATTGGATAGAGATTCCTAGAATAAGATGTCAGGGGATGGATCTCAATTTTAGTATTTGGGTGGAGAGGAGTGGATAGGAGAGTGGGTAGGTGGAGAGTGGGTATGAATGAATGAATGAATGAATGAATGAATGAATGGTCTTTATTGTCATTGCTATAGTACAGGTACCAAACAACGACATTTGGGAGGGTAGGTGGAGAGTGGGTAGAATCAGAATGGAGTGGAAGTCCCAGAGTCAATGCGAAGCAGAGGGCTTGTTTGTGAGGCCCCACTGCCATGGGGAAGGAGAATGGAGAGTAGGTAGAGAGTGGGTAGGGAGTGGGTAGAGAGTGGCTGGAGAGAGGGTGGAGAGTAGGTAGAGAGTGGGTAGGGAGTGGGTTGGAGTGAGTAGAGAGTGGCTGGAGAGAGGGTGGAGAGTGGGTAGAGAGTGGGTAGGGAGTGGGTTGGAGTGAGTAGAGAGTGGGCTGGAGTGGATGGAGAGTGGATGGAGAGTGGATGGAGAGAGGGTAGAGAGAGGGTAGAGAGGATGGAGAGAGGGTGGAGAGTGGGTGGAGAGAGGATGGAGAGAGGATGGAGAGAGGATGGAGAGAGGATGGAGAGAGGATGGAGAGAGGGTGGAGAGAGGGTGGAGAGAGGGTGGAGAGAGGATGGAGAGTGGAGGGAGAGAGGGTGGAGAGAGGGTGGAGAGAGGATGGAGAGTGGATGGAGAGAGGGTGGAGAGAGGATGGAGAGAGGATGGAGAGAGGATGGAGAGAGGGTGGAGAGAGGGTGGAGAGAGGGTGGAGAGAGGATGGAGAGTGGAGGGAGAGAGGGTGGAGAGTGGATGGAGAGATGGTGGAGAGAGGGTGGAGAGAAGGTGGAGAGAGGGTGGAGAGAGGGTGGAGAGAAGGTGGAGAGAGGGTGGAGAGAGGGTGGAGAGAGGGTGGAGAGAAGGTGGAGAGAGGGTGGAGAGAGGGTGGAGAGAGGATGGAGAGAGGATGGAGAGAGGGTGGAGAGAAGGGTGGAGAGTGGAGGGAGAGAGGGTGGAGAGAGGATGGAGAGAGGATGGAGAGAGGGTGGAGAGAGGATGGAGAGAGGATGGAGAGAGGATGGAGAGAGGATGGAGAGAGGGTGGACAGTGGTTGGAGAATGGGTAGGAGAGAGGATGGCTGCAGCTTACTGTAAGGCCGCAGGAGAGATGGACATGGGATTCTAGCCCTTGCAATGTGTTGGGAATCTGCCCACACTTTTTGAGTTAACCCATGACCCATGATTTAACTCAGGCCAAAATACTCAAAAAACAATGATTATCATCCAATATTGTTTTTCACCTCATAGCTAACTTAATATGCATCTATATCCATTGTTTTAAATGTGTGGTTTTTGCCCCATAGACCTTCCATCTTACAATATACCACTCATTTTCAATATATATATTATTATTCACTCATTAGATTTCCTATAGTGAAGACAATGGGCAATTATGTTATCTATAATAGACTAATATTAGAACATTTTATTATTTTTTTTATTTTTTTTAACTTAATATTATTAACCATCTGTGGTGTTACAGGTCAAAATTGACCCGTATAGATTTATGTTAGGAAAAAGGTAAAAAGTCCTTTCTTTTTCATCAGACCAAACTTTATTAAATTCATGTATTAATTAAAAGTCTGAAGTGGCACGAAAAATACTCCATCCTGAAGTAGCATCCCATAAGCTGGCAGTAGCCTCCTTACAGGATCTGTACACCCCAGCAAGAAGCAACAGCCCCATGGAAGCATCCAGCTGTTGCCAAACAACTTGTGAGTTTAGAATGATAAGGTTCTATCCCCGTTTAGGGCAGCTCAGAGATATTGAGCGTCAAAGATTTTACATTCCATTATGTTTTGTGAGATGGAACCTTTGTATTTTATGAATTACTAACTCAAAAATGTCAACATTTTAAAAATAACACCACACAGGCATTAATAAACACCTAATGGATCAGATTATGTAAAAAACTCAAAAATGGAGATTGAACCTTATAATTCTAACGTCACAAACTTTCTCTGTTCCATGTTTGTCATCTCAAGATCTTCTCAACAGATGGTGGTATGAACAGCTCAAATGCTGTCTTGATGTCTTGGATATGTGACACATATCTAATAAGGCCCCGGGGTCATTCTGATGATGCTCTCAGTTGGTGCTTTGCCTTGGGTGTCATAAGGGATTGACGACCATGAAATGTCACCTTTTTTTGATTTGAAGACCTCTCTTTCAGTATCTGTGTCATTTGGGCCCTCTTCTTCATCAGATGTGTCTTCTTGTTCAGTATCATACTCATCATCATCCTCATCCTCAGACACATCCGCCTCAATCTCACTTTGCTCTCTGTCCTCAATATCACTCTCATGACCAATGATATGATCAATAGCCTCATAGACAGTGAATCTCGTGCTCATGTTGAAATAGACTGATGCTGCTGCAGAATGAAACTGATAACAACTCACACGAGCCTTATTTATAGATGCCAGTTCTGTGTGTATTGTTCATGCCGCACCCCCAAAGAAGTGTATCGATATTCTGCAAGAAAGGTTGTGTTCCCGTGGGGGCAGGTGTTCCCAGGGAAGACAGGATGGAGGGGTGGAGGGGGTTGTAAAGTGTGTGTGTAAGATGTGTGTGTGTGTGTGTGTTAACATTCATATTCTGTGAGAAAGTTTGGGTTCCCGTCGGGGGAGGGGTGGGGTAGGGTGTGTGTGCGTATGTGTGTGTGGTGGGGGCAAATTGCACCGAATTTAATCCACAGAGCAACCCACAACTTTTAAATGATGCATGCAACAGCTAATATTCTCTGCCGGGTCATATTTTACCCGTAACACCACAGACATTACTTTTTCTTTTGGAGATCATCAGACTTTACAAAAATTGTGACAATTTATTTTGGTTCTGAGGAACCTTTAGTACTTTTTACATATCTTAACTTGAAAACGGGTACATTTTTACCCTAACACAATACTTGGTTCTACCTGGAGAACACAGAGGAAGAGAGGCAGGAGAGATGAACATGTGGTTCTAGAACACAGAGGAAGAGCTGGAAGAGCCACTATGGTGGCTGATTGTGATGTTCAGGTCCTGTAGTGCCTTATTACGTGATCATTACATGATCCATGAACACATTATTTATCATTATTTAACCTGTATTTTAGGCAGGGGAGGACCTACTGACCAAGGTCTCTTTTCAGAAGAGTCCAGCTTACAAACATGAAACAGATCACAAATGTACGTGTGTATGAATTACAAACATAATACAATTAATTACATATCAATTACACATCAATTTACATACTATAATCCATTAAATCATGTGCATTCCTTGGATAACCTAATAAAACAAATTAATTTGGGAAAAATAAATGGATAGTCTACTCATTACAGGAGCCTTGAATGTATAGTAATCGTCATGGTAATGGTCATGGTCAGGGCTCGGGTCGTTTTGTGTAGCAATCGCTAATTACAATACTTACTCTCTACTTAAAATGTTAATTACACAATAATACATACGTGGTACGACTGGAAATATGACCAGAGAATGTCAACTGTCAATGCCGTCGAAATGCTCTGACCACAGTTTAGAACATGACATTTTACTCGTGAAGGAATTGACAGGTAACAGAATAGGTTTTTCGCACCGAATCAAGTTGTGAGAGTCATTAATGCCTCTTCATTTTCCCAAATCCTATTACCTTTTTCTCTGTCTTCAATAGCTCTTGTAATGGCAAGTTGAATATCACTGAAAAGAGAGTAAGTGTGCAATGAAATTCCTTTATGATGAGAAGGCTCAGTCAATTAGCCATTGTGAATCACAGTATTCTATTCGGCTGCAGCAGAGTGGAGTCGAAAATGGAGTGTGTCGGAAAATACTGCTATTTAATTGCTGCAACCTGCTCCACTACCTCATATCTAATCCACTTACAAGGGCTGTCACACCACCCATGACCTGTATGAAACACCGTGGGAAGACAGTGCCTTTCTGTTGATGACTGACAACTAGAGCCGTTTACATACAACCCCCCTGTCTCGTCACCGTCCCTGTCCCAATCTCTGCGTACGGCGCATGTGTCTCGTACCCTTCCTCATTCGGTACCATGCATTCCAATGAGCCTGTCCTCGGGTTTTCTACCTCCACCAGCCTCCTCTAGTACATGGGTACGGAAGCTGAATCTTAAAGTGAATCTTAAACTGAAAAAATCAGGTGTAGTGCTGAGGCACATTGATTGATTGATTGAAAACTTTATTAGAATGTTTGCAGAAGTAGGTACATGAAAGTACATATTACATACAAGGTCAACTAAAAGGATAAAAACCCAAGAAAGCCACTGGCTTATTTCAATTGGGGTCCTTGATTGAACATTTCATGTACATGTACATTTCAAGCCTGCAAACTGTGACACTTTAAATAACGTGAAACAATACTATTGTGCAATATGACAACCCTAGTCGTCTATCTGTACAGTATAGTACAGTGGATAGTGTACATAGCCTTTATTTATGTAAACCAGCTCCTTCCCTTCTTGTGATTTTTTTTTAAAAGTGTTTTTTTTCCCTTTCCTAACACCAGGGGAGCCACCCCTCCTAAATTTCGTTGTTTGGTACCTGTACTGTAGCAATGACAATAAAGTCCATTCATTCATTCATTCATTCAAGCAAGATGGCAGCAGAACTGACGAGAGTGTATTTGTTATCGTGTTACTGTGGAAGTATAAGAAAAGACTATGGACAATATGCATAATAGTAAAATTACTACAATCTACAATAACAAATGTTTGAAAAGTTGTATAGTATGACTAAGCATTTTTGCAATTTGAGCATTTGAGTAATAATTATTCCATTGTTGTCTTGTTTTCGAAGGATTGCAGTGGATATTTGTTCAGAGTTATGGACACCTGCTTCAAGCTATTCACATTCACATTCCCATGGCTGTTCAAATAGAGTACCAAGGCTTCGCAGGGGATTTAGCATGCGTGGAGATAAGATATTGGCACATAATGTCTACCCAATGAAAACCAGCCAAGAAAATGTTGTTTACAATGACATGCCATGATTATTCATTCTCTGAGAGCCTACTCAGACACCCCTTCTTCTCCACATGTGCATCCTTTTCCTCCCCCATGAGTCATTACAGTATGTGGGGAAATGCAATGCTCGAAATACTTCCTGGAAGAAAAAGAAGAAGAAAAAAAAACTGCAGCTCTTATCTGAATTCTCATTTTTCATTGTACTGACAGTCCGTAGAGAATGAGACACACTGCATTTGTTTCTGCCACTCTTCGACTGTGAAAAGGGACAGTTTGTTGAATGTCATCGACAAGATAGCGTCAATTCTCTTATGTCGGGGTCTGTAGCTACTCGAACCGGGGGCAGCGAGGACCATGTTTGTTATCGGAAACGTATCTGTTCTGTTGGTCGTTTTGTGGCGAAGGCACAGACTGTCAAGGGCATGGTGCGAAATAAGGGGGAGCTCGGGGAGCTATAGCTCCCCTAGTGGTGACATGAGCTCCCCTGGAAACATGGTTTGTGACATTTTGGGGGAGCTCTAAAATATTCCAAATTGCGATGGATTTATTCCAAGTTGTGACGGATTTTACCTGGTGTAATATGATTTGTAGAGGCATACAATCTATTTTGATGTTGGTATTAGGTATATAAATGATATATAATAGCCTATATAGCCTTATAGGCCTTTATTGGCTACAACTATGCGACAGTAACAGAGCGGGGTGCACTGACGCTGAACCCCTCATAGTGAGAAGTAGGTGGACAACGCGTGGTGCTGAAATAGCCGACATGCGGTGTGTGGTTTGAAAAAAGTAACGCCAGCTCAGTAAATAATTCAAACTTAATGTTTACTTATAGGCTATGTGAATGTGACTGCACCACACATGTGAATAGTAACAAAGCAAATGCAGTTTAATTTTATGAAAAACATTGACAACAAAATCGTCGCAAAAAAAAAAAAACTGAATCCGCTTAGCCTATATGCTCCTGAAAAACATTTAATGACAGAGCAAACACGCTACATTACTAGGGATAATAATTACAATGAGCCATTCATTAAAAATAGAAAAAATAATATTAGGCTATTAAATCTCACTTAATGAGAAAACTGGCATCTCCCATCGGTCACTATTTGTTGGCTATCTGGTGATATGGACGTCTTTGAGTGTCTAGAAAAGCCTAATGTAAAAGTCTAATGTATTATTATTATTTATTATTATTATGGACGTCACTTTAATCCGGCAGTTCTCAAGGTTTTTATGCACCAATCGATTCCTTTAGTCCGTCTTTATCACATTCATTGACAAAAAGGACGACTCGCATGTATAGGTGGAAGGGAACATTCATTGTGAGCATGGAAAATGTGAGTCTCACAACGGCTTTGCATTGATGAAACCAGGTAGGATGAACGTATAGTTCGCTGTCCATTCCTCTTTAAATGCCCTGTTTCCACCGTCAACTTTCCTCTTTAGACCTTTGGAGAGTGACATGATGTTTCTCTTGCTAGCTAGCAGGTTAAATGTTTAGCTAACTTCACCCGGCACCAAACAACCAATCCAATAATAATGTGACCTTGTAAGTCTGGGAGGAGGGGGGAATCATTATCAGAATGAAACTATGTTAAATAATTATTAGAATAAGTTAGGCTGCGCTATATCGTCAGTCCACACATTTATTATTCAAAACTATGGA
Source organism: Nansenia antarctica (assembly GCF_963989245.1). Lineage (NCBI taxonomy): Eukaryota > Metazoa > Chordata > Actinopteri > Argentiniformes > Microstomatidae > Nansenia > Nansenia antarctica. Next base: position 23,175,389 of record NC_137685.1, on the reverse strand, counting down.
AAAGGGTGAAACTACGTTGTTGAGAATCACAACACAAACTCGCTAGTCAAGCCAAAATACAGCAGCGAAATGGATTGGACTGCTACCTAGTTAACTACAATACTACTGTACATTGTTAGCAGGCTCACAAAACAAGCCGTGTTAGTTGACTAGCGATGTGTCATTGATTTTCGACAACGCGGAAATGTATTCACATTTTTCGAAAGAAAAGTCAAAGCATTAGAACTAGAACGGAAAATCGCACGCGCGCGTTGCGCACGGAAAGCCACCGGCCCCGATTTGGCCAGAATTTATTTTTCCGTCAGGAGATTTTTTTTTGTTGCTTTAATCCTTGGGCTCCCCCGCACACCGTGATTTAATTCGCACACTGGTCAAGGGGATCTAAAATATAGGACTGGTCTAGTTGAGGGGTACTTGAACAGACGTCTGTACAGATTAACGTGTAGCATGGAGGTTTTTGCGTCGCTAAACGTTTTTAATAACAGCAAATACGTCAAGGTCAGCGCTCAGGCTCGACACCAGATTTTTAGAAAGGGTCGTGTCTTGACCAAAACCTCTCCTATGAACATTCATTAGCATGTGATCTACAGATTTATCACTGCCATTTTGCACTATTGTAAAGCTCTAATCTACATTAGTGGACCTTCAATAAGGACCTTACAGATGTGTGATCGATCGCCCAGTAAGCACCAAGCTCTTGCGTTAAAAGAACCCGTTTTTTCTTCAAGTTAAAGGCTTATGCTGTTGAGATGGGGAGAAATGTTATTTTTTGGTTTCGAAAATCTTTACCCCTTCATTATAAGCCTCATTAACTTTTTAATTAAAAGTCTCCAAAGTCAGTTGGAGACTGGGGTCTCTTAATCACAGCATTGGTATCCTTTCCAAATTAGTCTTCCCCTTTTTTTTATGAAAACCAAACTGAGATAATAGAGCACAGTTTTATATATTTTATTTTTTACATTTAGCAGATGCTTTTATCCAAGGCGCCTTTTGTCTAAAGTAAGTGAATCATCTATACATCATATCATATCAGCCATCATAAGCAAAAATCTATTCTAGGACCAGGTGCCATTGGCAGTCACAAGAAGAAGGAAGGAGTCCCTCTGTGCTCCCTTCGTCTCAGTCTCGGTCTCTCTCTTTCTTTCTCTTTCTTTCTCTCTCTCTGTCTCTCTCTGTCTCTCTCTGTCTCTCTCTTTCTCTCTCTCTGTCTCTCTCTGTCTCTCTCTGTCTCTCTCTTTCTCTCTCTCTCTCTCTCTCTCTCTCTCTCTCTCTCTCCCTCTCTCTCTCTCTCTCTCTCTCTCTCTCTCTCTCTCTCTCTCGCTCTCTCACTCTCTCGCTCTCAATCTCAAAAGCATCAAGACCAATAGAGAAATACAGACAGAGAGAAATTGAGTGGCGAAATACCGCAGTGTGCAATCACAGCAGCTACGTTTGTGACCTGTTTCCCACAAATGTAGCACACACGCCCAAGTCAATAGAAGATAACGTGCCATTCGTACCATCCACTGTTTACAGATTACTGAGGCTGATTGCAGCCATTCAGTTTCATCTCCGGCGCATGATCACTATAAAGCCTGGCTCTGGAATCCACGATAAGTCTCTTCCTCAATGGATTAAGAAATGCACCCTGTAGGCAATGACAAAGTTCTTCGTCTGACTCTTCCTATATGCACAATCCAATAGTGTCCTCTCTAAGTTTTGCAGTTACATACGTATATGTTTGACTAAGACCAGCTCCTCACAGCTTCTTTGGGTGTCTACAATGTAGTGAATCTTCCCTTTGAGTATCACTTTCGATCCTTCTCATGATCTCACTCTCTCTGACCTAAATATGTCTATAATCACACGGTCACTATAAATCGCACTCAAGGATGATAGACTTAGCGAGGAACTCTTGTCGTCATTTCTCCCATCGTACCTAATACTGAATTGTGTCCTCTCTCTCTGTGTCCTGCCATTTGCAATGTCGATCGCTGGCGATGCCTGAACCACTGTCCTACACTGAGGCGGGGCAAACCCATACGCTCTGCTGAGAAATAAACAGCTCTCTCTTCTGCATCTGTGTGGCCGCCTCAGCTGCCCCCTGGGCTGCCACCAAGGTGTTGACAGGCAGCCTTCTCTGACGGAAACGGGTCGAAAATCATCAACTCATCACACCTATCTTCCACCCTAGACTGAAGAAGAACCATCTCTTCAGGCTACATCTTGACAGTCCCTCGTAAAGACCTCTTCACCCCCCCCCCCCACTACACCTCTGTACAGTTCCTCTACTTGTAATAAATAAATAAATAAATCATTATTAATAAATAAATAAAAATTCTAGCATTGTGACTGTGACTGGCACCTGGTACTAGAATATATCTTTGCTTATGATGACTGATGTGTAGATGTTTACTTACGTACTTGCAGAAAATGTCAAATGTTCTTGGTTGAGGGTATAAATGGTTGAGGGTACCTCATCAGCATTCAAATGTTACATTGGATTATACACATAAGATATTGTCGAAGGCCAAGACATATTGAATATGTATGAGTATGTAAAGCCTGATGTACAGTATGAGATGGGAGAGTGTGAGATGGAGTCATTGTATAATTGTGCATTGCAAATGTGGTCTGTGATGTACTGTGCATTGCAAATGGCAGCCTCGCAATTAGTAGGGGGTTGGCTGCGTTTCTGACTCACATATACAGTACCAGTCAAAAGTTTGGACACGGGGAGCTTAGGTGGCGTAGTGGATTAAGCGCTGAACATGTACCGCAGGGCTCCCGGTTGGATTCCAGCCATGGACATATCCTGCATGTCATCCCTTCTCTCTCTCTCACCCATCCTTCCTGTCATAACCTCTACTATATCTGTCATTAAAAAAAAATATGAGTGGCACTGCCTCACTCAGAAAAAATTTAATTGAATGGGAAAGTGTGTCCAAACGTTTGACTGGTACTGTACGTAGTTCCATAGGTTAGAATATTTCCCATGTTCTGTATACTGTACTTTAGGTCTGTACTGTATCTTGTCTTAGAGTGAGGTGGTGCCTCACTCTAAGACAAGGGCAGTAGCAGGGAGGGCAGTAGCAGGGAGGTAGGTAGTTCCTGCCCTCATATAGCGTACAGATCAGAAGGGGCATGGAGGGATATGTTACACAGGGAACACTGTAGATACATTTAGATTAGTATTTTTGATTTTGGGCATTTAGCAGACGCTTTTATCCAAAGCGACTTACGACAAATACATTTGTCTTAGTAAGTGAATCATTTATCCATCAGTCATCGCAAGAAAAGCAATCTCTGCTCGGGCCAGGGGCCATTTCTTTTTTTCACACATAGTCTATTATGTCTCATAGTGCTAGAATGACCTCCGTCCAATCCAGAAATGCATGGTCGTATTTTCACTTCTGCATCTCCGCATCTGCATCTAAACTTTACATTACATTTACATTTACAGTCATCGTATGGAAAAGTATTCTATGCTATGGCCAGGGGCCATTGGCAGTCACAATGTTAGAAGAAGGAAGAATGACTTCTTTCTTTCTTTCTTAAGTCTTTATTTATAGTAGAGAAACCTTACAGGGGGTAGGGGGGATGATAAGGTCTTTAGGAGGAATCTATCTAGTCTGAGGCCAGTGAGATACCGTGAGGCTTCTCCTGAGAGATCTCAGGAAACAGCATAAGTCCACTGTACACAGCACTCGAGTTGGGGGGGGGTGAGGGGGGATGACATCCCCCCTGAAACAAAATCATCCCCCTTCTAAAACTGCCATCCCCCCTTTCCATCCCTTATGTCATTTTATCAATGAACGTGGTATTACTGCTGCTCACTGCTTACTATTCAACATTTAGTTTTGCGCATATTGAGTAAAATACTGTGGGCGAGGGAGGGGGCACGCACACATGCAATGACATTTTTACTCAGTCACCGACATTGCCGTCACTGACACTGACACTGTGGGGACGTACAGTACTTTTCCCAGTACTGACTGTACACATACGTCTCATACGTCATTGGCTGGCAGATGGTTCTGCTAGCTGTTTTGGACATTTTATATAATGTATGGGCTCCCTGTCATATAATATCCATGTGTGTGGTGTAGTCATTTATAACTCCCAGACAGGAAGCTCTCAAAAGAGCAGAGCCATCAATATACACCAAGACTAATTGTATAAGCATTTTATATTCAATAAATTGTTATACTGTCAGAGTGTTCCCTACTGAACTGTAGGCAAATCATTTAACACTTGAAATGTTTTTTTTTTGCATTGTTAATTTCATTGCCTTGACAGCGTAAGCATACAATCACAGAAGACCTTATTAGGAACACTATACTAATACTGGGTAGGGCCTCCCTTTTCTCTCCTCACACAATTCCTGCAGATTGTTCAGGTGCACTTTCAAGCCGTGACTCTTCGTTCTATCACATCCTAAAAGGTGTTCTATTGGATTCAGATCCGGTCCCGACTTGGGAAGGCCACTGAAGAACACTGAACTCATTATCTTGTTCATGAAACCAGTTTGAGATTACGTTTGCTTTGTGACATGGTGCATTATCATGCTGGAAGTAGCCATGAGAAGATAGGTACATTGTGGCCATGAAGGGATGCACATGGTAAGCAACAATACTCAAATAGGCTGTGGCATTCAAGCGATGATTGATCGGTATTAACAGGCCCAAAGTGTGCCAAGAAAACATTCCTCCCACCATTCCACCACCTCATCAGGCAGGATGGGTCCATGGATTCATGTTGTTCGCACCAAAAATCTGACCCTACCATCTGTGTGCCCTCAGCAGAAATCTAGCTTCATCCGACCAGGCTAAGTTGTTCCAGTCTTCAACTGTCCAGTTTTGGCCTTCTGCTGTTGTCGCCCGGCCATCCACCTCAAGATTCGACGCGTCGTGCATTCTGAGATTGAGCAATTGAACAGAATGATTCTCTGAGTTACCGTAGCCTTTCTGTCAGCTCCAAACAGTCTGGTCCGTTCTCCGTTCACCTCTCTCATCAACAAGGCGTTTCCGTCCAGCAGAACTGCTGCTCACTGGATAGTTTTTCTTTATTGTACTCATTCTGAGTAAACTCTAGAGGCCAGGCCATCTGGCACCAATACTCATGCCATGCCGCGGTGTTCCTAATAAAGTGTTCGGTGAGTGTACGTTTCCCATACCAATAAAGCTGCTTTCAATTGAATTGAATTGAAACTGAGAGAGAGAGAGAGAGACATACACACACACACACACACACACACAGATACACATACACACACACACACACACACGCACACACATGCACACACACACACAAAACAGTCAGAGAAACAGAGTGAAAGAGAGAGAGACGTACGGGTTCACATAATTGAATTCAAGCCCTTCAAGTGACAGGGGTGGAAACTCACTGGGAACCCCGCTAACCCGTCTCTGCTGTACAGCGCTGCATGTTTACCTGGTGGGATGAATCTTAAACTTAAGTATTTACTCAGTGTCTCCCAGCTTCCTCGGCACTTACTGTCTGCAGCTCTCTCCGTTGTCGAGCCCTCCGGCAGAGTTGACACTAGAGGTGTGGGAATAGGTCCCCGGAGACCTCCACAATATACTGTGTTCATTCCTTTACGTTTCATGTACAGCATAGGAGGTCCTTATCCACCTCGATTCCAGCTCGAGAGAGCATCGTTGTCTCAGGCTGACTCATGAATATTCATCCCTGCGTTGAATTTGTAATCAGCTAGGTTGATTTTCCGTTAAACGTGTGCTATTCTCATGTCCAGCATGCCTCTGACCTGCGATTTCACGCCAGACTTTCTGTAAGGTACAGAAGATGTAATCGTAGGGTAAATGGAATCGTATTAGCGTCATTGGAACATTTCTCCCACAGCCTCTGTATGGAAATGTGATGAGGTCACACATCAGTTCCCAGAGGAGGAGAATGTTCTAGAGAGCTCACGCCGGAGATGGGAAGTGAGCACTATGCACAGAAAGTGCAGGATGTGACCATGAAATGACAAGATCATTATAAAAGTGCATCAATCGCATGAAGTGCCTGTGTGTTTGCTTGTGTGCGTGTGTGTGTGTGTGTTGTGTGTGTGTGTGTGTGTGTGTGTGTGTGTGTGTGTGTGTGTGCGTGTGTGTGTGTGTGTTGTGTGTGTGTGTGCGTGTGTGTGTGTGTGTGTTTGTGTGTATGTGGTAAGTGCGTGTGTGTGCATAGAGCTGCAGAGCTGTGTATATGTACGTGGGTGGTTTGTGGATTAGTTTGAGCGAATACTGTGAAGCTACAGTAAGTCCTTCAATTGGATTACTTCAAGGTGGGCTGAGGGAAGATGCCAGTTAAACATATAGTAATAATATATGATATACTGTGTACACATTTAATAATAATAATAATAATAATAATAATAATAATAATAATAAGAAGAAGAAGAAGAAGAAGAAGAAGAAGAAGACTATTTTATGATGGTGCTCCATCATAAACTGAAGGCAACCTGTTGGAATTGGCCTTGTACTGACAGTAGTAGACTGTATTTGAGCCAAAATTCACAAGTCACGACTTAACACTGAGCTTTTCTGCCCAACACTTCAATATTTATTGCGGGACACAAGGTTTCGACCAAGCTCAGGGCTGGGCGTCAATGCCAATCTACAGCGATGCCCCCCTGTTTTACAGTGCCCTCTCCTCCTCCTCCTCCTCCTCCTCCTCCTCCTCCTCCTCCTCCTCCTCCTCCTCCTCCTCCTCCTCCTCCTGAGTTCTCAGCCAGTACAGTCAAATGCATTTCCACACACCCGAGCCTCAGAGGAAGCATCCCAGATCCCAGAGGTTCCCAGAGGTTCCGATTGATTTATCTATCAATATTTCAATCTATCAATATTTCCACAGAAGAAAGACAAGACAAACTTTTAATTAATGTCTTTTAACGGACCTATGTTTTATTGTAAGTGTATTCATCCACTGAACAGTTGTTTTATCGGTTGCTAAGCAATGGTAATAATAATGTAACTTCGCTAAAGGTTAATATATACAAACGCGGAGTAATAGATGTGTCAACATTCCGTTTAGTACGTGCGTATATCAAGGATATCAGCACGGCTGGAACGCAAACTGACCAATACAGACAACGGATCCGTTGTATAAATATAATAACGTATTCAAAACAGCTGGATGGGCCTTATCTTATCACTCATTATATATAATAAGTCAATGGTTGTTTTTTATTCCGATTTCCTGGCATGCTGGCTCTTTACATAGGGAGCAGGAGGAACACTTTGCCTACAGTGCTTATGAATGAATGAATGAATGAATGAATGAATGAATGAATGAATGAATGAATGAATGAATGAATGAATGAATGAATGGTCTTTATTGTCATTGATATAGTACAGGTACCATACAACGAAATTCGGGAGGGGGGGCTCCCCTGGTGCAAGGAAAAAAAAAACTAAAAACAAGAAGGGAAAGGAGCTGGTTTACATAAATAAAGGCTATATACACTATCCACTATACTATACTATACAAATAAAACACTGTGCTGTACTCTATGCTATGCTATAAATATCCTAACATTTCCTATCCTTGTACCCGAGGGTTGTCATATTGCACATAGTATTATTGCACATTCATTTAAAGTGTCGCAGTTTGCAGGTTTGAAATGTTCACAGTTGTGTTTCAGTATTGCACTTGATTACAATCTAGTAGCTGCCATCAAATTGTCTAGATTGTCCAGGGCCTAGAACCTAGGTCTTTGCTGTGTTCAGGGCCTGAATGGCCCTGGGGTAGAAGCTGAGCTTCAGTCTTACATATGTAAGTGGAAGCCAGCTAGTACAATCTTCTACAGTCTTCACAGAGAGGAGAGGAAGAGGCGAGAGGGAGATTGTTTGTCTTCCCCCTCTCTGTCTCTCTGAAATGCATCGCCTTAATTGAAACAACACCAGCACGCATATGAAACACAACAGAGACGCTAGTGAAGCAATTTGCAAACTATTTAGTTTTTTTTCGATTTGTTGCATTTTTCTTTTTCACAGGACCAATTTATGAACGTGTCTCGAAGAGAGAGATGCCTTTATTTGGGGAACAGGCAATTCAGCTGGATGATGTTCTAATGGCTACTGGGTGGCTGAATCACATAAACTGGTTAGCACTTACTTAGAAGATGGGTATAGGGGGGTGGCTGCCAAGAGCAAAATGGATGAAATGTTGTTGGTTAGAATGTCTGAAAGGGTAAAGAGCTGACAGTGTGTAATAGTTCCTTAAACATACGCCCACCACTCATTTCAGTACAATCATTTATGTATATATTTTTTAAAAACAACTACAACAACAACTGTTGTTTGTTTATAAATGTTTATATACACGAATCACCTAGGGATCACAAAAACATGCTGATGGTTGTCCAGGAGAATCGGACAAGCTGCCGTTGCTCCTGTTTATCTGTTTATCTGTTTATCTGTTCATCTGGCCACAGTTGAGGAAATGTTATGACACAGTCATTCTTAGGCCGCGTTCGTAAATGACCTCTGAGAGCGTCGGAGCGTCCACGTGACTGCCTCTTGTCCAATCAAATTACTCTGTTCCATTATGACGTTGAACCCAGTGTGCGCCCCGGTGAATTTACGAACGCGGCCTTAGAATGAGGTCTAGCAGAGCAGTAGGCAAGAATACCAAATTAGAATACATGTCATTAAGACTATACTGTGTTAAAGGGTCAATTCAAGTAGTAGTTCAAGTAGTCTATGGGCCAGGAGAAACATTAGATTAGATTCAACTTTATTGTCATCGCCGAGTACAAGTACAATACAACGAAATGCAGTTTAGCATCCAACAGGAAGTGCAAATAGTGATATAAGGGCATGATGTGAATAGAACAAGAGGTAGTGATAGGTAACTATGTAATAGTTATGTAGGTATGCTATGTAAAAAGTATGTGCAAAGGTAGTGTTGTAAACATCAGTATAGTTTAGAGGTATATACAGTTATGGGCAATATGCAGTTATGCGCTATGTACAGTGAGGTAGTTTATGTACAGTATCTAATGTGCAGAGGTATAAAATAAGCTATGTCAGGAGACATGTGCAATGTGCATATACAGGATGTTCAAAGGTAGTAATGTAAACATCAGTAGTGCAAAGGTTATAGAGTGATCACATTAACCAGGGATGAGCAGCCAGTATTGTCATTGTCATCATAGAATTGACATTTTACATTTTACATTGTCATAGCCATACTATCCCAAGGTAGGGTGGGATACTGAGAGTTGTGATCTAAGTGGACCTCTGCACAGACTGAAGACCCGTCTCTTCAGGCTACACCTTAACTGTCCCTCCTAAGACCTCTTCATCCCCTCTACCCCCCTGTATATTTTCTCTACTGTAACTTCTTTCTTTTTTTAAACCTAATTTTTTACCTTCAAGCATTATGACTGCCAATGGCCCCTAGCCCTAGTGTATAATACTTTTTCTTACGATGACTGATGTATAGATGATTCACCTACAAATGTATTTGGATAAAAGGTGTCGGCTAAATACCAAAAATGTAATGTAATGTAAATGCTATAGCAAAAATACAAAAGCTCAACATTTGTGGCCAAATCACCTCAAAGTAATGTCCAACCATGTCAGAGAGTTCAGTTGAGATGATTGTGTCTATAAACGGATTTCTTTTGTCACGGTAAGGTACCTCTACGTTGTCCTAAACCAACCCTTTGACACTGTTGATGACTACAATGGCCCAATCGTTGTCTCTGCTCATTGTAAGTTCAAAGGTTAAGTGATCCAACTCATGACCTGATAGCAAGAGTAGCCTGTAGGTTACAGCGCTTATCGTTTTTCCATGGGTGTGATCAAACAACCGGTTAAAATTAGCATATGTGCACATTCACTTCCAAGGTGATTATAGCTGTAAGGGCCTTTTGCCAAGGTAAAGTAATTGATTAAACACTTTCAGGTGCGAACCCCTCCCTGGTGTCCAGCTGGTTTAATGGCTGTGACAGAAAGGACAAAGATGAAGTGACATATGCCGAGGCCCCAGAAAGCAGAACGGGTTGGCACCCACAACCTGAGCCTAACCTGATAAGAGCGATGATCGATGGGTGGAGAGGCTTTTCACTGTACTGTCTGGGACGGGATGATTAAGTGGCAGCTTCAATTCCCAGGACGCTTTTACAGTCGAGATAGCTAGAGGTAAAACTGCTGTTCAGGGTACAGTGGCCAACCTCGAGCAAGTGTAGCCCACTCAGTACTGTTACTGTATATCATTGTCCGGTAAACCCTTTCCCTCAAACATCTCTGTTTCGCTCCTGTAAGCATTTAGCATCCTGTGTCTGTGTGCCTTGTGCTGGAAGGTACCGGCAGCTGAAGAGTGTAAGCTCTGCAGCCTCTCGGAGGCAGTTACTGGTTAGGTGCTGAAGTTGTTTGCGGACTACGGTGGCTCCCCCGCTGATGTGTCATGGCCCCTGCATGGATACTCTGACACACACATAAAGGACAGAGCTCAGTGAAAGCCGGTTATCTCTCAGTCCAGTGACAGCGCCGGCCCGTGTGGCCTGGAGGAGATGGAAGAGGCTCCCCTTGGCTGTGTACTGTCTCTGTTAGGAGGTTTAGTAGAGATGGAAGCTCCTCGGGGTGGGGGGTGGTGGGGGGCAGGAAGGAGGTGTATGTGTGTGTGTGTGTGTGTGTGTGTGTGTGTGTGTGTGTGTGTGTGTGTGTGGCGGGGAGAGGGATAAGGTGTCTTTATTACTAGCAGCTACTGTAGCAAAGCATGCTTTAAAAATCCACTTTATTTGGTTCAACAGATATCTACAGATTGTCTTGATACTTGGCCTCAAGCCTTGTGTGAGGAGAGATAGATCATTTGGTGTGGACAGTGTGCGGTGCGCCAATGATCACAGATCTGACCCTCAAAATCCATATAAGATGTTTCTGGAGTAATGCTTACGGCAAACAGGAATATAGGGTGTTTTTTACGGGCAGGGGAGGGAGGGCAGTTCAGGTGGCTGGTTACTGTTATCCTTTAGCAAAACCTTCTTTCAGACACACAATTCCCTTGTCAGGGATTGCTGATTTACATTGAATCTGAAAATAATTTTGAAATGAATGAAAATGCCTTTACTTGAAGGAATAGTTCACCCAAATGACAAACTCATGTAAGATAATGTAATGTAATGGTACTGGTAACCATAATGGTAATGTAACCATGTAAACTATCCTTTACTGGACCAAAAGCTTTAGAAAGCTATCCCTTTATTTTTCGACAGCCATTCACCATGTGTAAAGTGCTGTTTTCTTTCTAGAGCTACCATAGCATAACAGCTATTAACAACAAAATTAACAGCTACCACAAACCCCGAAATTATGTTTGAATTAGTTGAATTTACATTCATATACGGTATGAGCTCACTCGACTGCACAAACACAATCAAGGCAAAAGTGATGAGCAAATGCACTTTCCCTGTGCTTCTGAATCCGAGGATGCACATGCTAATGTTGCGTGGGAGTATGTGAAAGTGGTTCCAGTCAAGGCAGAGACTATCATACTTTTTTCTTCCATTGTATTGTCAGTATGGGCTCTTAGCCTTTGACGGTGCTGTTGGTGTCAGGTGAACTCTGCTGATGTGACAGAGATATAGCAGGGTCAAAGGTTAACAGCTCACCATCACCTTACTAAGGAGCTGTGGTCTCAAACCAGCTCTGTTTAAATGTAGCTCACAATCCGTTCTACTGTATCTCCTCCTGCACAACACTTGGGCTTGTGACAGATTGAAGGAAATAACGTTCGGAACAGCAGCTATTTGTCTATTATTTAAAAGTTCCTGACGCTCCGCTTTGAAGTCGCCGCAATTTGTAAGGAGAAGAGCACTGCGTTATTTTAATAAACCGGGGTTTTTTCGGTACAGCTTGGTCCACTGTGCTCCATCTTTATTATAACAATCTGTCACGGTACATCACACAGCTCCTGGCTTATAAATTATAAAGATAATTAATGGAAAGTGTTCGCCAGAGTGCGGCAGTCGCACCTCAGGCTTCTTGTTTTCGACTGCCGCACTGCCACAGGAAGTCACACAGAGTGGTAAACACTCGCCGCCCTGTATGTTTAATCAGCCACCCTGACAAGCTTCTCTTGTACAGACTACTCTAGCCCCACAGGTCAAAGTACTTAGAGTGGGATTTTCTTCCAGTCAACAGTAAATTTGCGCTAATTACGAGCATTTGACACATGTGCTTTAAAAAAAAAATAATTGCCATCATGCCATCCCTAAGATAGACCAGCAGAAACCTCAAACCACCCTCTATGTCCAAATAATTGTCTTTCTCTCTTCTGTACACTGTGCTGTACTTCACTGCTTCTAGATTGCTTTTGAGAAGAATCAGGAGGCTCTGGTATATTTCAATGTACATTTACATTTGAATGTGTTGGAGTATCCTTGGGAAAAGTGAATGGCCCTCATGGCTAGGCAATGAGCTCTGCCCATGGCCGTTTTGCTGGGGATTGGGACACAAAAGGATTAGTGACAGTGTCTGCATCGGAGAAGAGCGAGTGAAGTGAGGGAGTTTGCATTGTGTTGCGTTGGAGAGTGGAGTGTGTTTGTGTTGGAGAATCGAGTGTGTTTGTGTTGGAGAATCGAGGGTGTTTGTGTTGGAGGATGGAGTGTGTTTGTGTTGGAGGATGGAGTGTGTTTGTGTTGGAGAATGGAGTGTGTTTGTGTTGGAGAATGGAGTGTGTTTGTGTTGGAGAATGGAGTGTGTTTGTGTTGGAGAATTGAGGGTGTTTGTGTTGGAGAATCGAGTGTGTTTGTGTTGGAGAATCGAGAGTGTATGTGTTGGAGGATGGAGTGTGTTTGTGTTGGAGAATCGAGTGTGTTTGTGTTGGAGAATCGAGAGTGTATGTGTTGGAGAATCGAGTGTGTTTCTGTTGGAGGATTGAGGGTGAATTGGAGGATGGAGGGTGATTGTGTTGGAGAATCCAGGGTGCTTCTGATAAGTGCGACGAGGAGAAATTCGGGTGTTTGCTTTGCTTTGGAGAAACACAGGGGGTCACACACACACACACACACACACACCCACACACAGGGGGGTATGGGGGGGGGGTTCCTACTGCATCCAGTGTCACTCTGTTGAACAGGAGATAATGTCCGCACTGTCGGGATTAATCTGTCTCAGTTAAGGGCAGAGATTAAGGTCATCCGTGAAACTGGGACAAATATGACATCAATGCTTAGTGAGCAGGGTTAGGGCCCCTTCAATTGGACCAGCTAGTGCCGTCTGGTGGAGGGAGTAGGAAGGGTGTATCAATAGTGCATTAGGTTTGAATGTCTTTTTTTAAATTTTTTATATTACTTTTTAAAAATAATTGAATAATTTAATTGATGGCCAATCATTTTGTTGCCAGGTCAAGTCTGTCATTACAATCAGCCTGTTCTCTGATCTCTACCTCCACCAGCATCCCCTAACTAGAATCATTGCTGTACCATATCCGCCTCCCTGGGATCCGGTGTATTACATGGATCACAAACCTCTGTCATACCAGCGCACGTTCCTTCTCACTCAGCCTCGTATATTATTTACAGCGCCATTTCAGGTAATGCAGCCTAAATTACAACCCTGTGTGATAAACAACACATTTGCATATTAAGAGTGGATAATGACTGCAGAACTGGCTGTTAACAAGTGCATAATAAGCACGTTTGCTTCCATCTTCCTGTCCCTTTTCACGTCACGCAGAGTAAGCCCCAGTCTCCGCACTCCTAGTAGTGGCGGGGAGCACCTGAAACCATCCGCCTGTTTAATTACAGAGGCTCACCCAAGCCAAGTCGGTAGTGACTGTCATTAATGGAAGCGAGCCACGTCTCAAACGCCGCGTGTGACACTTTTATTAGGTCCTGCTGACAAATCAGAATCAGAACCGCCTGCGGGCATTCGCTAAATGGTTCCTTGAGCGCCTCCTTACAATGCTGCATATCGGAGAAGACACAGCTACATACAGTAATTGGTGTTATTTCCTAATAAACTTGTTTTACAGTGTGTGTGTGTGTGTGTGTGTGTGTGTGTGTGTGTGTGTGTGTACATGGTACATGATATGTGGACATATGTGGGATGCACCTTTGCTACTGTTGGACTGTATGTTACTGTAGCTATGGTGGAGGTATCCTACAATCCACATAGTGTAAAACCCCTATCCAAAAGGATTTACTTACTTTAATGATGTACTTGAGGTGTAAGAGCATTGCACATGCATAGTGATATAGAGGATGGGTCTGCTGTAGACACATACTGCATGTAAGAAATACCGAACATGTCTGAGAACGGAGCACAGCTCTCCGAAAAACCCCTCCAACTAATTCTCTGCTGTCAGGACTGCAGAGTCACCACCTATCTTCCGCCGTAAATTGAAGACCCATCTCTTCAGGCTACATCTTAACTGTCCTTCCTAAAGACCTCTTTATCCCCACTACCTCCTTGTACAGTTTCTCTACTGCTCTACTCTAATAAATTAATAAATAAGGATATTAGTTCTTCCTTCTTCTAGCACTGCCAGTGGCCCCTGGTAGTGGCATAGATTCCTTCTTCTCATGATGACTGATGGATAGATGATTCACTTACTTACTCTCTTACTAAATGTGACACGGTCTGGTGAAAGGGGTAACAAGTCGGCAGCCGATTTAATGTTCCGATTTTTATTCCGAAAAATGTAAATACATTTCAGCGTGGTTGAAAATCAATGACACTAGTCAACTAACACAGCTTGTTTTGTGAGCCTGCTAACGATGTAAAGTAGTCTTCTAGTTAACTAGGTAGCAGTGGGGATCACTCACCGAATCCATTGCATTGCAGTAGTTCGGCTTGTGTGTTGTGATTGTCGACAACGTTGAAATGTATTTCCGTGTTTCAAAATAAAAGTCTGAACATTTTGATTGGTTGCCGACTTGTTACCCCTTTCACCAGACCGTGTCACATATACAGCTCTGTTTATATCAGCGGAGGCTGGTGGAGGTCAGACTCAGAGGATCCATTCCATGCATTACAGTATAATAAGCCTGTCCTCCAATTTCTACCTCCACTGGCCTCTCCTGAAGGACACGTATGAGGTCATTCTACTGTACTGTACAGACAGTAAACCACCATAGAGATATATACAGTTCTGTGTACACAGTATGTAGGCCACACTAAACAAGGCGTCGGTTTCCCGAACGCTTCGTAGCTTAAATAATACTTTATTTCTTTTTTAATGATCCAGGCCCATGCCTCTCCCAGACCAGCAAAGTTGTTCCTTTTAACAAATTCCGTTCTTTCACGCACTGCTAAATTCCAAAAATGTAAACGTAATGTAAATCCTAATAAACCTCTGCTCCATTAGATCAGATGGGATTCATGATATATCGATATGCAG
The DNA here is from genome assembly GCF_963989245.1 of Nansenia antarctica. NCBI lineage: Eukaryota > Metazoa > Chordata > Actinopteri > Argentiniformes > Microstomatidae > Nansenia > Nansenia antarctica. Next base: position 23,160,035 of record NC_137685.1, on the reverse strand, counting down.
CGGATGCCTACTACTCTCTCTCTCAAACAAAAAGGCCTTTTGGGTGATAACTTGGATCAACAATAAGAAGACAGACTCAACTTTGTCTGTGCAAGAGGTGGAAGAGGTGTTAGAACACCTCTGCAGCAGGTTCACACAAAGGTTGGACATTAGAACGAGGGTAGACAAAGGGGGGGGGGGGGGGGGGTCGGCTAGAATACAAACTTCACAACTCTGAGACATCTTGATGCTCCAGCCAGACAACTCACTGGCCTCAGGCTACAACTCCTCACAAGGGAAGATGTCAACTTTGAGAGCTTTTAAACATCTATGGTGTAAACTTAGTAATGATCTAAAACGTTTTCATCTCATTAATTTCCATTTGTTTTAGGAACATTGCCAATGTTATGATAATATTGTCGACGGGCAGCCCAGCATTGTTCAAAACGCTGGTATTTCTATTAGTTCGATTCCACTGTGTTCGTATGCAGGACTATGTTTGTAATGGTTTGATCTTCAAAAGCCTCTTGGCATTGTGCTTGGCCAAGTAATGTTGGAAGGCATGCTTTATTCCCTGATGAAGTAGCAGCTATTACCTTGAGAACAGTGGTGCTTTTGAGAATGTCTGAACGAAGGGCAGAAACCACAACAATCTATCACTAAACAAATAGTTTTCATTGTGTCTTCTTGTCACAATTATCAGTTCTGTTATGTAAGCATAGATTACTTTTTCTTGCGACGACTGATGGACAGATGATTCACTTCTTAGACAAATGTATTTGCGATACGTCTCCTGAAAAGGGATCAAGAATGTCAGCACTCAAGTCACCCAAATGAGAATTTTTTTTTGAGGTTGAAGTTTTGAAGAACCCACTCGATATAACAAACAACCGTTTTAGGATCACTAAATACTTTGTGAATTTAATTCACTGCCCGAGGCTACTGGCCAGTGAATCCTATGCTAATTGGATTCACTGCCGTAGGCTACATGGCTTGTAAAGAAACAAGTTTTGTGTTCAAAAGCAAGGACTGTGTTATCATCTAATTATGTGTAGTTATGGGTTTTAAGCATGTCCATGTTCTATCAGCATGTTGTGCTAAACATTAATGTTCGTAGTGTCTGTTCCTTTTTAGCGCTAGCCTACTAACAGCTGTTTTGCGTGTGTTTTGATTCAGAGCATACATGTTTCTTCACTATTGGTTTGAGGTGGACCAACATTCAAATATGCATCTTCTTCAACTATATGACTGTGCCCTAATTGAGGACCTTTTAACCAAAACGTGTCACAAATAAGGCACTCGAGTCCATGCTTTATCGTGCTTAATCATCAATAAAGGGGTTGCCCCTTAGCTATGACATTATTCACAATAAACAACTGCTTCTCATGTGTTATTGCTTAAATATACCCCTACTCCAATTCCAAACATGACTGAATTGGACAGGAGAGCGGAAATGAGGAACATTCTGCAGATGATACATTTGGTAAAGCTTTTAAGTGGCCCTTTGTTACGATTGTGTTACGTTTTAAAGATGTTGGACCCAGGTGCGGTGCAGAATGAATGAGACGGGAACGTGTGATAATATAAAGCTTCTCTCTTTACTGAGACGCTAAGGCAGGATCAAACCAATACAGACGTGACTTCGAAAATAAAGGGGAGGAATTCAGTCTCTGAAAACAGGCTATGCCGTCAAAGAACACTGATAGTACTAAACATGAACTAAACAAAACAAGATTCAATAAGGTACCTGGGAGTTTCCGGCGGGCAGTGTCATGGTATCAAAGGCCAAACGCGCACCAGGGGCCTCATTTATAAAAAAAAGTACTTGAACGTCATCCTTAACTTGCACATAAGCACATTTTTCTAAACGGACGTAAGCATTATTTATAAAACGGCCTGAGCTTGTTTAAAATTGCATGCGTACTTCTGTCTATAAATACCAAATATACTTGAAATTGAACGCAAGTGAATGAGCTTTGTATTTACACCCTGTGATAGCGGCTCAATTATAGCGGCTCAATTAAGCCAAGTGCTATAATATAGGGTAGGCCTCTGGAAGCGGGAGAGGGCAGAGAAGGGTGGCTTCTTGGTAAGTTGCATTTGTAACGTTTGATCATGACAACTAACCAGGCAAATGCTTATACTGTAATAATATAATGGTCTTATTCTTATCAGGTGACATTGAAAACATGGCTGCTCACTCCCTTTGCAAACCCTGAGACACCGGAGGAAATCCAGTATAATTTAGCGCATGGCCGGGCAAGGTTGTTGAAGGGGAGATGGAGTTGCCTTGAAAGCTCTGGAGGGATATAAAGGAAGACTGAAATACAATCATAAACATCAGTTCCCTTTAAATCTTGAATTAAACGAATTTTCTCGGCTGATAACAACATCATTAAGTTTATTACGAGCCACTTTCACTTCGCATGAATTACAGTAGGCAATGTGTGTACTTCAAGTCAATACCTGACGTAGAGCTACGATCGTTTCCACGGTCAAATGGACTCACGTTGAAATTGTATAAATCACTGACGTGGTTTTCTACGTACGACGCGGGTAAGATCAAATTTGATCCAAAGTACTTTCTATAAATGAGGCCCCAGACATTCACTGTGTGCCTCGGGATGGAGCCGGCGAAAGTCTTGCTTGGGTCCAATATATCCCGCCGAGGCACCCAGGTCCCCTCCTCAGGGCCATACCCCTCCCAGTCCACCAAGAATTGGAGACCCCTACCCACCCTCCAGCAGTTAATAATCCTGTTCACTGTCAGGAAGCTGAACTCTCTCCCCGCCCCCCCCTACTCTGCCCCCACTGACTCCGGACTAAGAACAATCTCACTTCATGCATACATACATAAACATTCCTGTACATACATACATTTACGTACTTACGCCACTTTACTCTATTATACTGAGCCAATTACCACTATTGCACTATTGTCATTGTTCATATTGTATTCCACCCCTGTACATTGTACTGCGCATTTCAAATCTTTTATCTAGTATATTTTTTTTATTATATAGTTATTTTTAATCTTGTCGGATTATATTGTTATTTATTGTTTTTGTTTGCTATGCACCGTGGATGAGAGGGAAACGCAATTTCAGCCCTCTGTATGTCTGTACATACGTATATTGGATTGACAATAAAGCTGACTTTGACTTTGACTTTGACTTTTGACTAGACAGGCTGTCCATCGATGAGACAAGGCATGGGGGGGGGGGGGGGGTGGGGCGGGGTGGAGGGGCCATGGGGGGAGAAGACAACAGGTTTGAGCAGTGAAACATGAAACGTTAGGTGGACCCGCATGGAAGGTGGAAGCTGCAACCTGTAGGCCACCGGGTTGACCCGCCAGACAACCTTAAATGGACCACGAACCGTGGGGCCAACTTCCGCCTTCCGCGATTCAACCCAGAGGGGAAGATCCTGGGTTGAAAGCCAGACCCTCTGACCAGCGTTGGGACCTGTCCGATGCCCGCATGAGCGCCGCCCGAACCCGCCTCCAGGTACGGCGACACGGCCCCCTCCAACTAGTGCCTCCACTCCTCCAGCGCAAGTTGAATGGCCAGCAGCTCCCAGTTCCCTACGTCATCATTCTGCTCCGCCGCGGACAGCCGGCTGGAGAAAGATGCATCTTATTGTCCTTGGAGCACCGCTGTGACAGAACTGCCCCCACAGCGATGTCTGAAGCACCCATCTCCATCACAAAAAGGCAGGGACGGGTCCGGGTGGACCAAGATCGACGTGAAGCATCGTTTGAACGCGGTGAAGGCGTTCTCTGCCTCCAAGGACCAGGCAAACGAACTCGCAGTCTCGTCTGGGTGAGGGCTGTCAGGGGGGGGCGGCTTGGGCTAAAATCGTGAATAAATTACCTATAAAAATTGGCACATCCTAAAAAGCGTTATAACTGCTTCAAAGATGAGGGTCGGGGCCAGTCCAACACTGCACTATTATTAGAGACATTACAGTCTTATGGCACCAGGAAATAGACCACTGGCAATACTAGAATTCTTCATCTCACTGTAGCACATGTTTCGGAGTAGCATGCTCCTTGCTTCCACCCTCCAGAATGTCAACATGACAACAATATAGCAGAATCAGAAAGCTTTATTGTCAGTACAACGAAATCTGTTATGCATCACCTAAAAAACGATACCTGCATACGCACACTACCACACCACAACATTCATGTCCCACATCCACCCATATACAGTATTTCACAAAAGGAAGTATAAAAAGCAGCATTGAAGAACATCAGAGCATCACAGCAGAATATTACACATCACATCAGTGAAAAATATTGCACATCGGTAGCCAAAGTTATATTGCACTTAAGGTCCTGGGTATTAGTATTATGATGAAGAGGATGTGGTGGCAAAAGGGGAAAAAAAGAGTGTTTATTTAGTTGGGTGATGGCTCTTGGAAAAGAAGCTGTTCTGCATCCTGGAGGTGCGGGCTTTGAAGGCCCTGTATGTATGGCCTATACCAGATGGTAACAGAGAGAAGAGGGGATGAGAGAGGGTGGGTTTCACCATTCAGGATGCTGCTCGCTCTGCGGAGGCGGCGCGTCCTGAAGATGTCATCCGGTGTGGGCAGGGGGAGTCCAATCATTTTCTGAGAAGTGTTTATGACTCTCTGGAGGGATTTCCTTTCAGCTGCTGTGCAGTTTGCATACTGTGCTGTGATGGAGTAGGTTAAAATGCTCTCGATAGCCCGGTGATAAAAGGCCTTCAGCAGCTCAGCAGACAAGTTGGTCTTGAGTGTCCTTAAGAAATAAGAGTCGCTGTTGAGCATTTTTTTAATAGTGCAGTGGAGTTGGCTGTCCGTTTGAGGTCCTCAGTGATGTGGGGTCCCCAAGAACTTAAAAGCAGGGGACCCTCTCCACTTCCTCTCCTTTAATGGTTAGGGGAGAGAGATCAACCCTGTGTCTCCTGAAGTCAATGCTGATTTCTTTTGTGTTTTTAATGTTTCATGTCAGGTTATTGTCTGTGCACCATATTTATCAGTTTATGGACTTCATCCCTGTAGGCTCATCATCTCATCTTTGTTGGAAATCAGTCCCACCACCATTGTGTCATCAGCAAATGTGATTATTGTATTGATATATGTTTTGTACATCCACACTCCACAGTCAGTTATCTTTCAATTCCTTCCTTGTTAAAACATTTTTTTTTTCTTTTTTTATCATATCTCTTAACGATTCATCTACAAAAGATGTTGAAGGGATGTTCCAACTTTATACATGTTTCTACTTGTTTGTCCCTGACCTTGGTTGTAGTTAATTAGCTCAGACAATGTTTTGTTACATATTTTGCTTCCTTAGACCTATAACAAGTAATATTATTAGTAATATATATGCCCTCTGCCAACACTCAAACCAACTATTATGACATAATATTATGTCTGCATTCCACTTTTTTTTTACAGCTCATTGTTACATTGTTTGAGTCCTAAGAGAGAAGCCTGAGTAGTCATGCTGTCCTTCTTCCATAGATAAAAGTAATCATAAGGAGCCTCGGGGACAGATTCAATCTCAACAGAAATGATATTCTTATTTTAGCTTCTCAGGGCATCTGTCAGAGTTCAGTACAGGTGAAGCCTCACAGGTTAATGTCGAAAAGGTACATTCACAATGTGGGAAACGACAAATGCAAATGTCCTTGAAGCTGTATCTGTCTAATTATTCTTTGGTATCTGATTCTCCCTTGACTTACGATGACTGATGCATTTCTATCCAATCTCAAATACACAATGCTGTCAAAAACTCCCTTTAGGCAAAAATACCTTGATGGGTGTAATTTTTTTCTACTGACACATTCCACATTCATCGGCTTGTCTTTGGCCAGACATACGGCATCACTCTCCTCTGCCAGGATTTAATGGTGTTTCTGCTTCCGCCCAGAGTCATCTATCTGCTTCCACATGGATTTCCTCATTTTATTAGCGGTTGACTTGTTCACAGGCCACCTTGAGCTACCCAAAAATTACCTCCATAACGGATGGATGTGACTGAAATAAGTCCTGCCTGCCTGTGGATTTGCAGATGTATCCCATACGAGTTATGATGTAAGGAAGGCTACAGGGAGGTAAAAGTGATACAGTACAATCATGTCAATTTCCTTTGACAATAGGAAAGATATTACCTTTTACAGTAAAGTACTGTGTTCAACAGTGTCAAAGTACTATCGCCTTGACTACAATAGCTTGTCTTTATCTGTAAGTCTTGCAAACAAAATATATCATATATCTATAAGTGATCTCGGTTTTCCATGCTATGTTTTCTAACAGTGGCATTACGTGCATATCTCTTTGAACAGACAACACGTACAAATGGGATGTAAATGCAAGTGCTTGCCCTTGACTACAGATTTGATAAAGTCCACTGAACATGCGTTATCCTGCAATCTTATTCCTTGATCGCTCCCAATTCATCACGGCCATTTAACACTAGTTCAACGCTCAAACCTACAAACAATCGAAACACCGATTCGAACATTTAAATGCAAGTGAAGGATACAGTACAGGAGGGAAAGCAGCGGTGGAATGATCCATGATCTTGGCAGCATCTAAGAGAAGTAATCTATGTTCCTTTATTGCAGCCAGAGATTTCTCCACTCTGTTGAGCATTGGTTCTATTACCAAACTAGCAGCGAACCTCGATGAGTAATTGCCCAGTACACTGGTGAACCCCCAGCCGCCTCTAGCAGCCAGGAGTCAGGTGATGGAACTCAGGAGGCAGGCTGGGGTAGATGTTGGCCCTGGGCATTAATTACACAGGTCTGGGTCTGCAGCAGACTGGTGTGGACCATATTGACTCGGGACAAATGAGTGTGTAGCCAAGGGAACTAACGTTGGTCTGAGAGGTAGAATGAAACGGTTAAAAGCGAAAAGGGAAATCGATGAGTCATCCAGGCCAGAGACACGGTCCTCTCCCCCTGGGCCTCGTCCCTTTTGTTTGTTTCAGTGACACATCTGTCACGAGGAGTAAAAGTCACGCTAATATTGTTGTCGTCACTGGATCGACAGTGGGATACGGAATACGCTTCGCGGCCATCTGTCATCTGTCCCCCGTCAACTGTCACACGTTTTTAGACAAACATATTTTTATCCTGACAGCCAACATGAGGACTAATTAAAAAACCCGCAAAAACATTTGTATCGCAGAAGAAGATCATAATGGGCTCACGTATCCGTACTTATCAATTGTCAAAACGCTGGAAGAAGTTTCACACAGAAATAAACACTGAAGATACACATGAGGATGCTTCTTATGGGAGCCTTACTTTGTACCAAGCTGTTTATGCCTGAATGAGGAAATGCCCCCCTCCCTATTAGCTATTTTCCTGACGCCTCTGTGTTTTGACCGCGCGGTGCTGCCTTCCGCAGCTGTAGCTGCTGCTGACTTGGTGACACTGATTAAAGTGTCAGGCTGAGAGTGCCGGAGAGCTGTGTGAGGTGTTTCGGGTGGACCTGGCACTGCCCGGTGGACCTACACTATAATGAAAAGCAGCCCTGGACCTGGACCCATGCTCTGGTTCCAAGGGCCATTCCGTGACAGCTAAATGGTCTAATCTGTGTAAAGGGTTCTGTCCTGACTTCCACCAGTCACTGTTGCTAAAGGCTAACCCTTGACTGGCCTGTGATCAGAAAGTCCTTCCTCACCTGTTTTGTGGTGTAGAAGAGGCACAAAGAAATACTACTTTTCAAAGGCTTGAATCATAGGTTAAATGTTCTGCGGTAAAACAAAATTACGTTAGGTGGTAGGTGTAGATGTAGCTATATATGTTTTACACAAAAGTGTGATTTCCTCGTTCGTATATCAGTAGCAACAGGAACAACGCCTACTCATAGCTCTCTCTTGTTGTCGCAGGCAGTTTCGACTAAAACTAGCTACAATTAGAGATTACTGTCTGTGGACAGTCTCCCTGGAGTCATTTACGGCTAAGTGCTTTGCTCAAGGGCACACTAGTGGTTGTGTTTCAAGGGATTTTAACTCATGACCTGCTGATCACCAGTCCGACTCATTATCCACTAGGCCAGGCGAGGGGAACGATAGTCTGTTAAGGAAGGGGGGAGACGGTGCAAGAGGGGGGAGATGAAAAGGGAGGGAAAATTGAGGAAAAGGGAGGAAAAGAGGGAAAAGGAAAGGAAGAGAGAGTAATTGAGGCTTCTTTTCCATTATCTACATGTTTAATAGTCACAATGTATTCTAAACAATTAAGGCCACCACTACCCCCATATGGATACCTTCGCTGCACTGTTATGCTAACTGCCCAATTTGCTGTGTCTAGGTGGTGAGCCTGAGGGGGCGGGGCCATGGATGTGCTGCTTCTGCTGCTTCTGCTAATGAGATGCACATGTGGCTGATGTCCTCCAAAACCCTTAAAAAGGGACTACAGATGGTGTGGAGTCGCCCTCTCCACAAATGCCTACCTTTTTGTTTTGTGTTGCTTGATTACTGGCATTGGGGTTGGACTTCTGTTGAATTTGTTGGGGGGGATTTTTGGTTTGTTGGTTTTCTTACTGAGAAACTATGCCTGTTTTGTTAGTGGATGTTTTGTTTCATTGTTTTCATGAGGGCTGACTATTAAAAGCATTCATCTTTTATACACCATTTCAGTGACTGACCGTTTTCTTATGTTGTGGCTGGATTTATGTGTACGGCTTTTTGAGGCAGCACTTTGGTTTAGTCCCTTATGTTTTCTTGGGACACGTTCAGCTGTACCATGCACCACACAGTCTTGTGAATGCTGTACTGTACATACAGTAGGAGGTTAAATCCCATAAGATGTGGAGACTAACAGGATACAAAGAGAATAAAAACAATAGACCATTGTTTGGGGTCCTCTTAAACATTCCTTGAGTCATCATCACCTTAGTTAACATGCGACTTACAGCCATAATACTGTTACTGTGTAACAAACAAAATAATGACTTTGTTGTACTTGGGGACACTGAATATAACTGTTATAACAGACATGTGACAGTGTCCCCAAGTACAACAAAGTCATTATTTTGCTTGTTACACAGTAACAGTTGAAGAAGATATGCTTATTTGAATGTCCTCAAACCAAATACCGGAGAAACTCGCTCTGAATCAAAACAGACGCGTTTGCTACCATTGCATTGGTAGCTAGCTAGCAGCTAAAAAAGGAACATCGCTATGAACATCTAACTGCATGTTTAGCACATCACAGATCACAGTCTGCGTGACTTGAGAATTGCTGACATACAGACCTTTTCACCAGACTGTGTCACATTATGGGCCCTATTATGCACTTCTTAACTTGCCGTCTTAAGTCTTAATTAAGACGCACCGCCAGGTTAAGACCTACCGCCACCCTTATTATGCGCTTCATACGCTACTGCTATTATGCAGGTGTCGCTAGGCGCCCACACATAAGACGTAAGACTCCCGTGCATATATTACTCATTGTGGGAATGTTCATATGTTAATGAAGTGCGTTAGGCGCCCCTGCTATTATGCGATCTGACTTTGCGCCTAGCGCTAAGAAGTGGTTTGAAAAGTTCTTAGGCGCTAGACTTCATGCACGTTTTGAAACACGAGCGCGCCTCCGCGGTTTGCGCATGCGCGCCGACCGACTTCTTAAGAAGTGGGTCAGCGCGCATGCGCAAACCGCGGAGGCGCGCTCGTGTTTCAAAACGTGCATGAAGTCTAGCGCCTATGAACTGCATAATAGCATAGCGCTTATGACTTAACGCAGCCGGTTCTTAAAGGGAATGGCACCTGGCACGCTGATTGGGTTGATTGAGAAGACGCCCAAAACACACCCATGACTAATTTCTGGGCTTAGCGCCGGGTCTTAGGCGCCCACTACCGCACGCATAATAGCAAAGTGGCCTTGACCACGCCTCCACGTCTTAAGTTTAGATCTACCGCCTCGTCTTATTGCTTAAGACTTATGAAGTGCATAATAGGGCCCAGTATGTCCTACTTAAAAGGGCAATATGTAGCATTTTTCCCTTTAAAATATCACTAAATAACCATTCTGAACCATTACTTATGATGCATTGGCAGTCTGTGACAGGGCATGCACCTGACAAGACCCTACTGCCTGAATTAGCTTTTCTAACATGTTTCTGGGATGTGTCTGGGAGTGCACCACTTGCTGTGGGCATGTTATCTGCTACTTGCTAGTGTGTGTGGCTCATTGGCTCATGAAGGCCGCAAGCGTTTCTCAGTTAATGCGGACAGTGATGGAAGCCACCCAAGCAACCGCAGCCTTCGTGTGCAAAGAAGTGGGTTACATGTACATTCTGATGATTTTTCTTAGTAAAAACTTCCTGTTTGACATTACAAACAGTTTGGGTTGTTCACTTTGGGTTTAGCGGAGACAAGTTAATTCGGTGTCAGTCACGCAGCGGAGGAGGGTACACCCTCAGCAGGAGCCCGGCGGGTCATTTAGGGATGCTGTATGGGTGTCCATGACAGGGCTCTCAGTCACAGGACGAATGCACAGCTGCTGGTAAAGCACTCGCTTCATGTGAAGAGAATCGTTTTGAAGTCTCTACTGGCTGGCTCATTTCGGTGTTCAAGTTGATGTGTTCTTTCTGAACTAAATGACAACTGCAGTTTCAAACACAAACATCCGTTGCTAGTTTTAAGGTTACGTAACTAAGAAATGTCAATGGATGAAAAACAAGAAAAGATAACAAAATGATCGACAGACGCGTCGTTTCGGCGAGAAGTCGTTCGCATCGGTCGTGACGAGGGAGAGAGGAGGAGATACACTTTGCAGTCAAAAGTTGGCAAATTCCTGCATATGGTGCCTTTAAGTCCTCTGTCAACAATGATGTGCAGTAAATACTATATCCAAGTTGCTAGCAGTTGTTTATTAAAAAAAAGAAGCCTAAACATATTCACAAATCCAGCCCAGAAGGGAGAATAAGCTCCCCTGTAATCACTGTGTGACAAGCAGCAGGAGCAGCGGCATCAGCAGCTGTAGAGGACTCCTTTTGAGAAATGCAGTATATTGGCTCAACATCACCGCAAATGGAGTCAATCACAAAGTCCCTCAACGGATCACGTCTGGCTCCACCGGAATTGGCATCACTTTCGTCGTTCCCCAACTGAGCACCAACTGAGATGAGGGTCACAGAACAAGGCAAGGCACATTTATTTATATAGCACATATTCATACAACCGAATGCAAACTCATAGTGCTTTACATAAACACATATAAAACGTGCAATAAAATAACAATTAACAAGTTCTAATAAAAATAGGTCACCGTTTAAAATACGATAAATTAAAAGCCGAACAAAATAATGATAAGTCAAAGTCAAGTTTATTTATATAGCACATATTCATACAATCAAATGTAGCACACAGTGCTTTACAGAATAAGGAAAGATAAATAAAAACATGGTTCATAGTAAATGGTACACAAGACGCCCCAAAAACAAAGCAAGACAGATCATATCTGAAAAAAAAGAGAATAAAACGTTTGAGAGACAGTAAAACATTTAAGAAGATATTTTATGAAACAATACAGCTACATGATAAAAGTGCGATTAAATAGTGATGTCTTAAGACCTCTCTTAAAAGTTTTCAGACATTCTTGGCATGGCCAGGTTTTCTGGCAAGGTATTCCAGAGGCTGCAGGCATAAAAACTGAGGGCTGCATCCCCATGTCTCTTGGTCCTGGCTCTAGGGACCATTAAAAGTTCAGTGCCAGAGGACCTCAGGGACCTACTTGCTGTAGTATATCTTACAAACATGTCTGATTCAGGTGCGTGAATGGAGTGATTTATAAATGAATAGAGGAATCTTAAAATCTATTCTAAAACTGACAGGCAGCCAGTGTAGTGATTTTAAGATTGGTGTGATGTTTTGATAATCCAACAAATATCTGAGTAATCCTCTGTATTTTCTCCATCAAACTTTCACCGGTGAAGGTTTAAATCTTTTGCTTCACAACTATATTGAAATTAGTCACCGAAAGTGTTTTTTGAGACGGAAACTTGACAAAGGGTTTTAGCCACCATCGTCAAGCTTCTGCAGCCCAGCCTCCACCACCAGGCCCAGGCTACTGCAGCCCAGCCTCCACCACCAGGCCCAGGCTACTGCAGCCCAGCCTCCACCACCAGGCCCAGGCTACTGCTGCCCAGCCTCCACCACCAGGCCCAGGCTACTGCAGCCCAGCCTCCACCACCAGGCCCAGGCTACTGCAGCCCAGCCTCCACCACCAGGCCCAGGCTACTGCAGCCCAGTCTCCACCACCAGCCCAGTCTCCACCACCAGGCCCAGTCATCCAAGCTGGATTCATCTGATTCATCTGAGTCAATTGAGGCCTTGGAAAGTTTTATTGACAAACGCCATCAAGTCGCAAAAACAATGAAAACCTCAAAGAACCCAAAACGGAAGAAAAAGCTCCGCGGGGAATCAGTATCTTCTGAAGCTGGAGAACAAAGTATGGAGATCGAAATATCTTTGATGAAATCCATAAATGAAAGACTTGCCAAGTTGCCAAGTTGCCAAGTTGCCAAGTTGCCACGCCCAAATTGATGAGCTGAGGAAGGAGAACGACTCATTGAAAGGTACTGTGGCCACTGTCCATGACACAATGCAAGAATATCACAACAGAAAAGAAACTGCTAAGAGAAACCTTGCTTGATGTCCAGACTAGATCACTGCGAGAGAATCAGATATTTTCAGGAATCCCTCAGAAAGACACAGAGCAAACACATGATGACACAGAGCAAACCTTAAGGGATTGTATGTGCCAACAGCTAAAACTAGTTCGAGACATTCCCTTCTCCAGGGTCCACAGGTTAGGAAAGAAGGAGATGAATAAAGCCCAACGCCCAATCATGGCTCGTTTTGAGCATTTCAAACAAAAGGAGAAAGTGAAGGCCCAAGGTAGGGCACTCAAGGGCACTAACTTTTGGACGAATGATCAATACCCAGCTGAGATAAATGACAGGCGGAAAAGATGAAGTCCTATCTTGGAAAACAGAAGTAAAAACAACAGAGTTTTCTTAGTGGTGGACAGACTGTATATTGATGGACAGTTGTACAGAGATTCAAAGATCACTCCATGGCTGTTCTGAAGTAGCCTATGTCTATGTTTTAACTATTCTTTTTTTTTATTTTACGAAATGGTAAGCCTGCACGCTCAACCATCTAAGCCAATGCAACCTATCCACAGTGACCCTATTGATTTACACTTCAGAATCAGAATCAGAATCAGAAGACTTTATTGCCATGACATGTAAACATGTTAGGAATTCGGTTTGGGACAGTGGAGCACGGTTTACAGCAGGACAGGTGCAGGACAGGTGCAAGACAGGACAAGACAGTGCAAACCAACATCATAGTGCAAGAGTCATAAATAATATAAATATAAGAAGTGCAAAGATCAAGTCTTCAAGTGTTCATGTCCAGACAGTCCAAAACTCTCTGGGTGGGGGTGGAGGGAGGGTAAAGAAAGGCCTACATATGGCTTATGTGAACTGAACAGTTTGGTAAACAAAGTGGATGAGGTATTCAACATAGTCCAGAAGAATAATCTGCATGTGCTGGCTATCACAGAGACCCATCTTGACCAAACCATAACAAATAGACAAATAGAATTGAAGCGGTATACTATTTTTAGGAGGGACCGGAACAGAAGCGGAGGGGGCGTGGCAGGGTTTCCGTTAGAAAAAATTGCCGCCGGACATCGTGTCCGGGAAGATTTCGATTTACCGGACAAACGTGATATATTCCGGACATATTAAAATATAATAAAAATAATTTTTTTCAAAATTATATATATTTTTTTCCAAATCTAATATAGCTGTTTGTCGCGGTGATTACTGTTGTGTAGCGGCCTATATATGCCATTTAATGTCTATTTCTCATCCGATACGATTAGATGCGAGCTATATAATATATAATAATATAACATGATTCGCATGCGCGCTATATGTCCAGCGCTGAACGGGCGCCTCTGGGAACTGAACAGACAGCATCGATCAATGAACGGACTCCACATTACGTTAACTGAAGTTTGTTAAATTGTTTGGGATTAATGTGAGTTTTCTATTTTCTCTTTCCAGTTTGACCCTTTTTGTATCAATAAAACAACGTCATTTCTATAACCAGGTCTCGCTGGTTGGGAACGCATTTCGTTTAGCTGATATGTTACGCAACCGAACAGCTTCGGGAAAACGAGTAGCAGCGCACATAGTAGTGAGCAAATACTGACTTCCACTTTTAGTCCTAGGCAAAGGTCCAACACAATCAATTATTACACGTTCAAATGGCTCCCCTATAGCAGGAATGGGATGCAATGGTGTGGGTGGAATGGATTGATTAGGCTTACCCGCCATCTGACAAGTATGGCAACAGCGGCAGTGCTTGGCAACATCCGCCTTCAGTCCGGGCCAAAAGAAATGTTTCAATATCAGCTGATAAGTTTTAGTTATACCTAAATGTCCTGACCACTGGCTCTCATGTGCTACAGATAACACCTGTTGTCTATAACCCACAGGCACAACCACTTGTTTTACAGTATTCCACTCACAACCATTTGCATTAGGAGGAGACCATTTACGCATTAATATCCCATCGTTAAGGAAATAAACTACGTTGCCCCCTATTTCAGATTCCTCACTAGCTGCATGTAAAAAACATTTGTTTAATGACTGATCAGCTACTTGAGCGACACGCAATCGCTCGCCGGTTACAGGCAGAGATAGGCTGTCAGCGGATGGTATGGTAGGACTCGGGGAGGATGGTAACTCTACCACTTTCTCCCTGGGAGAAGCTGAAACAATCGGGTTCTCATCCCTTTCAGAAAAGGCTTGCATAATCACACAGTCATGGTGCGAAATAAGGGGGAGCTCGGGGAGCTATAGCTCCCCTAGTGGTGACATGAGCTCCCCTGGAAACATGGTTTGTGACATTTTGGGGGAGCTCTAAAATATTCCAAATTGCGATGGATTTATTCCAAGTTGTGACGGATTTTACCTGGTGTAATATGATTTGTAGAGGCATACAATCTATTTTGATGTTGGTATTAGGTATATAAATGATATATAATAGCCTATATAGCCTTATAGGCCTTTATTGGCTACAACTATGCGACAGTAACAGAGCGGGGTGCACTGACGCTGAACCCCTCATAGTGAGAAGTAGGTGGACAACGCGTGGTGCTGAAATAGCCGACATGCGGTGTGTGGTTTGAAAAAAGTAACGCCAGCTCAGTAAATAATTCAAACTTAATGTTTACTTATAGGCTATGTGAATGTGACTGCACCACACATGTGAATAGTAACAAAGCAAATGCAGTTTAATTTTATGAAAAACATTGACAACAAAATCGTCGCAAAAAAAAAAAAACTGAATCCGCTTAGCCTATATGCTCCTGAAAAACATTTAATGACAGAGCAAACACGCTACATTACTAGGGATAATAATTACAATGAGCCATTCATTAAAAATAGAAAAAATAATATTAGGCTATTAAATCTCACTTAATGAGAAAACTGGCATCTCCCATCGGTCACTATTTGTTGGCTATCTGGTGATATGGACGTCTTTGAGTGTCTAGAAAAGCCTAATGTAAAAGTCTAATGTATTATTATTATTTATTATTATTATGGACGTCACTTTAATCCGGCAGTTCTCAAGGTTTTTATGCACCAATCGATTCCTTTAGTCCGTCTTTATCACATTCATTGACAAAAAGGACGACTCGCATGTATAGGTGGAAGGGAACATTCATTGTGAGCATGGAAAATGTGAGTCTCACAACGGCTTTGCATTGATGAAACCAGGTAGGATGAACGTATAGTTCGCTGTCCATTCCTCTTTAAATGCCCTGTTTCCACCGTCAACTTTCCTCTTTAGACCTTTGGAGAGTGACATGATGTTTCTCTTGCTAGCTAGCAGGTTAAATGTTTAGCTAACTTCACCCGGCACCAAACAACCAATCCAATAATAATGTGACCTTGTAAGTCTGGGAGGAGGGGGGAATCATTATCAGAATGAAACTATGTTAAATAATTATTAGAATAAGTTAGGCTGCGCTATATCGTCAGTCCACACATTTATTATTCAAAACTATGGAAAAGGGTGAAACTACGTTGTTGAGAATCACAACACAAACTCGCTAGTCAAGCCAAAATACAGCAGCGAAATGGATTGGACTGCTACCTAGTTAACTACAATACTACTGTACATTGTTAGCAGGCTCACAAAACAAGCCGTGTTAGTTGACTAGCGATGTGTCATTGATTTTCGACAACGCGGAAATGTATTCACATTTTTCGAAAGAAAAGTCAAAGCATTAGAACTAGAACGGAAAATCGCACGCGCGCGTTGCGCACGGAAAGCCACCGGCCCCGATTTGGCCAGAATTTATTTTTCCGTCAGGAGATTTTTTTTTGTTGCTTTAATCCTTGGGCTCCCCCGCACACCGTGATTTAATTCGCACACTGATCACACTATCACAGAGAGAAACATCGCTATCCTCCTCTCTGCCTCGACTCGATTGTGCACGAGTTATAGCGCACACCGGAAACAACCGCTGTTTCGCATAGGCAGCCTACACATTAGGAGTCATCATCATGCCGGTGTCAAATCATAATAAAATAAATACATAGCCTATATATTCGTCTTTTTTAAAATAGAAGGAATCAGAATGTGAACTTTAGCGAATTGTATTCAAATTGTGCTTAGAGGGAATTATTTTCACCGGACATTTATGTCCGACGAGTTTTCAATTTGTCGGACTTCAAAAAAAAATACCGGACAATGTCCGGGAATTACCGGTTAACGGAAACCCTGGGGCGTGGCCATATATATACAAGAACACCTGCTGTTCAAAGTGAGGGACGATCTGTATGTGGATGGGGTAGAAATCCTGTGGATTCAAATGAACCTTCCTTTCCAACAACCAACACTAATTGGATGTGTCTACAGGCCCCCTAGTTCAAACACAGCATATCTAGATAAGATTTGTGAATGCATTGATCTTGCTCTAAATGAAAGGAGAGAATTATTCGTGCTTGGGGACTATAACATTAACTGGAAAAGTAGTCACTCAGATGCAAATCAGATTAGGTTTTCTCAACATATAGAGAGTTGCAATTTGTTCCAAATAGTACATGAAAGCACACGGTCTGCAAGAATCTGCAAGTATGGCCATAGAACTAAAAGCACAATTGATTTAATATTCTGCAATGTTCCAAGAAAAAATGCTCAAATGCCAAATCAGTCCCTTTATCTTGGACTGATCATAATATTGTGGCCATTACCAAGCACACCAAAGTACCAAAAAGGCCGCCTAGAGTGTCTATAAGAAGGAGTTTCAAGCATTTTAACTTAGATAACTACCCGAGGGACTTGGCCGCAGTTCCATGGGACCTTGTGTATCTTGAAGATGATGTGGACTGTGCTGTTGATTGTTTTGTGAAGTTGTTTCCAGATGTGGTTCAGTGTCATGCTCCCATAAGGAAGAGTACTATTAAAGCTAAGGCTGGCCCTCGGATTGGCCAACAACTAAGAGAAGCAATGTCCCAGAGAGACAAGGTCAAAGCTGCATCTTCTAAGTCAGGACTAGACTCAGACCTCATGCTATATAGAAAATGTAGAAATGTTGTTGTGAGTCGGAATCGCAAGAAAAAGGCTGTTTATTATAGAAACGTTTTTGAGGGTTGCAGGAACAATTCAAAACAGACTTGGCAAGCAGTGAATGGTTTGCTTGGTAGATCTATGAATGCTAGCCCTGTTAGTGTGGAGGTTGATGGAAATATTCAAACAAAACCAATAGATATAGCCAATCACTTTGCAGACTAGTTTGAGACAAAAGTTAACAATCTGAGATCTAATATGAACGAAAATCCTTCAAATGAATTACTGGTAGCTCAAATAGACCAAAAGATTATGGCAGGAAAAACCTGTAGTTTTGTATTATGAAATACATCATTAGATGATATCAAGAACATTCTCACTTCACTTCCTGATGACAAATCCCCTGGATCTAATTTTATTCATAACAAATTGTTAGTTTAAGTGTAAGTTTGCAGCTTTATATATTGTTGGTCCTATAAAGTATATTCTTTCTTTTGTACAAGGAAAGTTTCCCACTGAATGGAAACATGCTAATGTTTGCCCAATTCCCAAGGATGCCAAGCTGGCTTTCACAGTATCTAACAGCCGTCCCATTAGTTTACTTCCATCATTAAGTAAAGTCTTAGAGAGAGTTGTGAGTGATTACATCTGGAAGTATATGGAAAATAACAACCTCTTAACGGACACTCAACATGCGTATCGAAAGAACCATTCAACTGAAACTGCGTTGATACACATGACAGATGATTGGCTAAGTGCCCTCGACCAAGGCAAACTTGGTGTCCCCACTCTTTCTAGATTTCACTGCAGCATTTGATTTGATAGATCATTCAATTCTTCTAGAAAAACGAATTAATTATGTCTTCACTAAGCATGCTGTCAAATGGATGGAATCTTATTTAAATGGTGGAAACAAAGCAGTCTTTTTATGTTAATGGCTCTTCATCTACCCCTCGTATGACTAGGTGTGGTATTCCACAAGGTTTCGTTTTGAGGTCTCGCTTAAATATTATGATAATATTTAATATTATGAGGTTGTCAATCGTTGAAAAGAGCACCCTGGAGTTGTTCTGATTTCTAGAAATCAATTTTGAGAAGTGATCTCTCCTAGCGTTTCTTATTGGCTTATTAAAGGCATAAAGATGTTCTTTAAGAATATCCTGGTGGACCTGCAGCTTGGTCTTCCTCCACGTGCGCTCAGCTCTTCTGCTTCTCTTAAGTTGATTCAAAGAAATACGACCATATCTCACCAGTACTGGCTTCCCTTCATTGGCTCCCTGTCCATGTTAGAGAGGACTTCAAGTTGTTGCTACTAGCATACAAAGCTATAAATGGCACTGCGCCTTCCTATCTAAAGGACCTTCTTGACCCATATGTGCCCTCAAGGGCTATGCGCTCACAAGGCTCTACCCTGTTGACTGTTCCTAGAGTCAGGAAAAAGACAATCGGTGAGCGTGCGTTTTCCTTCCGTGCACCAACTCTTTGGAACAGGTCTTCCATTGGACATCAGACAGGCATGCTCAGTGAAAGTGTTCAAAACCAAGTTAAAGACCCACCTGTTTTCTGTTGTCTATATGTCATAGCCTGTGTATTTGTGCTGTGAAATTATGTGTGTTTTTAAATTGAAATAGTTGTTTTTAAATTGTTTTAAATTGTTGTTTACCTATTGTAAAGCACTTTGATGTAAAGTGCTATACAAATAAAGTTATTATTATTATTATTATTATTATTATTATTATTGTTCTGCTTGGAGCTTTTTGTTTGGCTACAACGCTTTTCAAATTCATAGGTGCTACAGAGTCAAGGGCTGCACTCAATTTGGCATTAAAAGTCGTCACTAGATCACTAATTATTAACATGTGAAGTCCCCACTTCCTGGGTTTTTACACTATTTGTGATCAGCTCCTACAGAGTTCAGATAGCGTTTCTTAATAAAGCATTGTGGGCTAATTTGAGCTCTGAGTATCAGTGCAGTAAAGAAAATACAGAAGTGGTCAGAAACGATAGGGTCACAGATAGAAGATACAACAGTTGTAAGACCCTTTGTAATCACAAGGTCAAGGGTGTGGCCTTGGTTATGAGTGGGTCCAGTAACATGTTGACTAAAGTCCGTGGAGTTCAAGAGGGTGATAACATCCCTGACCTTTTAGTCACCTTTATTATCCACATGCAGAATAAAATCGCCAGTGATAATAATCTTATCATAGTTTGTGTGGATAATAGACAGGAGTTCAGAAAAATCTGCTAGAAAAGTAGGACATTTCTTGGGTGGCCTATACACAGTTACTGTCAGAACAGGAGGATGGCAATTTAAAACTATACCGTGGTATTCAAAAGAGGTAAATTCATCAAAGGAAATGCTCCTGCAGCTCAGAGCATCTGTAGCTATGGTGGCTGTCCCTCCCCCCTTCTTCCCCACTTCTAGGAGACTGAAAGAAACTATAGTTGGGAGGAGAGGCTTCAATAAGTGCTGCTGACCCATTTACATTTAGCCAAGTTTCAGTTAAAAACATGCAGTCTAATTTATGTTCACATATAAGATCATTAATGAGAAACGTTTTGCCAGCTAGGGACCTGATGTTAAGAATTGCCATTGACAGATTCTCTGGCAAAGGCACTGACTCGAACTACACTGGGTTAGAGGCACAGATATCAAGTTGTTAATGAATACCCCGATTTGGTCTGTGACTGGCTCTATGGGTTCTAGAAAGAGGAAAGCATTCTGCAGTAGAGCAAACATCAGCATTTAAAACAGGAATAGTACAGGCAGCGGCATTGGTATGTTCACTTCTGTCCTCATGTGTTCTTGTGCAAATAGAAGCGTTCATAATAACTAAGGGTTAATAACTAAGTTAATTTTTGTCCTCAGAATTGGGCGTAGAGTAGTCCTGTCAGAAACCCCTCACAGATGGGCTCAGAGCACAACGTCAATGTTCGAGGACAGCAGCCTTGAAAAAGATCGGATCTTTTCCAGAATGAGTCAAAATTGTCCACAAATGCGGCCCCTCGTGCCTACAGAAATCTTCCCGCAGGGGCGCTTAGGTGGCGTAGCGGGTTAAGCGTTGACCATGTAACCGCAGGGTCCCCGGTTTGATTCCGGCCGGGGACATATCCTGCATGTCATCCCTCCTCTCTCTCTCACCCATCCTTCCTGTCTAGATCTCTACTGTATCTGTCAATAAAAATGAAAAATATGAGTGGGACTGCCCCACTCAGAAAAAATAAATAAAATAAATAAATGAATAAATCTTCCATCCACCGATGCAGAGACCAAAGCCGGCTGAAGTGTTCTCCTTCGTAGGGTCGGTCTGGTGGAATGGGACCTGAGATAGTCACTTGCATACCAGCACCTCTTATGTCCTCAGTCAGTTTCCTGAAGTTATTTCTGAGCTTCTGGGATCTCCCTGCCATAACTCCGTCTGAGCCAACGTGCAACACAACACGACTCACGCTCACTAGCTGCTTGTTTACAATACAATAACAATTTAAAAGGTTCAAGGTTAAAACTAATCTATAAATCAGTTAAAAACCTAGCCTAAACTGTCTGTAAACTGTCACAGGGTGCCAGGTTCGTCACTACTTGTCGTATGTCTGAATGCGAACGTCTGAGTGCTCTGACACTGGATCGGTTGTGTCATTCCTGGCAACTTGCAGGGCAGGATAGACCTGGCAAGGATACTTCAGTAATTACACAAAGGTCTGGGCTTGGAACAAAATGTTAGAGCTCAATAGGCTTACTGGCCAGTGCCTTCGCTTCATAAATGAACTAGCAAACCCTCCTCCAGAAGTACTTCAGCAGAGATATTCTCAGTCTCTTCAAATTGAGCAGCCCTTTTCCAAAAGAAATCAGCTATCGCTCTTGGCACCGGCTCAATAGTGAAGCAATCCTCGGCTGTTGGCAATCAATGTGCCAACGGAGCTGATATTTCTGATAAAGGCGGTATACTACACAGCATTAATAACCTGCTGAGATCTCCTCTGCTCCTTAATAAATCATTGGGACACACCTGATGTCAGTAGGTTAAACAGCTCAAACAGACACTCAGGCATTACCTGGGGGCCTATATTCGCAGCTGGAGTAGAGAGAGACTGCCTGGGCAGAGAGAGATTACATCACATAGCTAATTCTTTCATTTTTAACCTCCAACCCAACCGATCATCCATGCTGAACATCTACTCTGGGTCAGTGGTCAGTCTCTGCTTGTTAGGCAGGGTTTACAGGACTGTGTACGACGCCACTGTTTCCCAGCGTGTTGCTTAGCAATGCTACATTTGTTTAGCTTGTAGGACCCAATTGAAGGCATACAGTCATACACAATCTTTATTTGCATTTTTTTTGAATACTGTACTCTTTTTGCTTCTCTAAGCATGAAAGGGGACGTTCCACAATCTGGACGCTGCCAATCAAACTGTCATTCCATTAGGCTCTGTTACAGCACAGATGGGACATTTACGACGATGACCTTCAAGTATGAAATAGCACAATATATACTTCTTGGATGGATGACTACACATAAAATACTGACACTCACTCTGTGGTGGTGGATTTGAGTGAGGGAGCTGAACTACTTTTTGAGAGAGAGTGTCGTATGGGGGGCGGGGGAGAGGGAGGGAGACAGGAAGAGAGGGAGAGAGAGAGAGAGAGAGACATTTTATTAAAGATGATTTTTGATTTCTGAAAGCAGGTTTGTTTCAAATGTCAGACAATACCTCAGTAGCAATTATAAATCATCAAGATTTCAACAGATGGCAAGGTGAGAGTCTCTCTTTCTTTCATGAAAGCTGAAAGCCTTCAACCATCAATCACATTTTGTGATTGTTTTACTGGATCTCAGTTGATTGGTTATGTTTATACACACATTCACTGTCACGCTGTTGCATAAACACCCTGTGTCACAAACAAAAATGCCTGCGTTATACAATGAAGAAGTGTAGCTGCATGACTTACCTTTAATTTCACCCAGAAGTGTACCACATCCGTATTTATAGATGTTAAAAGACTTCATTGATTTAATGGATGATTCTGAAAAGATAATGATATACTGACAGTGATAGCTCCACACATGCTCTTGCTGTTGTAGCCTACTGTACATCATATACCCATGTGGCATTACAGTACAGTAAGTCCTTGAACTTGGAACAAAGCCTATACAGAAAGCACACACACACACATACACACACACACACACACACACACACACTCACTCACGCGCACACACCACACACATGCACACATACACGTACCCGCACCCACACGCACGCACACACACACACCCACACACACACACACACACACACACACACACACACACACACACACACACACACACACACACACACACACACACACACACACACACACACACCGAAACACCTACACACTCATGAGTAATGGTGGTTTGAAGTGGACTATCATCCAGTAAGTAAAAAAAATAAATAAGATCAAGAGATCAAACAAATGCCCTGGGCCTAGTATTTCAACTTTTAATCTCGATCAGAATGATCTAGTTTCTTCTCTGCTATCCAAGATCAAATCGAGCCGGCTGATATCCACTATAATATTACTACAAATCTGCCAGATTGATCTCATCCTGGATAGAAACAGAAAAAAAATGTGAATCGTTTTGATGAACTGCGGCCCTTAAGGACATTAAACCCACTCAGATGTGTGGCGATACGAAGCCGGATCCATTTTGCTTTCATTCAAGATTCATGTTGTGAAACCTCCTCTGCGACCCCATGGACATTTAACTAATTACATGGATAGTAACGCAGATCAGATCTACATGGCCCATCATCCTCACAGCCTGTTCAATGAACCTCATACAACATGGGTAGAGTATGTTTATATGGAAATGTTTTAATACATGAGAGTCAACAAACTCTAATGTTGTCCTATGGGGCCTATAAACGGCAGTGAGCCGTATGAATTATATAAACGTATATTAATGATGATAGTGTGAAGGATCATGAAGCAGTCTATCGCGCTGTGTCTTCGCCCGTGACGGCAGTACAGTCAGCCACTGTATGTGTGACACTGTCTCATCAGTAGTGTTGTCTTCTATCGGCAGTCAATTACTGTACATGTAGAGCCTGACGTAGTTCGAATTGCAGGGGCGCTGGGGGGCGGGGGGCAAACCCCTCGTCAACAAACAGTCCCCCTTCCCCCCCCACCCTCCCGATTGTCATTGTATAATTTGCGGTCTGGAGCTGGAGACAGGGGTCTGAGAATCTAAACCAGTGGAGGCTGGTGGAGGTAAAAATAGGAGGACGGGGCTCATTGTAATGCATGGAACCCGAATGAGGAATGGTATCAAACACGTGTGCCTCCACTGATCTGAAGGTTCCCATGAGGAACAATGTCCTCCTACACCATATCAGGAGACCAGTCGGTCCGGGTAATTCACTGCGAAGAAGTACTCAATAGTACCAGTTAACCAGAACTCTTCATTCCTCATTACAATCAACGAAGCAGTTGTTAGATTTACATGGATTGCTGGCATGAGAGTACATTTCTAATTCAACAGGCCAGATGCTGGATTGAGTGTGTGTGTAATGTGAGGGTTTAAATCATGACAGAGAAGGATATCATTTGCATACGAGTGCTTTGTAAAACGGTCATAAAATGGTCATGAAGTTTTAAACTCAAGTCTGCAAGAATGGATGAGCACTTTATGGAGAGCTGTCACTAAAGAAAGGGTTTCAATTATATAGATGTGCCCCTCCCTATCACAATAACTTCATCTGTCTTATTGTAAGTAGTTGACAGAGGAAAGAAGAGGAAAGTAGAAAGAAATGAACATCAAAAATATTAACTGGATGTGTGTAAGTGAGTTGAGATGAACGTACTCCTCCAGTCGAAACACCCCCACCCTCCAATGATATACATCCCTGGAAGGGGAGGCTGGTGGAGGTAGACATCAGAGGACGGGCTCATTGTAATGCATGGAATGGAATGAGGAATGGTACCAAACACATGTTTATATCTCACTCTGGTTTACCAGCCTTCACTGATCCCTGTATCGGTCAGAATCAGAATCAGAATAATTTCCATTGCCAAGTATATTCTTACATACAGGAAATTGACTTGGTGTGGTTGGTGCATAGGACATAAATATACAAACAACAATATAATAAAAAAGTTTAAAAAGTCAATGTCAGAGAGGGAAAGTAGAACAATAATTATGTAGTCTGTAATGTAGTATGAGTATGTAAAACCAATATAGATGACATTGTCAGTTGTATGTGTGTTTGCGTGAGTGCGTGTGCGTGTGCGTGAGTGCGTGTGCGTGTGCGTGTGCAAAACCTAAAATAGGTGTTGATGATGTCACTCCATTGGAGCGCTTGAAGGATGTGGAAGTAAACAAACCACACCCGGCCACAGCCGCTGATTGATGTCTGTCAGCGGTGTCAGCTGGAACAGTTGATATTGATCTTCTTCGTCGTATGGGTTGTTGTTTTTCTCTCCACTCCACCAGGCTCGGGGCCGAGGGGCTACCCTTTTACCACCCCGAGACCTGGTTGAGGTGCTCACCCGGGCTATATTTCTGGACACCCCTCCAGAAGCCACGTCATCGTCTCGTCATCTAATACCGACAGACCATGCATCCCGTTGGGTGGGTGGTACACCGGGCAGTCCAGGGTAACATGGTCTGCGGTTTGGTCCTCTGCGCCACACTCGCACGACGCATTTGGGGCCAAGCCCCATCTGTGCATTGATGAGCGGAAACGCCCGACGCCGGTCTGGAGACGATTGAGCCTCACCCAGGATAACCTTGGCTTGATATTGATGTTCATCAATTATCCAACTACAGAGTGTTGTTTTAGGTGTTGATTCAGTTACATATCAGTTACATACATACATATAAGTTAACCAGACAGATAAGATAGCCAGACTGTATTTACCACCTCAAATTAATTAGTTAATGCCCAGCCAAATCCACGTTTAGAGGGGTAGCTAGCTTATTACATTGATCATACTCGTAAGACTTTTCACTTTAAAAAAAATGCCGGTCGAGAGAGAGGACGCTGGCGTTGCTTGTTCGCCGCTTCTCGGCCCGAAATCTAGATATACTTGCAGTATACAGAGTAGAGTGTCCTCAAAGACACTTAGACTTAGATTTAGTCATCTAAAAATTAATTAGACCCCTATACTTTCTTTCATTTATTTTTTTGTTTCTTTTTATTTTACTACTCAACTGATCTTTTCAGTTTGTAAGGCGTCTTTGAGTGTCTAGAAAAGCGCTATATAAGTCTAATGTATTAATATTATTATTATTATTATTATTATTATTATTATTATTATTATTATTATTATTATTATTATGATGATGATGATGATGATGATGATGATGATGATAATATATCATGTCGGGGATATATGACAAAACAATGAATGTGTCCTCACATGTTCAGCTCTAAATTGGTAATTCACTTCTTGTTCATCATTGATCCCACAGATGTGGAAAACATGTAATATGTAATTTAATGACCCTGGGTTTCTGCTGAAATGAGCAGAATCTGCATCACAGTGATGTTCAAATCATCTCAATGGCGCTACTGAAAAATGGACACGGCTAGCGCGTCAATTAAGGCTATTTTGTTGCAATATTACAGCAAACAAGATCATATTTATATGAATATACCCCCAGGGTCACCTGCAGGGCAGGCCGGTTGTTTGTGGAAGTAACTTTCCTCACTTTGTGGGCTTTTTATTCCATTAAGTGAGACCAATATGCTCTCTCAGTAGCATCTGCTCCATTTGAACTTGAGAAGGTCTGCTAGTTCATGTTTCGTTGCACTAGTCTCTGTCTGTCATGCAATTGGATTTAAAATGATACATGTCTGTATAGTATGTCAAAATGTATTGCATTATGAAATGTTCATATTTTACAGGGTTAGGGTTACTGTACAGGTAGTGTGTTTTGGCTGAATTGCACTTAATTGAACAAATACATGAATGCAATTATTCGTAATTTCAAGTAAAAAAACAAACATTATTTTTATTGTTTTCCTCAAATAAAGAACTAAGTACTAAGACAATAGCATCAGACGTTGGACATACTGGTGAGTTATACTTAGAAGTATTAAAGTACATTATGTTGATAATAAATTAAAATATAGTACATCTGTGTTGACAATACAGAGGACTCAGGTTTGAGACTTGTGTGAGGAAGCAACACAGTTTATAGCAACGTGATGCCTTACAGTACATGTGTCTCAATGACAGAGGAAAGAATCAATGCAAGGTCAGTGAATGTGTTGCCATCTGTTAAATCAGGTCATAAACTACTGTACAGAAACTCTACGCCATAACAGACACATTCAAACTATGACCCTGAATGACCCCATGAATAATACCAAAGACAACAGAACCCACATGTCTTGGTACACTCCTACTCACAGTTTTGGAGTTTGCTTTCCAAATTATTGTAAAATCTATACTGTATTTAAGTTTCAAGTTTCAAGTTGTATTCTTACGTCACATTACACAAGTGTAAGAGAGTCAAATTCTTAGGTTTTGGTTCCTGACATTGCTGCACAAGACAATTAGGCAACAGGCATAATTCACGATAAAAAAGTGTCAATAGTACAGGACATACAGTAAGTAACAAATAAGACAGGATACAATTAGCAGTACAACTAGTAATAAAATAGATAGTCCAAGTGGTAAAGTGGCTGTGGGTTTAAGGTTTAGGTAATCCGTATGGCGCATGCTTTTTACA
This sequence comes from Nansenia antarctica, assembly GCF_963989245.1. Classification (NCBI taxonomy): domain Eukaryota; kingdom Metazoa; phylum Chordata; class Actinopteri; order Argentiniformes; family Microstomatidae; genus Nansenia; species Nansenia antarctica. Next base: position 23,132,747 of record NC_137685.1, on the reverse strand, counting down.
GAGCTTCATTGAAGATACAGTAATACATTGTGTACTTTTATTGTTATATCAAACGAAACATTCCCTGTAATATCCTACAAAAAATGTAAACATTATGTATGCCACACTGTCCTCCTGTCCTCTGTTATTCTACTTCCAATCAGGACCTTCTGATTGTCTAGCTTCTGGCTGCTACACTACAGACAGTATGACCCCTACTGAGTTCTACTTTCAATTTCACCATCGTCATTTCAGTTCTAGGACAGTTCATTGCAGTCGTTGCTGTTTTGCAAGGTTGCGTTGGCAAATGGGCCCCATCTCAGATGAGGGCCGTGCTGATTTATGGTAACAGTCCATTTAACTCTGTGCCAAATGCAGACATCTTGTAAGAGCCTTCTGCATCCCATGGTAGATATGGCATTATCGTCAATTATATGCTGATCGCGAATGGGAATGCATTATCTCTGGATGATTTGCGTCCGTAATTAGATGCCGGTCGAGGAGGGATTGGCCAGGCTAGACGTCTGATGTCGCGGACCCACGGTCATTATCGCCACTGATGTCCCTGTTTGTCTCACAGCTGATGTGGAGGTTAGTCTGAAGGGTTGGACTCCAATAACCGGACAGACAGGAGAGACTAAAAGGGATTTCTTTCTGACTGTGATATTGACAAAGTCAGCTTAACTAGGTAAAGAAACCTAAAACTGACAATTACCTTGACCTGCTTAAGCCTATACTTAACCCAAACCTTGACAAAACCCCTATTTCTAAGCTTAATGTTACCCATAAAGGACTTTTCGGACCAACTGTCATATTGACAGACTGACTAGATAAAAAAATACAACTGACCCTTATCATAACCAAACCCCAAACAGCTAACGTTGACCTTTACCAAACCCCTAATTCGAAGCTTAACCTTAGCCCTATTGCCTTTAACACATTTTAACCATTTCAGAAATGTGGTTTTGCTAGGCAGTACCGTCCCCTGTTCAGACACTTAGACAAGATAATATATATAATATACTATTGTAACGTTGATGTTAATTGGTCTCCGCACACGAAGTGTACTCACGCGAGCTTTTATTGACCGTGGAGCGCCATAGAACACTGACACAGTCACAAATTCAAGACACGGTTAAAGCTTGGTTATCCCGGGACTGCTGATATGCAAATCAGTTGTTGCCAAGCAGCCAATCAGTGAACAACAACAACAGCAGTGAACAACAGCAGTGAACAATAACAGTAACCGCGACTATCTAGCTAGCTGTAACACGTAACCAGGCGATAACATTCGCCACACTATGTTGCTGACGAAGGTCTGGTTACCAGTTTTGAACACTTACATTGTCTTGTTGCACTTAGTTGCCTTACAACATTGTAATGGTGCTGCACTGTATCAGTGCCTTGTTGCTACTTACATACAACACGTAAGTAATGGCTTCAGGTTTTCAATTAGTCATTTCAATTAGTAATTCAATTTGGGTTTTTTAATGAGTAATTCCATTTTCTGTCGTTGCACCATAAAGGTCTGTGACAGGAATGTTGCACTCTAAATTATTGAAGTGCAAAAAGAGACAGTGTGTGGGAGTCCCTCTGTTTTGATTACACAGGTATGTTTCCTCCAAAGCATTTGTCGAAAGGATTCTGTAATGGTGTGTGAAAGCGCTCTTCTAACCATTCCTAATTGCATTTCTGCGACGCCAAAACTTCATATGACTATCATAACATCTGAAAATAACCATGTCGTTTTCTAACGACATTATGACAGCGACTTACACGGTTACCTGGCATGCCACCGTATCCTGCTGCTAGTGTCCTAGAAAGAGAGCGCGAGAGATCAAGTCAAGTGCCTCTTGTGATCGCAGTCAGTATGACTCTGTGGGAGAGACAGGGTGGTCAGTATGGGTCTGTAGGGGACAGGGTGGTCAGAGTGATGCACCCCCCTCTGTCTCTGTGGCATTTACAGAAAGGTGAGGCCAACACTAGTGGTCAGCCTTGATGTCCTGCTGATTTCTATTCATGGCCTGATCTCTGGAATGGCCCTCAGTGGTATGTGACCAGAGAAGTCGACTTCAAACTAGCGCAAGTATTTTGCAACATATCTTCCTCTCTGTGGAAATGAAAAACACTTACAGGAAGTAAACCGTGGCAAATTAGTTTTTCTTCATCAATGTACTGTACATACCATTGAACATTACCCTCAAGGCCCTAATACAAAATGAAATATCCAGAGATGCGAACTATACGTTTGCCTTTCCGGCAGTGAAGGCTGGTGGAGGTAGAAATCAGAGAGCGGGCCCAAACACATGTTAGATATCGTTGCTTATTCCATTCCATGCATTACAATGAGCCCATCCTCCAATGTCTATCTCCACCAGCCTCCCATGCTTTCCACCTCTTTCCCTGTAGTGTGATTAATATCAGTTCTAGCACATGTGCTGCACATTTCTAACCATTATTGTGTAGCACAAAGCAAACAACCTTCAACCAGTCTTAATGGTGAAACCCAAATCAATAATGTGACACCTTTTTTCACTTAGGGAACATTGCGAAGCTGCAACCATTTCTCATGCTTTTATACTAGCAGGCTTGATTACTGTAACACTATCCTGTCTGATCTAACAAAGAAAGTTATTGGTCAACTGTAAATCATACAGAATTCAGCTCCATGTGTCCTGACCAACATCAGATGGAGAGCACAAACTAAACTCCGAAAAAAAAGTTCTGAAACTTTATTTCGGTCAATTATTCCTCCCCTTTACTAATACCAATTGGTATTGTATTTTATATCGTTGGAAAGCGTGAATAGTCGTCTTTACAACGAGGTACAACTTGTAAGGATCATGCATTTGTGGAATGAGCAGCCCAGCTAAACGTGTGGGTAACGGCCCAAAAACATTTGCCAAAATCCCCCAGTTTAGAAACTGTAGTGAAATATATTATCCTCATTTCCAGTGAAGTAGCCGCAATCTTGATGGTTCTGATTAAACTGGTATGAACGTGGACTGGTTCGCTAGAGAGCACCAAGGTTCGGAGGTTCCAGAATGCGAACGGGCACGGGAACGGGAACGGGCACGGAGCCGTGGCGGTGTGGACGCCCTATCAGGTCCTCTGACACGGGCCTCTGAAGACCAGGGCCAAGAGGCACGGAGAGAGAGCTTTCAGTTTGTATGGCCCTGATTTGTATTTGTATTTTTCTTTATGTGAAGCACATTGTGTTTCTTTGCGTATGACATGACACTATTATAAATATATCTGTATATATATATGTATCTGGTGGCTGATTATTAGCTACATTTTCTTACTGCAGAACCTTTGAAATGATCACAGGGCTAACATGGCGAACAGTGAGAGAGGGGGAGTGGTTGACTAAATTATCTAATTAGCTGTGAAGTTTGTTCTAAGAGGCCCCCATCTGTTCCCTTTGGAGTCAAGTTGAGAGATTCTGCCACTGTTCTACTCATTACAAGGCTGGTGTTCTGGTTAGACCTTCATAGGAATGAAGGTGATTTAAGCGTACTGCAAACTAGTGTCGGTTTCTCCACTAGTTTCAGCTGTTCTGACAGAGCGACTGTTTTTGAAAAGGTTACCTCAAATAACAAAGTTGTGAATGCCACAGAAACAATTGATGGTGAGCAGATGGTTGGATTGTCTGTCTTTGTGGATTGTTTCCCTTCAGAACCTGGTTGGCGTGTTAGCAGCTGCTGTGAACACCAAGCGTTCCGGTTAACATCGATTGGGTCTTTAAAGTGCATCATGAGGAAAGATATCAGAAAACTCATTAATGCATATCCAACAATGGCAAGTGGATATGTTCTGTAAACAATCCCCTGTGGTGTTTGTTTGTGGTTGTGGGTGTGTGTGTATGTGTGTGTGTGTGTGAGTGTGTGTGAGTGTGTGTGAGTGTGTGTGTGTGTGTGTGTGTGTGTGTGTGTGTGCGCGTGCATGTGTGCGTGTGCATGCGTCCGTGCCCGTGCGTGTACATTTGCATGAGCGCGTGTTATTTTTAGGCAAGCCATAGATTCATAGAACATTTTCTCAATTTCCAGTCTAGCGGAGCTCCACTGGCACCTGTCCTGGTTGCTCACGCTCCATATGATGCACAGACTAATCTATCCCCCCCCCTTCCCTTCCTGCAAATGTGTTCCTTGAAGGACAGATAAGACCTGTCACATATGAAATCTATTTTTTCCCCCACGTCACCTCACTGTTAATGTCCTGAATTGGTGTAATAGCATGAGATGATTTGAAGACATGACCAGGGAGAGAGTTAATGGATCATCCCGTCTCCCCTGAGCCGTGAACATTCTAATTGTGAATCACAAAGCCGGTGTACATAATCTGTGCAAAGACCCAGAACACTAGCCAATCAAGATCTCATCTGTCACAATATTCTACTGTCTGCCACAGTATTTCGGCCATGTTGAAGTAAACAATTTATTCAACTGTACAGTGCATATGAGGTCATTATCACGTAACATGGTTACACTACCAGTCGTGACTAACCAGTCGTGTACACAGTAGTTGAGGCTGTGGGAGGTCAAAATCGTGGGGACTGGCTCTTGCACGGAAAGGAATTAGGAATGTGGAATATTGCTGATTCCGTTCCGTTCCCGTCCTCCGATTTCTACCTTCTCCAGCCTTCACTGGTATAGAAGAAGAAGAAGAAGAAGAAGAAGAAGAAGGAGAAGGAGAAGGAGAAGGAGAAGGAGAAGGAGAAGGAGAAGGAGAAGGAGAAGGAGAAGGAGAAGGAGAAGGAGAAGAAGAAGAAGAAGAAGAAGAAGAAGAAGAAGAACTGGTATAGAGTACAATATGTCCTATGTGAGTCTGGAAGGAGAAAGATAATGACACAGAAACAGACACCAGACAGTTCAGAGGAGTTAATTGTGCACACGTCCCTTACCCTCTATGATATCACATAAATATGTATATCAAGATCTCGGGTCATTGTAATTCCCCTGTTGATGCATTGATATTCAACTAATATAGCTGTAATGAAATCTTTGTTGATCGTGCGTGTCTCTCTCTCCTCTCCTGAATGTCATTTTTCTTGCCTTTTAAAAGTTGTCTGGATGGGAAATCAATGACTTTCGAAGATTTGAAGCTGTTTATTTAAATTTGCTAAAACATTCTATATATTTTTTTATTTCAGTGGAGTGTTGTACTGTATATACTACCTATAGAATATTATGTAAAGACTTTTTCATATTGGGAGTTCATTTTTGTAGTGATGAAACTGTTGTACTTGTGTATTGATGATTGAACAAACGAAAAACAAGATTATGTCTACAGTCAGCATTCTCATATTGAGATCCGCTATGCCATTTTTGGATTAGGCCCCCCCGCCCGTTACCCACCTGGTCTACTCATGATCATGAAACAGATCATTCTTCTTTATCGTTTTTGATCTCGTTTTTCTCTTTGTTGTATTGATGATTTAAAAATGACAGGCTATTTTGTATTGAAATAACTGCGGGTCATCATAGATGATTGATTGCACCTGCGAGTGACTAAATATTTTAAATGTGAATGAAACTCCGTGTTGCTTTGATTGAAACCTTGAAGCAGGGAGCTTGCTGCCGACATGTTGGTTAAATAAATAATCTGCATCAGAGCAAGATATCTTTCTGTCTGTCTTTCAGCTGTCTTTCTTTCTGTCTGTCTTTTAAGTTTTGCCCACCAGGCAGCATGCAACTCAACAAAACCTCAAACACAATATGATATCTAACCATAGCCACACAATATGATAGCTATCTGATATGTGTATGCCGTTACATGCACTCTTAAGAAGATATAAAACCAACTGGGGATGAATATGTTTATTGACATTGTATTAACCTACCTACCTGATATGTCTGCTGTTGTATTAACTGTTGTATTAACCTATTAGCCTGATATATCTGCTGAGTGTATCACTTGGTATATTTGATATATTTGACAAAATTCAAATTTTACAAATCTCAGTAAACAAAAGTTAACTATTCTACTGTAAAGCCAAGGGAGTACAACGACTGTACAGAAATTAATTGTATGTAGAAGGTGTAAAAGGTATTTACATCAAAGGTAGCAAAACCTTTTAGGCACCTCTCCAAAGCATAGCATGTTTAAGTCTGCTTATAGATGATCAGCGAAGCATCAAGCAGGTCTTTTACAGGGTTCCGTTTCCAGTGGGTCCCTTGTTCTGTTATGCAATGTAATGTATCATACATTGCATATCAATCTTTGTGCAGATTATAATACACCTATACTGTGCATTCAAGCACTGCCACTGACTCCAAGGAACAATGGTTCATTAGTATTTCAGTGGGAGAGAAGCCTAATGGAGTTGATAGTCACTTTATTGCATGAATGGGAGCATCGTGGCACTCTCTGGAGTGCCTGGTACCTCTGAATGGTGATGAATTGTGACAATGGTTTCCATTATTTCTGAGGACAGAAGCAGACTGCCTTCTGTGATGTTGAGGTGGACACCATTACACAATGCCCTGTCAAAACGCATCAGACTAATGGAAGTCGTGGAGTTCATTTCTAAGGATTCATTAAATCTGTGTTGATAAGTGGCGTGTAAAGGGATGGGAGGTCCAGTGTATAGGCGAATGACATGTGTGGGCAATGTTTGAGAGGAGAATAACATGTGGTCCTTACTGTGCAGGAATACTGTGATGTAATAGATGGACAGGCTTCTTTATTTAGCAGTAGTTTAATCAGAATTGGTACAGTATTAGTTTTTTTTAGGAATTCATGCCAATAGGGGGGTATCAGGGGTAATCTGGGATACATTTTAATAATGTTAAATTAATAATATTTAGCGATTAATTCTTGAACAGTATAACTAGAAATGGCTCATGAGCTTAGTTCAACTGTCTTACCCCAACATAGCCCAACATATACGCTTGTTTTACTCCATTGTCTGTAAGCAATCTAAATGTAAACAAACACTGTATAGCATCCGACCAATGGGAGGACTGTCACAACTGTCACTTGGACAGTCAGTTTATCCGGCCCTGTCCCTCTGCCGTTAACCCAAAGAGGGATACCACCTTGTCATTTCAATCCCAGATTGCCCCTTTAAAGCTATGGAATATGTACTCTTCCACATTGTATACATTTCGCTTTTTTATCAAATATTCCAAGTGAAGTGTACAAACAGTGCACCTATGTCTACTGTCTGTCTAGGCAACATCAGATCTGACAAAACATTTACATTCAGCTCCTTATCTTTGCGCTACACAGACATCCAATGTCCTCTTGATTGTTTTCCCTCATTTTTCTTTAAAGATTGTCCCTTGGGCTGACGCTGAACAAAGTTTGGTCGAGACCGTGCAAGGGATCCTTATAATTGACTGTGACAGTTGCTCTTATCACTTTCCCAAAACTAATAGATGCCTCTGCTTATCAGGTCTTAGGCAGAGGGGATGTGCCAAACTGGTTTCTAGCTATTCTTTTGATGTGAAATATTGTCCCGGGAAAGTCATGTACCTCATCTGAAGGCATACAGTAGGAGGGGGTACATACTGTACTGATCTAAGGGGAGACATTGAGTGGGACCAAAGCTATTGTCCAGTGATCACCAGAATAGCTATTTTTGAAGGATGTAACTCATGTCAGTCTGTGTAATGGCTGACGTCATTAGTCAAATAGTTAACTTGCCCATCATACTCATACATTATTTGTTTTTAGTACGATTCAAACAAAAACAAATATGGCTGTTCTGCTTCCTTATCCTGTTCTTATCGATTTTTCAGGTTTTCTGCTCGAAATCACATGCCCACAGGGAATATAGAATATCTCCACAATCACAAGGGGAAAGCTGACACCTGTGGGGTGGCTGTAGAAGTGTTAGAATCGAAATATATACTGTGTCAGAGTAAATAGAGCTAGAACATCGTGAAAAATCTCAAATTGACTCTCCGCCTAAAAAAACAACAGCTTTTAGAGTAAATATCAGCTTAGAAACCTGAGCTTATAGCCCAAATCATCTAGGAATCAGTACTCCAGGGTCTCATGAGTACTTGTGCCAAATCAGATGCTAGTAATGTGAGCCAATACAACTTTGTACCTGTTTTAGTACAGGTATGTTTAGGCGGACAACCAAATTGTGCCATTTGGAGACATTTGGCACCATCAGTGTATCAGACTTTCTCATGTATCAGACTGTAAAACGGATTATATTTCATTGACACTATAGGTATAAATCCCATCCAAATCCAACTGTTTAGACTCCTGTTTGCATCCACCAGCGCTCTCCTATGCACAGTTGCTTTGCGCAACCGCCTCCTTTTCACACCTGCTTCGTGACGCGCGTAGTATGCAGGGCATTTTCTCTCGAATCCATTGGTCAAATGTCATGATTGACCACTCATTTGAAGCGTCAGAGCCAATAGAATTGAGCAGCAGGAAGAGGCGGGAAAAATGACTTTCGAGGACCAATGATATGGAAATTCGGCCGTTGAAACCTAGCATACTCGTTGTCGTTGTGTGACATGGCTGTAAAAACTTGCTTGTGACTCACACTGTGTTTACCGGCGGAGGAAAAAAACGATGCGGTCGTTTAGAATGGAATCTTATGAATCGTTTGCGATATGGATGAACATTATTGATAAAGGTAAGCTCGTTATATCTGTTATATTAAACATAGACCCGATTCTTCCCCCCTCGAGGGGGGCGTGGATAAGATGTGTATTAAGCCATAAATAAGCAAACATTAACTTAATATTTTATAACTAGTGTGGGCTATGTGAACTTGACATGATTGATCACTTTGAACATATTTAAGATAATTATAGGATTATTTTGAGATCCATTACTTTGGGATTGTGAGAAAGTCCAACAGAAAATATATACCCATTTTTCTCATCTATTCTCATATATAATTCTGACGATTCCCCTCATAGTTTAAAACCAAAGCTACTTACTGTGACATGTCACTTTGGTGCAAAAGGCGTTCTGTTGATAAAAGTAATATGCAGCATTTAGTGGGGATCCCTGTTGCATACTGTACTAACACAAATCTTCTCAGCTCGAGGGATGGCTGGTTTGCTTACATCATCCTCTTTGTGCAGATTATACTACACCTATATATCGTCCATTCAGCACTGGCACTGTGGGAGAGAACCCTTATGGAAGTAATAGGTGACCATAAAATGTTAATATCGCTAGATTTTTCCAATGTTAGCGACCTACGTTTTCGGAGACTAATGGACTAATACCATCTGGTACCATTTCCTGGAGTGACTAAGTTGATTTCTACAATGCTGGGAGTGTTGTTTGTTCTATCCAATACATCGGGTTACTAGGCAAGATTGAATAGGTCCCAACATCATAAAACATACTCACCAGATGGTATTACTGTAAGGATGGTGCATATACACAACAATGCATTTTCAAATGACTGTAAATTTGATTGGATTTATTGGGATCCCCATTAGCTGATGCAAAGCAAAGAAAAAAACTAAAGATCACTTTTTTTTTTCTTCACTATAAAAGCTGTTTCAAAGCTGTGTCTTCAAAGCCATTAATGACTGATGTATAGATGATTCACTTACTTTAGGCAAATGTACTTGAGGTAAGTCGCTTTGGATAAAAGCATCTGCTAAATGTAAAATGTTTGTGCGTAATCAAGCAAGATGAAGCACATCAAAAAAGAGGCTGGATAACAAAGGGAATTAATTGTTTCAGCAAACAGGTTTTTATTTTATTGATATTCAAATAAACGGAGAGATGAAGATGAAGAAATGCAGGACAGATGGTCTCAGTTGCTGTCACGATTCTCACATATTGCAACATTGATGGAAATCAAAACAGGTAACAAGTCTCCCTCTATTTGATTTTAACTCTTCGCATCCTTTCTCCAAATTGTTAAGTACACAGTGAAATATCTGATGCACAGGAAAACTGACAGACGCACGTCCACTTTTCTTAGGGCAGGTGCTGAAGTTACTTTACAAAACGTAGAGCAAACAACAAGAACAAGAGGACTATTCACACTGCAATACTGTACATATTTACAAGTGTGTTTGTTTATACAGTAATAGCAAAAGAGTCTTTATCAGTTCTCCATACTTTATTTCTTACAGTAAAATATCTAAATCAAATCAAATCAAATAAAATTGTATTTGTATAGAATACATACCTTGTACATCTACAAGGGTGTGTGTGTGTGTGTGTGTGTGTGTGTGTGTGTGTGTGTCACTATTGAACAGCTCTTAAGGCTACAGCTACAGTGATTGATAATAACCCTTACAAAGGTATGAACATGGTGGGTATAGAAAAGCTGACTCATGACAGGACCTGTTCGTACATTGTGTCTCGAGGAAAAAAGCTGAGAGTGGACCTGTTCTGCAGCTTGGAGAGTGGACCTTTGTAGGGAGACCTTTGGCCTTTTTAAAGTGGACCTTTGTAGGGAGACCTTTGGCCTTTTTTCTATTACAACATTGGATAACTGTAATGTTCTATTCACCCTGCTCGATGAAACATCAATAGGTTAAGGTTTAATACATACCCAGCCTGGTCATAAGACTAGAATATACCCATTATGAGGTTGCTACAATCTAGCCTACTGTACACATTATATATTATATTATATTTACATGTACATATTTGGCATTTAGCAGACGTCTTTATCCAAAGCGACAAATGCATTTGACTAAGTAAGCGAATCATCTATGCATCAGTTGTATCAGGAAAAAGTAATCTTTGCTCGGGTAGAGAAACATACAGGGGTAGAGGGGATGTCGAGGTCTCAGGAGGGACAGTTAAGGTGTAGCCTGAAGAGATGAAGAGGTCTCAGGAGGGACAGTTAAGGTGGAGCCTGAAGAGACGGCTCCTCAATCTACATGAAAACGTAGAAAGCAGATGAGCTGAGTTTCAAGGAAAGCAGTGTTGAAGTGAAGTTGATAAACACATTCCTCGAGTTCAAACAGAGAAGCCCAATAGTATTTGGCACACATTCCCTACACCAGACAGTTTTGCTTCCTGGATTCTCTTGAAAAAGTCACTGAGTGATGATGATAGTCATTCACAAAGCTATTTGGGGAAAGCAATGGCAGATATAGCTGGGAGCGATTCTCAATAAAATGTGTTTTAGAGAGGATGGTCATTTGACTCAGTCGCAAAAAAGGGGGTGAAGGGGGTTTGGAGGGTTATATTTGACTACGGGCGCTAACTATACAGACAGGCTACTAGCCTTGTCACACATTTGGGAGCTCTGTAGCTGAATGAGATGTCATATGTCACAGCACATGGGAAATCGTTTTTAGGAGGAGCTAAGAAAATAGAATGTATCACCCAAAATACACAACCTTGAACCTAAATGGTAATTTTTGGCCTTGAATCATTGTGCAATAACATTGTGAAGCACCAGGACGTCATACGTGTATGTCAGCTAAACAACTTAAAAATGACTAATGTGGGCCTTTAAAGTCAAATGAAGTAAGAACGTTGAGTCTTTTCACATATTGACTACTTGTTCTAAAATGTTGTGAAATGTGTGGACACGTCTCGCTAATTGGGCTCCAATTGTATCTTTGCCAGATCTGAGATCACAGGGGAGAAAATGTGACTTCACAGAGTATGCCGGAACAGCTGATGAAAGGCCATGGGCTCCATGGGCACAACCCACAAACAGATGATCTGCTCAGCGCCTCAATCAACAACACATTTGCACAGCTTCCAACAAACGCAAATGGAAGGGTCATCAGACTAACAGGATAGGTTCAATGTCCTCCCGTGATAAACAAACAAATCAATAACATATCTTGAATTTGCATTGGCTCCTGTGGAGTGAAGTGGAGGGTTTATCCTTGGCAACTTTGTCTAGCTATCATTTTTTTTTACAGGAGGTCAATGATTTCAAAGTGAAAATGAAGGCGTCAATTTGCTTTGCTTGAACAATCCACATCTTCCAAACAACCATCTTTTAGGATACCTTGGCAGTGGGCCCAGCTAATGACATAGCATTGTTGATCAGTTCATAATGGCTGTGATAGATCGAAAACATTCATTTTGGTTTTGAATGAAGGAGATAATTGCATTTAAATGGTGGTAACAGTAGTTTGTGCCTACATTGCTTTTTGCTCTGGTGACGGGAAAGCAGATGGATGTTGCCTTTCTTCTCTTGGCACAGACAGCGCCAATGTCAAAAGAAGAAAGGATCCAATTACAGTCCAATTTTACCTGTCAGGGTGAACACATTTAAAAAGTGGAATTAAGTAAACTATTTCACCAAAATGTTAGTTTATGTCATTTGTCATGTATCTGGAGCAGGGGCAAGTGTTTATTTATTTATTTATCGTTTTAATGTTGTTTTTTGTTCTTCTTTTCTTTCATTAGTTTTTCATCAAGTTTTTTTCATCTAGTAAACACATTTAAAGTAGAAGTTGAAGGTACATTAATCATTTTTTTTTATTTCTACATCAGTAATCCTTTTTTGAATGTGTTATTTTAGTTTGTGTTGGGAATAAATAATAACTTTGTCCCTCCATAACAATCTTTCTCTACACAAAACAAAACAGTTAATTCAATGTTGTTGTTTGTCCTTCTGTCATCTCCTCCTGTAGTTAGAGGCATGTACCATCATAGTCAATATTACATTGTTTGAGGGCACTGTAAAATGAGGGTATAAACTAACATTATTTTAATTTAATTAACTTAAGTCAAAAGATCAAAGTTTATAACTGAATGTTGATTTCATCAGTTGTTGTAATTTCAATGTAAGATGCGTCTGATAGATGATGAGTATATCCTTGTAATAACAGATTACAATTCAACACTAACAATGCAAGGTGCCTTTCTTTCTTGGTTTGAGAGATCTTGTGTTAACTTGTGGTTATGTCTGCCACCTAGAGAAGTGTGTAGTGTGTAGTCAAGGCCTTTGGAGGCAAAGGGAAATAATAGATTCATTTCCAACATTTTGCTGTTTTGAACATCGTGAGCTGTAAAAAGGGAACCAGGGAAATTGTAGAGGGTATTAGTGGATATTTCAAACCAGTGCAATTTGCGCAGCCATTTGACGTTAATTGGTGACATACAAGTTGGAGGCGTTGGAATTGCACGCTTGGAAGCAATTACATGACAAACGTTCCACAAGCTCATTCTCAGAACTCTCAGAAAATATGACAATTGACTGTTACTCTGCCCTCGTGTTGACCCTTGACATTGCTTTCTATTTAGTGTTCAACATCCAACAAAACATGTGCTGTATGGGGGTAGATATTACCATTGTATCTGATCTTGCTGCACCCATGATGATATGCACTGTATGTATGATACACATGATGCGCTCCAAAGTAGCTACGTTAGGTAATCTTTATGAATGGCACAGAGGAGACACATCCAGTATTTAGTTGTCTTTTCAGCAATGTGTGAATGGCTTCCACCCTAAGTAGCCGGGAGTACATCCTCCCCTGTTTCCTGGCACAAGTTCACAGGTTCAGGCTTGAAAGGGCCCAGTGTATTTCACTGTCCAATGATGAGATATTACTGGCAAGTAAAGAAACAAGAAATCAGAGACAAGAGCTGAAAGCTCCCTCATTAGCCTTAAACTTTTAGCAATTAGTTAATGTGGCCGGGCCTTCAGAGAAGCACCGGCCAAGCTGTACAAAGCTGGAGGGGACGATGGACCTATTTGGCAGATAATTAACTTCCTGCATTTGGAGAGAGATCAGAACAGAGGCTTGGGAGATTGAGAGAGTGTGAGGTGGAGGAAGGAGGTGGCCTTTAGCAGATATGAGTTGAGGTTTTGTACCTCTATCTGTGCGATGAAGATAGATGAAAGCACACACTCTTGAGAGCTCCTATAATGACAGGACTCAAGGTTTCTTCCCAGTAATAAAAGGTTTGCACCTAGGCAATAAAAGCACTCTGTGTGGGGGGATTTTTCGACAGCCTGTCTCTCTCAACACACAAATAGAGCTTTTATTTTATCTAAAAAAAGGCATGGGGGATGAAATTACCTCCGCCAAAAGATGATGTCGCTATCATTAGAATGTCTTTGAACTTAGACTCTCAGCAGGATACCGAGGTACAAAGGCTGACAGCCTTGTTATAAGACACACAAGGAGGTTTGGTAGGACAACTAAATGAAAAGACACGAGAATACAAAACTGAGTTCCATGGAGGGAAGGTTAACCTTGAAAAACTAAACCTCTCATCTTCGATCAATGTTTGACAAGACCATAAAGACAGTGCGTGAAGCCTTGTTGACAGACACACTAGGGAATGTGTCAGCATATAAAAGCCAACGAAAACCTCTGAGATATCAGTTGGTTACTGTCGGAACATGGCTCTTGTTATTGTAGTGGACTACTCCTTTGATAGAATTGTATTTTGTAAGGACACAGTGGTGGGACTACAACATATTCTAGAATTTCAGTATGGGGTCCCAAAATGGTAAGTTAACACAGTTGGGGGCCCCAAAAAGCCAAGTTAACACAGCAGGGAGCCCCAAACGCCAAGTGCACACAGTATGGGGTCCTAAAAAGGAAATCGGCTGTGTAGGCAGCCTCTGTGGTATGTCTCCTCCAATCCAACATTGAACATCTTCATGAGGTCCAACGTACTGTAGCGAACGGGAACTGGTAGTGTAACTCGCCCCATGTGGGAGTCGAACCCCGATCTCCCGCACCACCGCCGGCCGCGCTAACCACAACACCAAGAGAGTTAACTCCCTTGGAGGAGCTGTTAACGGGCCTCATACAGGATCGTTACACTATCCTCACCGTTCGGGAGAGCGTGCCCTCACGCTTCACTATGTCAAGTCCCTCACGTGGACACGCCTCTCCGATGGCCTTCCTTCCATCCCAACTTTCTGACACCAGTGTAGCGAACGGGAACTGGTAGTGTAACTCGCCCCATGCGGGAGTCGAACCCCGATCTCCCGCACCACCGCCGGCCGCGCTAACCACAACACCAAGAGAGTTAACTCCCTTGGAGGAGCTGTTAACGGGCCTCATACAGGATCGTTACAGTACTGTGAGGTTCCTTAAACTAGGCTAGTCCTTGCCATTACCACATTTGGGTAGATTCCATTGTAGTGTATAGGTTCTTTTGTGAAAATCATACTTAATAGTTAAAATACCACCACTCATCCGTGATCTGACAGATGTTCCATGAGGTGCTGGAACTGAAGAGTATCAATAGAGTGCAAAATAACAGCATCCGCTCACTCAAACACTATGCAAAAAAACATTGTTTATTGCTTAGGGTTTGAGTGTACTGATGCTGTTATTTTGCACTCTAGTGTAAATCATACTCGCAAAAATGTATATTAAATGAGCTTTCATTATTTGTGCTCGTAGCTCAACGTTTTGAAATGTGGCAATAATCACCAAAATACAATTTTCCAATAACCTCAATAAATGACCATTTATTTCATCCTAAAAAAGCAATTATAGCACACCTTTGCTACAATGTCTCTTTGTTCTGATGACTTTTTAATTTGAGCTCCAGCAATACCCTTTTACTCAGATAAACATAGGCAGAGCTGTCACACGACAGGGGAGAGGATTGACAGCTAGTTTCTTTCTGACATTTACTCATTACTCCTACATTTAATGGAGCTTACGGTAATTCAATTAGTTTCCCATTGAGCAGAATCATTTGAATATCAGATTGCACTGATAATAACAATAACACTATGTGCAATATGACAACCCTAGGGTACATAAGGTTCAGAGATAGGAAATGTTAGAATAGGTATAGCATAGCATAGAGTACAGCACAGTGTTTTATTTGTATAGTATACTATAGTGGATAGTGGATATAGCCTTTATTTATGTAAACCAGCTCTTTTCCCTTCTTGTTTTTAGTTTTTTTCCTAGCACCAGGGGAGCCCCCCCTCCCAAATTTCGTTGTATGGTACCTGTACTATATCAATGACAATAAAGACCATTCATTCATTCATTCATTCATATGATTGACTGCAGGAAGGGTGAATATAAAGCCAGGTTCTGTCCCTGTATTTATTTATAGTAGCGTCACATACATAATTAGTTGCAACCGAGGCTTCACAATCGGGTTGCACATAAATGTTGTACGTAGAGGAAAACGTAAAAAACATGCAGAATAAAAACCTGCTTCAAGAAAAACAACTTGTTTGTTGTTTTGTTCTTCCGTGTGAAAAGTTGACATTAAGTCACACTCACAAAGAAGTTATGTTTGATCCGTTTCTCTTAGATGATGGAGAGTACATGGAGATCAGTGTAAACTGAGACTCATGTTTGAATTGAGTCGCAACCTATAAGCCAAGACCACAACACTCCATCTCATGAAATTATTCTGATTCATTTCAGGTCATGATCTATTCTGAGCATTAAACAGACAGTTTCCTAGTTCACCAGTGCATTTGCTGTATCTGAGCCCAAAATTATAATTTTTTCACAATTTATTGCTGCATAAATAGGTGTTGTAGTATTGTTACATTTGCATTGGTAAAAGTGAGGACAAAATGCATTACTGTATGACTAAGTTCAGTAAGTAATATGAATGCATTTCATAACAAATCAATTTCCTTTATTCATTGCAATATAATAAATGTGGCCAGAAAACACTGTCTAAAATATAACTGAATGAAAGTAGCAAAAGAGGAAACTGCACTCTCGTACAGTATTTATCCTTACGGGCCACCGTACTCTTGGGACTATGTGCACTACAGTACAGCACGCTTAAATAAGTTCTCAATCAGAAAGTCATATTTTTCTGATTGTTCATGACATTATGAAAGCCTGAATCAAAGACTCCAACAGATGCAGCACAGGCCAAGCACGTCGGAGGGGAGTTGGAAGGGAATTGTTTGCGATGGTTTGTAGACGTGCCAGGTTGATATGATCTCTGAGTCCTAACCTTTCAGTTCAGATGCCCGCACAGTTACTTTGAGAAGTCGAAGTCAATGTAATCCAAAAATCTATTGTATATTTCGTTATTCATTGCCAAATACTTGGCAACCGCACCATGCTACTGTATTGTATATGATTACTTATTTTAGGTCAGTAATGTGTGCATACAGTGTGTTATGCAGTCAATAAATACAGTGATGCTTGAAAGTATGTGAACCCCTTGTGCAATCATAGATTTTTTTGGTGTTTACAATGAAATCTTTATTTAATCAGAACCAGTCTTATCTGACATAACAGGTTTATATTTACCAATTTCATATGTTGGTTTAGAGGGAATCATCCGTGTAGTAAGAAAACTAAATTATAAAGAAATGAGTGCAGGTGCAAAAATAAGTGAACCTCTTCAGTCAATAGCTTGTGGCACCTCCATTAGCAGCGCTAACTTGGAGTAAACTTCTCGTATATCCACTAATCAGTCTCTGACATCTGTTTTGAGATATTTTTGCCAACTCCTCCTTACAGAAGTGAGCCAATCGAGTGAGGTTTGAGGGGTGTCTGGCATGAACTGCCCGCTTCAGGTCCTGCCACAGCATCTCAATTGGATTTAGGTCAGAATTTGACTTGGCCAATCCAAAACACAAATCTTCTTTATCCTGAGCCATTCTTTGGTAGATTTGTTTGAATGCTTTGGGTCGTTGTCTTGTTGAAAGACCCATTTTCAGCCCAGCTTTAGCTCCTTGACTGATGGCTTGAAGTTCTGTTCAAAAATATCCTGGTATACCTCAAAATTCATGGTTCCCATAATGATGTGGAGTCGGCCAGGTCCAGAAGAGGAAAAGCAGCCCTAAATCATGACATTACCACCACCATGCTTGACTGTTTGGATAAGGTTCTTTTTGTGGTAGGCAGTGTTTGGTGTTCGCCAAATGTAGTGGATTTGATTGTGACCAAAAAGGTACATTTTGGACTCATCTGTCGAGAGAATGGACTTCCAGAAACCTTCAGGCATATCCAGATGGTCTCCGACAAAGTTAAGATGTTTTTTTGTTTTTTTGTTTTTACAGCAGAGGCTTCTTCCTAGCAACCCTCCCAGGAATGCCATTTTGATTCAGTGTTCTTCTTATTGTTGAAGCAGCACAGTTACCTGAGATGCAGCAAGGGAGGTCTGCAAATCTCTAAATATTATGTTTGGGTTGTTTTTTCACCTGATTTGTTGATTTTTTTGTGGCTCTTGGGGATATTTTGGAAGGGTGTCCACTTCTAGGCCAAGTTGCTGTCATGTTAAATGTTCTCCATTTATAAATGATTTGCCTCACAGTGGACTAATGGAGTTCAAATCTTATATAGTCTTCCGCAGACTGATGTGCTCTTTCTAACCTCTTCCTGATGTCCTCTGAGATGTCCTTTCCTCTCGGCATGGTGTGTTTTGCATTCACCTGTATGGATAACACAAAACTGACCAGGTTTCTTATCTCTATTTATCAGAGTCCCGCCCAAACTCTTTCCTAAAGATCTCTCCTTCAACTGGTTGTTCATTTGGTACCCAATAATTGACCCACCAGATACTACATACCTACTTGATTTAACCAATACAACTTGGCGCTCACTTATTTTTGCACCTGCACTAATTCCTTTATAATTTAGTTTTTCTACTACACTCATGATTCCCTCTAAACCAACATATGGAATTGGTAAATATAAACCTGTTGTTGTCAGATAAAAAAGACTGGTTCTGATTAAGATTTCATGGTAAAAACAAAAATAATCTATAATTGCACAAGGGGTTCACATACTTTCAAGCATCACTGTATTTATTGACTGCATAACACACTGTATGCACACATTATTGACCTAAAATAACTAATCCTATACAATACAGTAGCATGGTGCGGTTGCCAAGTATTTGGCATTGAATAACGAAATATATAATATATTTTTGGATTACATTGACTTCTACTTCTCAAAGTAACTGTGTGGGCATCTGAACTGAAAGGTTAGGACAGGCAGAGCCGCAAAATATAGCCCCAGTCAGGCCACTTTTTAAGTGGGGCGTCTGAGGTAGAGGTCTGCAAGCCCAATGGGCCCCTATGACCCCCTATGACACCATGAACAGATTAGGATTGGGATCGGACCGATTTGATTTGGCATAGACAGGGTTCAGGCCAACAGGTCAATGTCTCACTGCCAGTACTTGACACTATTAGATCAATTATTGAGGTTAGTGATTGTAGTGCATTTCAAGTATGTCAATTGTGTGCTAACCTTTGCTATCGCTAATACGTTTTAAGGAAATGATGGTGGGCTAATTGCAATTTTAGAGCATGCACAGTAATGAGATGAACCCATTCATTGACACTGGTATGGCTAAATGCTAGCCCCGGAGCCAGCCAAAGAAAGCTCAAGAATGGGAAAATGACAGAAAAAAAAGTGTCCGGATGAGCCTACAGCTCTCAAAGTAGGCTAAGCGGGAAATTAGGTATAACATTGAGGAACAACAATCCTCTTTATAGAAGAGTCTATTCTACACAAAATGATTTGTAGCTAAAAATGATCCTAATACAACTGGATAGAGAAGCAATGACACGAGAAAACAATCATACAGTACAGGAATCTCCACAAAAAAGACTGTCTTAATCCTCTGAATATTTATATGAAAACATTGTTTTGTTTGTTCTCCTGTCTAGCTAGTTTCTCCAGAACAGTGCACTCTGAGTGAGTCCTCTGGGCATTTGAGAGCGAAGAGAAGTAACTGGCCTTCCCTTCACCTCAATGCACACTTTGTAGTTTCATGCAATATTGGCTTCCTACTTTGCATTAAAGTCAACAGTCAACCTGAATGTTCTAATGTTCAAGGTAACGTCTAAATAAAGTAGTTCACAATATGTTTTATGGAACAGCCTCCTTTACAGGATATCAGTTACCTCGTTAGCCATTAGATTTCACTTGATCTAACAGGATCATGCTTAAATAAATTTTAAAAATATTAACTGCATTAAATCTGAATCTGAATTTATCTATTTTGGTACAGTAAACATTTTTCACCACCTGTCAAAATAACGCCCAGGGCTATATTCAATGACACGGTCAGCACATATTGGACAGGGCTACAGTAGTGTGAGCTCTGAACTGCGTGCCTCAGGCTCTCTCTTGCTCACAGAGATTGAATCCTAAAACGTCTTAAACGGTCTCGTACCCTGCCTGCATTCGACTCTCCCTCATCAGCTTCTCAGCAGAGAGCACAGCTTGTGCCGCTCAGCCTGGACACAAAGCATTGTGTTTGGTCATTTAACGACGGAACATAAAGAAAACTGCATACAACACAGAACATGGATTTAAACTCAACTAAAAGTTTGATCAAATGTACAAAGAGAATGTTATGCCAACGTGAAAAATCCTAATATATAACCAATCCAAATGAAAACTATTGGAGGGACAGTGTATGAGAGAGATACTTTGGCACTGCTCTTTTTTCCATGGTAATACAATATTGTTACACATGTAATTATAATGTTACTACTCAATAATAAAATACATGTAATGTAAATTATTACCAGTATGGCAACAACCTTTTCACTGTTCTCACCTGTGAGAATGGATACAATCCCTGGATTTTAAGGCTGAAGGTCTTACTGACTTCCAGCTGAGTTCAAAATATTGGCTCAAGGGTTTGTTGTTTTTCTCATCTAGCTTAGATTAAACTGTATTGTCATTGCACATGAGTACAATCTTCTTGTTTCTTCTGAGAATGTACTAGAGTGGTCTTACTTCATGTCATATCACCCCCATATTAGCATCCCTACACTGGCTCCCCATCAAATATATAATACATTTCAAGGTTCTGGTCATCACCTACAGAGCCCTCCATGGTCAGGCACCTGTATTACAGCCCCAGTAGGTCTCTCAGGTCCTCTGACCAGGGTTTGTTGGTTGTCCCCCGTGACAGATTGAAGACCAAGGGTGATAGAGCATTCCAAACCGTGGCTCCCAGGCTTTGGAATGCTCTGCCCTTGGATCTTAGATCAGCTGGCTAGGTCGAGGTTTTTAAAAAAACAACTAAAGACTGTCTTGTATAGACAGGCTTTTGGATAGCCCCAAGGGCCTGTCTTTCTGTGTCCTGTTGATGTTGTTGTACACCTGTTGTCTGTCACTTGGTTTTATCTTCACTTGTTTGCCTGTTTTAACCTGCTGTGGCTTTCGCTCTTGTATTATGTTTTATTGTGTTTCTTCCTTGTTGTGATAGCACTTTAAAAATACATTTTACTTACTTACTTACTTAGTTCTAGCTTGTATGTATCTCAAGTTGGGTGACCCCACGGAATGACCTTGCCCTGGTCAGGCCAGAGACCCACTGAGTCACGTACAAGAAAATCAATACTTAACGACCTCAGTCCTAACAGCTTGTCAGAAAAGACAGTTGGTGTAGTTTGTTTGAGAAACATGTTATGTTGGTGTTACTGTCAAACATCCACACAGAATGATGCACCTTCCCATGGGTAATGGTTAGCTGCAGTGGCTACACAACCTTAACTGTACAACCAAAATGTACAACCAAAAGTAAGGACGTTGATGGTGAACAGAGGTACGGAAGTTAAGAGATGAGGCGTCATGCAATCAGACGGTTTGTTACCTTGAAAGTAGTCTATGGGACAGGAGTAACTGTTATCCATGGTTCACAGTTGTTTAAATAGGCATTATATAACTAAATTCAGCCACCTTTAGCCACTGCTAACAAAAAAAACAATAGGGAAAAAGTTCATCATTAGTGACCAATTCATCTCAAATTAATGATCTGACTTGGTTTGAAGTTACTTTGAATATGTTGAGTTAGGGTTAGGGTTAGGTACTAGGAGTACATGGTTCCTAGTTAGGAACAAAGGTACTCACGACTCACTCTTCATCAGAATTGAGTGTTTCCTCTCAAACAAACCCATGTCATGTTCATTATTCATTAAGAATCATCAGATGTGCCTCCCTTGAGTTGGCTGTCCTCAGAGTACCTGCTTTCACTCTGTTCTCTTCTCTTATTAAAGAGAGGATTGAACAAATTCTACTCACTGCTGAATCTCTTCTTTCATGTGTGGAATTTTCATGATACAGTTCTGTACTGTGTTTTCTAACTGTGTGGGATAATGAGCAACGATAGTTACCTCTGACTGTTTGTTTCGTCCACTAGATATGGGTCATTTAATGCTGATGATTCTCAACCATGATCTACTTGTTTCGTCTTAGTTTCATACCTCTAGATACCAGCGGAGGCTGGTGGAGGCAGATAATGCAGGATGCAATGAACACAAGGCTCATTGTAATGCATGGAATGGAATCGAGGAATGGTATCGAACACCAGGGGGGGCGCTATTCCTTATTCCATTCGATTCATTACAAGGACCGTTCCTTATTCCGTGTCGTGCGTTACAACGAGCTGTCCTCCGATTTCTGCCTCCATCAGTCTCCACCTGCCTCCACATTTCCCACCTAGCCCAGAAAATCTGAAATTCAGCCTGCAGTTCTTAAGGAAGCTTTTCATTTGTTCCTCCTTTCTTTTTCCTCCCACTGAATAAATCATATAAAACCTGGTTCCTGGTTCCTTTGTTCCTAAGGGGGGGGGGGGGGGGGGGTCAGAGGACAACGCTCGTGTGGGTACAGTAGGCCTATGTGTGTGTGTGTGGGTACAGTATGTGTGTGTGTGTGTGTACAGTATGTGTGTGTGTGTGTGGGTACAGTATGTGTGTGTGTGTGTACAGTATGTGTGTGTGTGTGTGTGTGTGTGTGTGTGTGTGTGTACAGTATGTGTGTGTGTGTGTGTGTGGAAGGAGTAGTAGAACGAGGAGTAGGGAGAAACAGCAGTGGCAGGTTTAAATCACAATGTTGATGATGTTTCTTAGTTCTGTTTCTAAGATTGTCCTACAAAGACACAGATTTCGATTGAGTCATCTCAAAATTATAACCAGGGACTTTCAGAAAAACCTTGATCAAAATTTGAGCTTTTCAAAAAATGTCGGTTGAGAGAGGACGCTGGCGTTGCTTGTTCGCCGCTTTTCCCCGCCCGAAATCTCGGTGTGATTGCAGTATACAGAGTAGATTGCTGTACGACTTGCATTTTCATCTGAAGATGTGTGAGTTTGATCTATGAGTTATTTCTCTATAGGTTTACAATCAAAGGAAGATCCGCAGCAGTAAGAGAATTCATTATTTCAGTCTTGACCTGTGATTTGATGTTAAAATCCCTTCTGGATAAACTCTCTCTTTTCCGGAGCTGGAAAAACCTTTGTCTCTCCTCCTCCTTCCTTTGATTAAAGGAGACATGCATGAATGATCGTCCACAGCTGGCATCATGCTGCATTCGGGAATCTCCGTTATCCCAAGCCCACAGCTCTGTTTCTCCTCCCTGGGCTACTGCATTATTGTGATGTCCGTGGATAGCATCTGACATGGAAAAAGCCTGCAGCCAGAGCCAACATTTCATGCTTTCATGCACTCTTGGGAGAGTAGATCCCGACGGTGCATTGGAAGCCCAGTGGAGGAGAGAGAATAGGATACAGTAGCATGCGACTCAAAATGTGGCATTTGGAATGTGGAGAGAGAGAGGAGGAATAAGGGAGGAGTATGTGTGACATGTGTAACAGATCGCCAGAGGTTGGTCCTCCTGGCGTTGAATACAACCGTCATTACAACCGTGCAAACAGGGGACGACTGTTTTCGAGCAGCTGTCAACTGCAGGCTGGTAAACCCTCCTGCTTCTTGAAAGAGCAGTTTTTTCCATAACTTAATCTCACTCGGATATGATTATTATAATCAGGTCTTGGGCCCTGTGCTGAAATACGATGTGGCGACACACTTTTCTGACTGGGGAAGGGTATTGATTGATGATTGGGGTGGGGGTGGGCACAGTCAACCACAGTGACAAAATGATTTCCTTTCCACATCGGCATCTCTTTACGGACATGACTTGATTTCCATAACATCGCGAAAAAATATACCACGTTAATTATTCATCGGCATAATAGGAAACATCATAAATCGATGCTAACATTGCAGTGAGGACAGAAGATAGTGCTAGATGCTTAGGATTCAGGGCCGTGGACGTGGTAGTGGAGAACACGTGATCATTAGGCTGTGTTGGTGCCCCCTACAGGAACGTAACGCCGGCCCTGTTACGAATTCATGATTCAACCTCTGAATCACCTGAGCGGAGGACACCATTAGAAGGGCCCGTGAACCCAGACTAAGTTGGAAACAGTAGACACGCCTGAGGGGGGGCAGTTCATGGAACTACATGTGGGCCGCATTACAATTTATTCATACTAAACTTTTGCAGAAGTAACTCCTGCCTTGTGCATGTTCACACTTGACAGAATCTCCACGAGGACATAGTGTTCTGAGGTTGACTGCAAACCCCTGGCCTCCCCCCGCTGACTGGAGTGATCCCTGGCCTTCCCCTGCTGACGGGAGTGCATTATTGAGCTGTGCTCAGTCAGGGCTTGTGCTTCTAAAACATGAACAAAGTGTGTGCAGCAGGACGACCCAAAGTGATGGGGATCCTGTCTCTGAGATCTCTCTCTCTCTCTCTCTCTCTCTCTCTCTCTCTCTCTCTCTCTCTCTCTCTCTCTCTCTCTCTCTCTCTCTCTCTCTCTCTCTCTCTCTCTCTCTCTCTCTCTCTCTCTCTCTCTCTCTCTCTCTCCCTCTCTCTGCGATGAGCCATTGCGATGGGAAAAGGGCTTTGATCCAGCAGCTTGACAGTGAATCAGCTGTCTAAAAAACCCTCTTCCTACGCAAAGGAGCCCAGTCTGGCCTGCAGCACCGGGGCCCACTAAGCAACCACTCAGATTACTGTCCCCTGACGTACGTAATAACAGACACACATCTTTTCAGAAAATGAAAAGATGTGGATTTTCCGATTTTCTTATGCTGTAAATAGGCTTGTTATCCAAATACTTTGAAACGGATGCAGTATCATGTAAGTTAACAGAGTCAAAATGTTGCTAATGTTCGAAGACTGTCGTTTCATGTGTGCTCGGACACTAAATGAATTAACTTTACAATTAAATGAACGAGTAATGCATGAAGGAATTAATAAAGGCAACGCACGCGCACGCGCACACACACACACACACACACACACACACACACACACACAGACACACATACTTTATGTGTTAAGGTCTCCCCATTCTCCATGTCCACCCTGCAGGTCTGCATGTTCATAAGAAGCTAATATAATAAGTTAATATGTTTTAAATGTCATTCTATCCAACCTCAGAGTATGCACTGTCTCTACAGAACACACCGCAGTAATATTGGCTTCTGTCTGGATTCCCTACCCCCCCCAGCCCATGAAGAGACACGTTTATTATTTTTTTACACATACGGTAGAGGTTTGCATTTTTCATTTTCTTACAATTCTTCCAACCATCCAGAGTAAGTCCCATGGGGCGACGTCTCAATAAAACAGCCCTACTTTCCTTGTGTATGTGCGAGTCGGTGATAAAAGTGGGGTGGACTCGGAATAGCACACAGACAAAGAAAATCACAATCAAATATAATAAACAATAAGTTCACTTATTTAATAGGTTTTTTTTTACTCGCAAGTTCTCATATTTTCCCTCTAGAATAATGTGGATGCTGAGTCCTCTGTGGCCTACCCAGTTCAGTATGATGTTCACGTCTTTATCTGCCATCTACTGTCAGTCATAATTCAGAGCCCCTCACTGCTACAATACGTACAGACCGCAGACCTGACCCATAGGGGATACAGCTAGATGACAAAGTGTTTCTTGAAATGCTTTTAATTCCACAGAGTTGTTCACAACAGATGTGGCACACAAAGTCAGCACTAAAACAAAGGTATTAGGTCAACAGGATATGACACTTAATTCATGTGAATTCATACAAAAAGGTTTAGGCTAATAGTATTAGGCATTCACTCCCAAGTGGTTACGGTGAGTATATTTATCAGTATCATTTATCAATATTGCATTAGCAAACGTTAGCATAAGCATCAAGAATTAGCAACAAAACGTCCCCCAACCCAACCATGCATGTTCAAATGAGAGATAGTACTGTAAAGAGAAGATTTGTGATTTGCAAAAATGTTCAGCAACCTTTAAACCTTTAAAAAAAAAAGCAGAGGCTCCTGCAGCAACAGACACATGGCAGAGCCTAGCCCAGTTGGTGGGAGAGCTAGGTGCTAATAGATGGCTGGCCCATACTGACAGGACCATCCTGCAATTACTCATCAGTCAGCCTCTCAACCACTCCCTCCCCTTCCCCACCCCCCTTCATTCCTGCCCCTTCTCCTGCCCCTTGCTCCGCTGTGACTGATTGTCGGTGCAGCCCTCCCCTGTAAAAAGAGCTTAGTCATTTTCTACTCAGAAGGGGGTGAAGTTTCACCATTAGAACCTGCAGACCTCATGTCACCTCTACAAACTAACCTCTAGGACAACACAGAGGGTATTCTTGCCTCCTGCAGTTGGGAAAGTTTGGTGGTGTATGAACTTGAAACTACTGAGAGATCGATTGTGAAAGTTTACCAGAAGGGTGTCCTTGCACTAGTACTCCTGAAGTCTTGCACCACACTGCGTTCCTCATTAGGTTACTGTTCAGCCCTTCATCAGCCAGAGGAGGACGTTTGTATTGTATTTATCGTTGATATTGTTTAGTGTTCTTTTTGTTGTGAAGCACTTTGTGACATTTGTCTATGTAAAAAAACCCTATACAAATCAACTTCATTGATTGATTGAGTGTTTGAAGGTTGTAGTAAGTTCACTGAAGTTCACTTAGTTGTATTAAAGACACGTCATGCTAATAACGGTGTCGTTTATGAATATACTATAAATACTGTAGATATTTCATTAGGAAAGTGATGTGTTGATTCATTGCTTATGCAGAGTCATCCCCAGAATTGTTGAACAAGGTAATACTGTATTATCAAAGTCCACTTGCATTTATTCATGCCAAATGAAAATACAGATAAAACACTGAATTAACTGAGGAATATAACATAGTCTTTCACTTTCACTTTTAATAACGATTAGATTAGATTAGATACGTTTCAAATGTATTATCATTGTACCAGTCCTTTATTATCATTGTATCATTGTTTTTGTACCAGTACTTAGACAACAAAATGCAGTTTGAGATGAATAGAATATGATATATACAATTATGAAATACATTATGTACAGAGTAAAGGCAATAGATGATCGGTGGCATGGTGCAAAATACATGATAGTGTAGACAGTGTTAAAGTGTTACAGTGAGTATGGATAAAAGAATATACATGAATATGAATATCTGAATATAAATATCAATATGATATGTACAGTTATGTCAAGTGATGTCATTGGCGGTCACAAATAGTTACTCTATGTAGTTGTTGCCCTCTTACATTATTTGGAGAGAATCCTGGTTTATTAGATTAGATTAGATTAGATTCAACTTCATTGTCATCCCAGAGTACAAGTACTATACGACGAAATGCAGTTTAGCATCCAGCCAGAAGTGCAAATACTGAAATAAGGACATGATATACAGTAATATATTAATTATGTATTAAAAAAGCAGTTCTGGTGCTCAAGACAAACGTCTCCATGATTGAAATTGGCAGATGTGAGATATGAGACATGGGAAGAGGAAAGAGGAGGTGTGAATGCAGCCACACACACACGCACAAACACACGCACACGCACACACACACACACACACACACACACACACACACACACACACACACACTCCAGAGTTAAACATGATGAGTATGACCCTGTTCAGCAGAGACACACAAAGACGCACAGAACTTGGCAGTAGCCTCTATCCTGATTGACTTCCCTCAGCAGTGGGTGGAATAAGTCTTTGTCAACATTTGGTGCAGAGTGCCAACAGTGGCCCATTAACAGTGTTGTGTTTTTTTTTAGCACAGCATTAAAACGCAATCACTGTGACTTATCGTGGTCAGTGGCACACTAGGGCGCGATCAGCACCAACTTTTCAGCTCATTTACTTGATGGTGAACCCCTATTAACATAGGTCACGGAAATGTCTCTTTTTTTTTGTTACGGCCAGAGAAATAGGAAATGAGTTATCTCTACGTTCCTGATGAGCATACTGTATGCTAGTCACCATCATGGCCAAGAAATAGGCAGTTCCTCCCAACCTCGCCCGTCAATCAGTTTGAATGCGCATTCAGTGGCTGTGTGAGAGCCAGTAATGTATTTACACCACTGTATTGAGACTTTAAATTAACTATATTCTGACTTCATTAATCTCTCTAAAAAATGTTTACTAGTGGCCTCTGGCAAGACATTCAATAATTACATTCAAATGTCACCCTGTGAGTTCCTTGAATAGGGGCCTATCCATCCATGTGCAGGCTTTTCACTCCAGATTTCATGTTGTATCAGCTTTGAATACTCCAAGCTGCATATTCACACAGATGATATAAAAACTGAAAAAACTATATAAAACATTTTTTTTAAATAAATATTTTTTATGATGATGATGATGATGATGATGATTATGATGAAGAAGAACATGATATAAAAAAACGTGATATAAGAACATGACAATGATAGTGAATAGCCTATGATGCCGGTAATGTAAATGTCAAATCAAAAATATCCACAATGATGAAAGAAGCAACTGACATTGTATGACATTGTATGACACGTATAAACACACTTCTTAGTGTCCCCTGCTGGTATTGAAGAGCATTGCAGCCATGGAAAAAAAAGATGGCGGCTGATACTAACGCAATCACACACAAACACACACAAATACTGCTAAATAACTTTATACTAGCTAGATTTGGAAAATGTAAGGATACTGGGGGGTAGAACGCACATATCTAGGAAAGGTCATGAAAGGAGGGTCCTGAAATTTGATCGAGTGCAAAGATTTCTTTTTACTCACAGGGGTCAAAAGTCTTTATGCTTTGCGTCATTGACTGTCTTTTTGTAAATCATTGTCAACTATAACATGTAAAATGTATTTTTTGATAACAAAAGTGTTTTTTTTTTTTTTTTTTTAAAGTCCATTAGAGGTGAGTAAATGTAATGCGTTGCTATCCGGTTGTTAAGCCTGACGTCAAACGTGACGTTTTGCAATTGCTAACCACAACACCAAAAGAGTTAACTGCCTTGGCGGAGCTGATTCACTTCATTCACTTCATACTCCTGCAGCGGAGAATTCCTTCTTTCCATGCGGGAGTCGAACCCCGATCTCCCGCATACCAACCGGCCGAGCAACCACTACACCAAGAGAGTTAGCCCGCTTGGTGGAGCTGCGAAAGGCCTATTTAAAGTTTTTTTTTTTTTTTTTTTTTTACGTGCTTACGTTCCCTACGTAAGGGCTCTAGCACTTTACACTTCTGCTATGCATATTCACACATATGATATAAAAACAGAAAAAACTATATAAAACCTTTTTTTTAAATAAATATTTGTTATGATGATGATGATGATGATTATGATGAAGAAGAACATGATATAAAAAAACGTGATATAAGAACATGACAATGATAGTGAATAGCCTATGATGCCGGTAATGTAAATGTCAAATCAAAAATATCCACAATGATGAAAGAAGCAACTGACATTGTATGACATTGTATGACACGTATAAACACACTTCTTAGTGTCCCCCTGCGACCCCTGCTGGTATTGAAGAGCATTGCAGCCATGGAAAAAAAAGATGGCGGCTGATACTAACGCAATCACACACAAACACACACAAATACTGCAAAATAACTTATTAGATGTGTTTGAGGTTCTGGGGCGCTTGGTCTTTCCACATATGTTTACCACGGTGGTGTCTACTGTAGTTGTAGCTGGCAGTCTAATAATAGATTTGAAAGAGCCATGGGAGGTGGGGGGAGTATGAGTTTTGTCACTCTGTTAGGCTTTCCAGTCTGTTTACCAGCCTGATTTCCCCATGGTGAAAACCAAACATTGATTAGTCACTTCTTAAGATGGGGATGGGGAAGGGGTGGCATAAGTGATAAGCATAACATGATAAGCATGACCCAAGCTGTGGAACACCCTTCCACCAGCCATCCCAATGCTCAAGACCAGACTCAAGACCCATCTGTGCAGACTCGCCTTCCTACATCACGGCCTAAGTATCCTAAGTAACACTTAATCCCCATAGCTGCATCAGCTCTTCCACCAATTTTTTTTTTTTAAATACGACTCTATCTTTTGTAGGTTTTTGTTCTGTTTTGGTTTTATTTGTTTTGTTCTCTTTGTTTTCTGTACAGTGTCTTTGAGTTTAAGAAAGGTTTTAAATTAAATATATTATAACATGATTGTTATTGTTATTATTATTATTACCGGTATTATTATTATTATTATTATTGTTTACTTATTTATTTATTTGATGGTTGGTCAAACACGACCCTGTCAGCCAACAAGGGTATCTGTCACATTGGACTGGCTGAACTGTCACCTTGAGCCAAACGACTGTAGGAAACAGTTCCCAGATTAAACTTTGCCACAGAACACAATGCTAGATGTTCCTGGGTCAGTCTGTTGGTGGGTATTAGCTAACTACAGAGAGAATATTGTATCATTCCAGAAATATCTAACAGAGTTTGCTTTGAGGGCCTGTCATTCAAACACCCCCTTCTCTTTGTAAATTAATGAATTGGCATTATTAAGTGCAGGTATAGCACGATTGTGTTAGCTCTTTAACCATTACTATTAAAAAACCACTAATCATGAAGGAAGAACAGAAGAAAAACACATATATTAAAATGACACTTTCCTTATGAAAACAGCCTCGGGGTCTGCATAACCAGTGTTTGTTTCGTTCCTTTCTGCGGAGCTCTAAGATGGATTCATTTTAATTCCACCCTGTAGTGAAGTGCATCGGTGTTGGAAATAGTTGAAGCAACAGCAGACAGAGAGCGCATAGAAAGCCGAGCATCGTGCCTTTTGAAGTCTCCTCGACGCATACCTATATGTATGTGTATGCATATGTATTGCATTCTGAGACTAACGAATCTCCATGGCTCAAGTCAACATCAACTGATCCTGTTTATTTGCTTTGTTAAGATTCAAAGAACTGCCTTGTCAAGGTGTATGTTTATTTCAAAAGCTACAATACCTACAGTAATCCCTGCTCTGTATTGGTAGTTTATTTGAGCAGGTTCCATGAGTACCGGTATATGCTCTATTTGTACATCAGCAGATTTTCTCCTACAGTAGCAGGATTAATCTACTTGAACGTGGAATAAATTGTTTCCCCTACAATAGTTTTAACCCCACCCTATTCCACCTTCTCTTAGAAAGGTAGTGCATTGCATTAGTGCAGCAATTGTTAGGCAAAGGAATGAATTATTATTATTATTATTAGGATTAATAAACCAGGGAGAAGCACATACTAAATAGTAATAGATATAACACGCAAGATATATAAAGCAAGATATATGATGACAAAATGTACTTTCTAAAATGGAAAAATTGTAAAAACTAAAATGGATTACTAGTTAATTACTAATTACTACTTAATTTCATGTTTGCATGTCACAGACCAGACATGCTGAGACATGACATCTGATACATGTTACATCATAGGTAACCTAATGGATCAATTTACTGATCCAGTTGACTGGGATGTTGCGCTGCTGTGTCTAGACAGACGACAGTTAGGCTACAAATCCGGTTGGTTAAAATACTGTGATCTGACGCTGCTGGATCGATGAGAAAGAGGTGATTGTACGTTGTCAGAAGGTTTGTGTAAGTGTAAGTGCAAAAGAAAGAAACTGTAATGTTGATACTGGATTTTTACCAGTGAAAAGTACAGAAAGACTGTGTAAGGTAGGGAGATGAAATGGACAGGGAAAGGTATTCTGCTGATGAGAAGATGGATAGCGGTTACTAAGCGTTAAGGCAGAGGTTGTACATTGTTTCCCTTTTTTAATCTATTTTTATTTTATCTTTACCTTTTCTTTTTACTGATTTCCCCTGCTTTTATATTCATTCTATGCTTGTATATGTCTTTATATATGTTTTTATATTCACTTTATGTTCCTATTCCTGTTGTAAAGCACTTTGAGCTGCATTTCTTGTATGAAAGGTGCAATGTTTTTATTTTATTTTGTATTTTTATTATTATTATTTATTTTTATTTATTTTCTTTCCTAGCACCAGGGGAGCCACCCCTCCTAAATGTCGTTGTTTGGTACCTGTACTATAGCAATGACAATAAAGACCATTCATTCATTCATTCATTCATTCATTCATTCATTCATTCATATAAATAAAGCTTTACTTACACTTACTTACTTACTTACTTACCAGACACAGATATTGGTTAGTCATACAGTGCTAAGAAGCATAGTGAACGGATGGCCTGTATTGAAAGTGTGGTCCAGCCTTACCATGTGCGAGTCTGTAACATCAATAGTTGATATATTTGTTCTCTGTACTAACTAATGAAACTGTGATCTTTTGGTACAGTAAGCAGACCCAGGTCCGGTGCAGATAACGGGAGGCAGACAAGTAGGTAGAGAGGTACCAAACCAAAAGGATCTTTACTTAATGGAGTGCAGCCAAAACAGGATACAAACACAGACTCAAGACTCGAAAATAAAAAGGGGAGAGAACACAGTCTCCAAAAACAGTACTTGTATAGCTTACGTTTACGATGCGACCAACAAACGTTGAAGATTAAGAGAGGAGTGGGAAGGGAAGTGAGGGCACATACGGCTTCAGTGACAATTACACACAGGTGGAGGTGATACGTCCGTAATGAGGTGGCACCGTGGCACAATGGACAGCCGGAGTGCGACCCATATTCGTAACATGAAAGGATGCCTCTATTACATTCCACATCGTTCTAGGGGTCGTGTTTGATCCCCATGATCTCATCTGTACTCTCCCAGTAAGGTGTGATCAGGAATATCCCAAGAGACTAAATGGGGGCTCAATCGATGGCGCTAGAGCCATATATGGGTCTCGTTCCTGCGTAGCTTGAACGGATCGATTTGCCAACCAAACACTTGGGTTCAAGCTATTACACACACGTTTCCCCAAAGCTTTGCAGTCAGCTTAATAAACCCTTTGAAGGAGAACGTTCACTTTTTCCACACAAATCCTTCCGTGATGGTAAAACGTTGGGAGAGAAGTTCCTTTCAAAAGACCCTCTCCCCACTCTCTCATAACTTAGCACATTAGAGGTACTATTATATTACTCAATGTTACTACGTAGTTTAACTCTTGCTGTAGTCGGTCTTGCCTGTCTGCAGCATGTTCATTCTTGCACATCTTGCAGTATGTGTTGAAGGGCCTCCCAGTGAGAAGAGGGTAGTGATGGATGTGCTGAGAGGCTAAAACATGTCCTTGGCACACACTCGTTCTGTGCCACACACTGTGTTCTTTCGTCTTTAGTGAGTTTCATAGCCAACCGAGCCTAGTCTGAGTTCACACATGTCATTGGAACCTGAATGCGACCTGTGAGCCAGAACACCAGACAGTCTCTAACCTCACTAGTCATGTTTCCATAAACCATTCTGATTCACATTTTGTATATCGCATTAGAAATGTTATGGAAACGACTTAATTCGAATAAACTTCCTCTAATTCGCAAAAAAGTTTGTACGCTCGCTTGAGGTGGTTTTGGCCTTATGCGAATCAGAGTTAATGCGCAGAAAGTTAAATGGAAACAGGTTTGCTGAATAAACTGACGTAGCGAACACTCAACTCATGTGACTCAAAGTTTCCTTCGTCTCTGGACAGTCTGCAACATGGCCAATGCTAGCTGACATGCTAGATGACATAATCATTATAACTTTCCCAAGTGAAACTAATTCCTGAATTCCTGTCAAATTGAAACTAATTCCTCTCTCCATTTTCTCTCCTGGTTTGTTTGTTTACTTCCATAACTATTATAATGTAGACACGTAGCCTATACCGTATCATCCTCTGACGAAATTACATTTTACGTAGCCTAGCTTATTCGCTCTAAACCAGTTAATGGGAATTCACATCATTTGCACATGATTCGCATTTCCTTTTTGCTAACTTCTAATCATCTATCCATCAGTCATCGCAAGAAAAAGTAATCTATGCTCGGGCCAGAGGACATTGGCAGTCAAAATGCTAGAAGAAGGAATTGTCACGAGATGAAAATGGGACTAATCAGGGGAGGTTCGCGGGAGATGTTTATGGGCACAGCTGCCCTGGGTTTTGCGATTGGCTGCACTGACGAGCGGATTGGCTGCTGCGCCCTTTAAAGGCCCTGGACTTTAGAAGAGAAGGAAGGGAGACATGGGGGTCGCATTGTCGTGAGTGGACACATGCTATTTCGTATATGACAAACCGATATTGCAGTTAGTGGAGTGCCTGTGTGGCGGATTGACTGCCTGGTCGAGTGGTGGCTGCCGACGGCGGACTACTCGGTGGAGCCGAGCCGACGGTGGTTGCTGACGGGGGACTAGCCGAGCCGAGGACCAGGACTAGCCGAGCCGACGGTGGTTGCTGGCGGGGGGGGACTCTACTGGGAAATCGCTGGGGAAAATCACTCTACTGCCGAGTCGCTCTGGATACCAGTGAGCTTGGGGATTCTCGGAGGCGGAGCCCCGCCGACGTCACGACGACAGGCCTCGTTTCAACCTCAGGCAAATAGAGACTCTTTGTTTATTTCTTTGGTTTGATTTTTGTGGGGTAGCGTTGAGGAGGAGAGCCTACCCCACGCACCTGAACTCTGTTGTCTGTCGTGTGCGCCTTCCCCCAAACCCTCATTTTAAAGTAGTTAATTTATATGGATTTTAGCATTGTGTAATAGGAAATTTGTAATAAAGATGATTGTTTTCATACGCTCGTCTTGGTCTTCTGTGTGAGGGTGTGTGTTGGAGAATTACATATTCTGTGCCGGGAAGGTTTAGGGGTGTTCACTCTAAACTGACAGAATTATAATTTTTTGTTGTTGTTTTTTTCTCTCACAATATTACAAATGACAATTATGGAAAGGATACAAAGTAACGCACTTAAAATATGATTGTTTTGTAACACGGCTAACAAAATGTGACCATGGTTACAGTGGGCAAAGCAAACTGTTCAGCCTCAAACCAAGATCAAGACTATCAACACAATGGTAAATCCATGAGTGATTTTCAAGTGTCTTTCCAGCTATTTTCTTAATTACACAATTGTATGACTAGCAAAGGAGTTCAGTGTGTGGTATTTATTTTTTATTTTTTTACATTTGGCAATACTACTACTAGCATATATAAGGGTTTGGCTTTTGCAAGGAAATTTGGTAGTTTGTAGGTTGTAATGCTGCTAAAGGCAATGGGTGGTAGAGTGTTTTCTGACGTGATGGTTTCTGACATGATGACACTATTTCGGCGGATGGAACAAATCTTTAAATACCAAGATTCGTTCCACGATTCATAAGACAGGAAGTTCAAGCCATACCTGACGTAAGACAATGCTCTGACTCTCAGGGGAGGTTTGCATCCAGTCCTTACTCACAATGAGAATTGTTTACCACCATTAATGACCAATGTTACAAAGGCAATATGATAAAATGAATATGATCGTTCCAGATTAACTTTCCAATGTGCAAACATATTCGCATGATTTGATACTGTCTCCCACGTTTTCCTCCACCTACAGGGGTGTGACTGACAAGACAATCATTGTTATCAGCTGGACGTGTATAATTAGCTTTTAAATTAGAAATTAGAAAGGTGCAACATGTAAGCCTCTCTTTGAACACTATTTCAAAGATTAGCCAAAAAGGGATTCATAAAACCGATAATATTATTATTATTACATGCTACACGGGGGTGCTGTACTGTTTATAAACCACCCAAACTGTTCTCTGACATTAATTAAAGGCCTTCCCAGAGGCCACTAGAAGCATTCATACCAATCTGATAGTTAACACTAATTTAATCAATCACCTCATGGGAGATTTCTCTCCAGTCATGTGGAGATATCCACACAGAACGCTATGCTATCAAAACGTGTTATTACTGTACCTCAATGGGCCACACTCCCATTCTGAACGATTGCTCTGCAAAAAAAGGCATCTTCATATATGACTCAAGCAGTTCTCTGAATCCATTACTGGCATTGTCCAGAATATTGTCATTATATTCGCTACTAGCCTGTAGAAATCT
Organism: Nansenia antarctica; assembly: GCF_963989245.1. Classification (NCBI taxonomy): domain Eukaryota; kingdom Metazoa; phylum Chordata; class Actinopteri; order Argentiniformes; family Microstomatidae; genus Nansenia; species Nansenia antarctica. The sequence goes on along the minus strand of NC_137685.1, from coordinate 23,096,816 downwards.
CTTGCTGCTCTCTTGTGAGGTCTAGTCAGAGATATTGTTCACTCTACCACAGTGTGCTATTCCCGCTTGTGTGTGGTCGGGGTTTGTCATTATATCCTGCCCCATTCCCAATTGGACATCTCTTTCGAATAACTCACAAGCAGCATTGCATGCTGGGACAAAGCAGACTGGCTGCTCCTCTCCCTACTCTGCCCCCACTGCTTAAGATGGGCCTGCTCTCTCCCTCTGCTTTAGGGACCGGGGGATGGAGAAGCTTCAGTTGCAATTTGAGAAAATAATGTAATCTCAGGAAGGACAGAACAGTTGGACCACTCTCAGAGATTACTCTCCTATCCGCCTCAGTGGTTACTGATCATTGGCAATAGAAGGAAAACAAACTATTCCCTCTACAGATGTTTCTGTCTTCATTTTCACTTCACGTGTCTGCCGGGACCCACTTCTGATGGGGTTCGAGAATTGGCTCCTTCTCTCGTCTGTCGTCTTTTAGAGCTGTGTCCCTGGGTTTTCTCCCCTTTCTGTAGTTCCCATCGCTGGCTTCTAGGTGTTCCTGAGACCCCTCATGAGCAATGTAGTGATGACAAAACCAATATGTCTGTCAAGCTTGGTAATCCTCGACCAACCCCCCATGTAGTGCTCTGACGGTTGGAAATCATCAACATACTTTGTGCTTCACTAATAAGGAACAAGAGGGGGAATTATTGTCAAAATGAAAACACTCTAGGGACTTTATCAAAAGTGATGGTCTTGAAGATACTTCTTCTTCTTCGGCGTATGGGTTGTTGTTTACACCACTCCACCAGGCTCGGGGCCGAGGGGCTACCCTTTTACCACCCCGAGACCTGGTTGAGGGGCTCACCCGGGCTATATTTCTGGACACCCCTCCAGAAGCCACGTCATCGTCTTGTCATCTAATACCGACAGACCATGCATCACGTTGGGTGGGTGGTACACCGGGCAATCCAGGATAACATGGTCTGCGGTTTGGTCCTCTGCGCCACACTTGCACGACGCATTTGGGGCCAAGCGATGGTCTTGAAGATACTGATGACAAATGACAGATCTCTTTCAGTTTTATGAATACGACCGGTCAGGAAGAGAGGTATAGAGTACAAGTCTTCAAAGTATAGAAAAGTATTGAATAAAGTTCACATACATGAGTTTATATAGTTTTCAGAGACAAAGAACTATTATAACTACTATAAAAGCTATTCCAGCCTATAGGATTCGTTTACACGATAACTTACATAAGCATATTATGTATGAATATTAATCGGTATGGTTCGTAAGGCCACGAGCGCACACAGAAACTGGTCATGTCAAACACTTTGGTGGTCATAACTCTCCTTCAGCTCAGGGGTCACCATGGTGACTCTTGGGGCCCTTACTCTCACCGGATGATAATAATAATAATAATAATTCATTAAATGTATATAGCGCTTTTCCGAGGCTCAAAGACGCTGACAATATGGGAGAAACGGAAAACACAGAAACAACAAGCAACAGATAACATGGGCACATGGAACACAGAGTTAGCGAACGGGAAGGGGGGGAATAGAATGATAGAGGGTCCCTGAGGCAAGACAGGGTCCAGCCACAGATCAACGACATAAAGGAAGCTTGTCAACCAACTAGGGAGAGTGAGCATGTGAAACCACTTAGCGAAATAATCGATCTAATAACTACCTCCAATACGATACATAGCTTCACTTTCATCCATTACCCGTCAACACCATCCCCACCAGGTGTGATCGTTACCTCATTACGTGTGATACCATACCTCATTACGTGTGACACCATACCTCATTCCCTGATCTCCACACGTATACTGCTTGATTAATTTGCCGGAAAGGATGTATCTAGAGAAAAATTAGTAGCCGTAGTGAAGGTGGAAAGTGGAAATTAAATAAGCTTTATCTGGAAACTGTCACTCTGTGGACCCAAAGCGACATTCAGTGGTTGCAAAAATTCATCTACAACAACATTGAACAGGTCTAAACACAAAAACAACAACAACAACAACATAAATACGTCTAAACACAGCTGCTAACGTTATTGATGTGCACTGTTGACGGGTCTCTAATACATGCAGCAAACTGCTCTCATGCTGTTAGGAGCATTATACAGTATGTGTAGATACAAGAGGAGATTAATAATAAAAACATTAACAATGTGATGTTTGGGGAGACTGAGAATTAGGTATTAACTGCTCATAAACATGTTATCGGTAAATAAATGCATTTTGGACATTTTGGAAAATCCATTTTAAGTCCATTTGTTCAGAGCTGGTACAGTCACAGGAAAGGCTAATTAATAGCTCCAATTAAACTACTCAACTATTCATTGAATGACGTCAATATCTTTAATAAGCCAAATTTGTTTATGTAGGTGGAACAGAGCCATTACATTTCTTATCATCTGGCATAAAAAGGTTGATCAGATATTGCGCTCTAATTAGCTTTCTGAGTCTAAATAGTGCTTTCAATGGGCATGGCTGCTAAGTTTGTCATTTTTGTTCAGCATAGAGGTGGAATGGAGGTCTCGCTAGGAGTAGGTGGGGATCATTTAAAATGACATGGATATGTCCATACAGTATGTCCATCACCAATGAGGTTTCACTGCAAATGTTGGAATCCTTTTTGACAAATAAAATGACCCTACTATCATTTGTAGGCAACAAATGTTACCACGAGCTTAAGTGTGTATGAAGTCACGATCTAAGCACTCAACAAGTCTTCAGTGGCACACCGAATTCAACCATTTGAGGGTCTGCAAATACAAATACTATTTAATGAACATGTTTTCATTCGCACACTTTCCTTCTTTTTAATCATTTGCCTCAGATAAATAAATAGGGAATTCTCCTTTTACTCTTGCAACCACCAGTCACTACTTTAGTGTAGTCTGACTCTTGCAGATGCCTACATGCATTTATTTACACTCACCAAACACTTCATTCAGAACACCTGTACACCTTCTCATTCATTCAAGTGGTGTAATGGTAATTGGGCTGACTTTGCTAACTAACTGTAGGTATTTAATGAATGTAAGTGTTGGTTATGATATTGAGTGGGTTCTTCATCGCTTCAATTTTCATCCTATGCCAAAAACAAAAACAAACAAAATTCACAACAAGACTTGTTTGGCTCGATTGCGAGGTTTCACAATTCCCGGCATGAGGACCTTTTCATCAAACCGTGTCACATCTGGTTTCCTCAGCCTTTTTCACTTCACTTCACAGAGCTCTTTATCTGAAGCAAGTTGGACCCAATCGTGTTACAGTTCGTAACATGCTGTAAAATGAATATACTGTAATAGAATAAAGAAGAATGTATTATTCATGGAAGCATTATCATATGCATTGATCATATGGTGTGTCCCAGAAGAGAGAAAGATGAGGACTTCATCACCATGGAATTAGAATGTATCACTTCCATGACCAGCGTTGCGTCAATACTGCTGCCAAAGAGTGATGCATTTGGCATTGTTTTGCTCTGGCATGAGAAAAATGGTAGACCAGTGTCATGTGCAAATGCCACTGGGCCGACAGACAGTCATGGTAATTGATAGTGTACTGTAGCGTCTTGTCTTGTTTTCCCTCTAATAACATGTTGTGGTTGCGGTGATACATTACAAGCGTCCACACAGCGACCCAAAGTCATCTTCAGGGTTTTCTGAAGAAAGAGTTTCTTTGTGGTCTCGGCACTTATGTCTGACAGGGGCTGTAATTCTGCCAGCAACCCCCGACTACTCTAAAGATGCTGTGTGGATTCTGAGATTGTCATGCTGAGAGCTTTTTACCTGTTCGTCCTAGATTTTATGCGAAAGGGGTGGGGGTGGGGGGGGGGTAACTATTTACATTACATTTACGTTTCAAGTTTGGCATTTAGGAGACACCTTTATCCAAAGCGACTTACAACAAATACATTTGTCTAAGTAAGTGAATCATCTGTCCATCAGTCATCGCCAACAAAAGTGATCTATACTAGGGCCGTTTTTTATTATTTACAGTAGAGAAACTGTACAGGGGGATAGAGGGGATGAAGAGATCTTAGGAGGGACAGTTACGGTGTAACTATGAACATGACGCAGCTGAGGTGGGGGGGGGGGGGGGGGGTTGGTGTCACAGAGGATCTCTTGTTAGAGCAGGAGACAGAGCACATCACTTGGCATGTCCCCCTGTCCTTCATAGTTTCATCAGCGAGACCCGCTGTGACGACTCAGCGGGGAGGCAGAGACGATAAGAGGCAACTCTGCCCCAATGCACTTTGGGAGAGCGAGTGAAGAGAAATTGTGAGCATTACTGTTTGTGACATGGAGAGATGGATACCTACCCTTATTTGCCATCAGATTATGGAGTCTGGGCAAGGTGTACTATTTCTGAGCCAGTCCATCATTGCCTGTTATTAGATGACTGAGTGCACTTACACTTCTATTGCACCACAGTCCTGTGTGGGCTTCTTTTTTTTTTTAAAGAGCTTTCTACAGCCAGAGAGAGAAACCTTTTCTCTTACAAGTGCCCCAATCTGTGAATGAGACTTGCTAGCTTCCTATTGAAATTCAAAATTGAAACAGCTTTCTCCATAAATTATATGATAGTTAGATGACATAGCAAGGGCATACGCCTATGTCAGTGTCTCCTACTCAATGGGTTTAATAATGTATTTGAAGCATCCTTTAACCAAGTCAATGGAAACCTGAATGTATTTCTCTGCTTCAAAGGTGCTGACAAATCTGTCGCCCTCCCATGATTCTCGTGACTAAACTTCTTCTACGCTCATGCATTACCTGACGACCGTTCATCATTTCAAATGAGGCCATCTACATTTGTTTTTCAGCTAAAGGTCAGTAGTTATCGGTTGTCATGTACTTGATATATCTATCAGGATGCAATGTTTTCTTCTTGTGAGGTCTTTAGTATCTAGCTGAATGGAGGGAAACCCTCTGCATTTGTATTGAGTTAAAAGCATGTCTATTTTGTAACAAACATTACTGTGACATGAGACGGCTATAAGTCCTTTAAAACCTATTACCAGTTTGGCCTGCAGCAAGTGCTTTATTTTGCTCTATTCCCCACTGTGACAGCTCTGGCCACAAAGCTAAGACGATGCTTTGAGACTATTTATTTGAAGCAGTTTTATTATAACAAATGGATTTATTTTAATCAGCCAATTTAGCTGTTCTTGAGTGGCCTCTAAACCGATTTTCATACAGTAACTGAATTGTGAAGAGCTGTAAGTAGCGGCATCATCGCACATCTTATTAAGACTGAGAAACAAAGCTGGGAAAAGGTGTCGAGCGGAAAATCAACAGCGGTTAAAGAAACCATGTCATGTCGGTCCAAAGCTACTATTGTTTGTCAATGTGCCAGACACCACATGAATGGCTGGTTGAGTTCTGAAACCGTTAAATGCAAATCAAAGAATGTCCTCGATCTTGCTTGTCATGTTGTCATACAGTGGCTTACATTACCCCGGTTGATATGCTAAACATGATTATAACCCAAGGTTGTTGTATGAGAAATGTAACAGCATCAAATATATATAATCACAATATTGAGATTGAGATCCAGCATCTTGAGATTGAGTGAGTATCTAGGTATTATCACAATAATGTGGCCTAGGTCTCCATGCCTGGCTCTTACCATGTGATTAAATATGAATGCATACCCCATTTCCCACATATCTGTCTCCTCAACAAGTTATGAAAAATAACCATATTAACAAGTTGAGAAATGACAACCGGCAGTAGAGGAAGGTGAATATGACAAGACAGCGTTGTGAGCTGTGCATAGGGAAACTGATTGTGTAGCCTGGAGGATCAGCGGTACCATTAGTCTCTCTGTAGTGTAGATTGATGAGGGGCCATCATCGCCTAGGGGTGTTCCTCTGCTCCTGATCCCAGTGACAATGGAGGGGCCCTGGGTTGCCTAGCCTACGCTGGCCTAGCCTGGCCCCCACACCCCACACTCGGTAGGCCATCACTATTCAGAGGAGAGGGAAGGTGAGAGACTTCTAGGCAGGAAAGAAGGACACCGTGTAGCCTATGTGGCGTTTATACAAAGTCATACATAGTCATGAAAGAGAACACTCAACTTATTTCAGCTTTTTTTTTTACAATGCGATATCATTGTAGTGTGTTTTCATTTGACCAAAGTCAAACGGAGAAGTACTGTTTGATGTATGCTTTGTCGACAGCGATGACATTGCACATGTCTCTTTGATACAGCCTCTGTTATACATCTGCACATTACACACTGTACATAAGCTACCTAAATTGTACATAGCTCATTTAAGCAATATCACACGAGAGGGAGTGTGTTATACTGATTATCAGCACGGCTGTGATTCGGTCGTAGGTACGAGGCCGCAGGCCGAGTACCGAATATATTCAGTATAACAGCACGACCTCGAGTGTGATATTGCTTTTATACAACAGTTCTACAGCGCCATTTATTAGTTAACAGTAATAAGCGACAACAGATTATGATTTTTTGTTTATTTAATCATAAAAATAAAAAATAAATAGTTCCGCAACTGAACTTCAAATGGACTGTTGCCTAGTAACCTGAACACAAACAATGTAGTCTAATTAACGGTCAATTAGTAGAACACCTGTGCCGCGGAGTGATGCATATAGTTAAAAGTCCCAGTGCTGTTATACTGTATATCAGCACTCATGGAATGCCTCTTGTCCAATCAAATTACTTGGTCGGAACTAACTGTTATATACCTCTAAACTACCATACTTGCCTTACTGTACCTATCACTATCATTGTCATGTTTTTTATATCATGTTCTTATATCACTATTTGCACTTCTGGTTAGATGCTAAACTGCCTTTTTTTGTCTAGTACTTTTGAATTTGACCTCCTGAACTTTGATATGTCGTTGACACTGTCATGAATCGTCTATGACAAGGCGAGCGACACCTTGTTTTTGTTGAGCAGTGATATGTCGATCTACACATAGAAAGCATAAAACAGCCTTAAGGTGATGTTCGTGTGGGAGACGATTAGTATGTCCAGCCACGTTTCCAATTGATTCTCTGTAATGTTATGGGACTCTAGCCCACAGTAGAATCTGCTCATCGAATACATTTAGGTACCCGAAATCATGCTAAACATGCAAGGGAATTACTGTAGTAATTATTATGATTATTATGATTATGATTATGATTATGATTATGATTATTATTATTATTATCATCAACATTTTGCATTCTTGACTCAGACTCAGACTCATCCAATATCAGAGTATTGTATTTGTCAAAATCATGTAATGGTCCTCCAACAACGTGGAGTACAGTAGATGATTTGGAACAAAGGAAGAGGTTAGATATCTATTTATGTTGCTAAAGCCTCCTCCTAATCCCAACTGTGTACCCAATTCCATCTCTACCCTGCCTGCCCTTGTACAAGCAGGGTATTAGTCAGAAGTAATTTCCCCTGCTCAGGCCCGGCTCTTCTGAGCCTCTGAGATGTATGTGTTATTCCCTGTAGCTGTCTAAACTGAGTGCTACAGGAAGTCTGAAGCCAACCTACAGAAACAGGACCCTTGACATAATATTCATGAAGACGCACTTATTATTATTCCGCTTCGCACACACCCACGCAGATGTTTAGCAATTCATAACCATTAATATTCAAGTATCTTAATCTTTTGCGTTTATTCTGCGGATTAGTGCTCGGGGATCAATCAAGGGCATATGAATTACATCTGGATATTATCATCGTAATCCCACTTTTGCTGATGCGCTGGGTTTTGTACACAATGGGGGCGATCACGCACGGGTAGTGAATAAAGCTCCGAAGAATACTTTGCAAAACTAAATCACGGTGATATTGCGCTTACACAATTGAGTCAATATTATCGAAGTGAGAAGTTTGTATTACATCTACCACTGACAATAGCCTACCTATTTGGAAAATGAAAACATCCAAGTTTGGAATCTTGTAGTGGCTGCTATTCTGGAAGGCCCATACTGAAATTGGCTCATTCTAAAAAACCCATAGAGAGGTTGAGTCAATGAGAATATGAGTGTGTGAGAGAGTCATTTGTTTTCTCATCAGGTAACAGAGTATAACAAATACTCACTGCGAAAATTCAAAGGAGAGAGAGAGAGAGAGAGAGTGACAGAAAGAGAGACAGAGAGAGAAAGAGAAAGAAAGGAAGGGAGAGGGGTTGTGTTTGGAAAGTCTATCACTCATATCTCTGCAAACGAGGCTTTACTGTAGTAACTTTATCATTAACAGTAACGTTATCTTTCTAGTGTTATCTTCGGGTCATATTGACCCTGGCAGCCAGGTACAAAATAAACAGGAACGGGTCGGCACCATATCTTTGGTTGAGGAAAAGTGAGCGAGATGAGTCCTGAATCATACATGCACCACATCTGAAACCAAATGCTAGTGCAACCCAGTTAAATATCCCATTTAAATGCATGGGGGGCAGAAGATTAAGTATGACTTAAGTCGAGTAGGTATAGATGTAATGTACAGCTACAGCACTGTGTGCGTGCGTGTGAGTGTTGAATCTGGGTGTGGTTTGGACTCGGGTGTGGCTTGGGGACAGGGTAGGGGGGTGTCCAGATGTAGCACCACTCAGCATTTTGTCCATGCATCTCTGATCCACCTTCTACCTCCACATCATTGACTTGTAATTCATATGTGTAGGTCGTCCTGTGCCTTAGACAGACACTGCTTGACATTAACTAATAAACTAATTTGCAGATCAATTGGATGGCGCCATGAATACCTCATTATTGAACCTCGTTATTGAACCGGACACAGTAATAGCACATACATTGTTAAAAAGCTGTAAATTAACCATCACCGGTTCAAGGTAATGACGACCAAGTCGATCCATTACAGATAAACAAACACGAATAAATCCATACCACAAGCTCAGAAAAGGTAATATTGTGTTCCCGTGGCCCAATATTTTCCTGTAAAATGCACATGTCTCAGAATGGATCGGGCCTCCCGAACATAAGTCTGTTCGCTGTGACAGACCATTTCGTTTTTTCATAGAAGTTCTATCTAACACTGCAGTGGGGGGGGGTGACCATGTAATGTGGCTGTTGATTTCGCTCTAGCTCTGCACTCCTTGAGTGAGAGAGGTGGCCACGTTGACAGACTCACACACACACACACACACACACACACACACACACACGCATGCACACACACACATGCACGCACGCACGCACACACACACACGCACACACACACACACACACACACACACACACACACAATGCACGCACGCACACACGCACGCACGCACACACACACACATACACACATACACATACACACACACGCATGCACGCACACGAGAGCATTACATGATTGTACTAATGGGGTTGACAGGGGTTGACAGACAGTCCTCCTTTGAGTCATTGAGAGGTTAAGGCACATTGACACATTTCCCCCAAATGTGCCTTTCTTCCCCTTTAAGACGCTGTTCATGCTCATTTTGAGGTTGTAATTTGAAAATGTGAAATTGAAAACACGAAAGAGGGAGGCTTTCAACTGTAAATGATGCTTACCAGGCAATTCACTTGCACATTTGTGGAGTCAGATGTTGGTGTCAATATCCTGACGTTGTTCAAGAGGAATTATCTAGTGTTGGTACTGTATTGTTTGGTCTGCGAGACATTCATGAACACAGCGGAAGAGAGCAAAGAGCTGACGGGTTGACTTCAACCCGGAAAGGTAATTAGATATAAATAATAGATTGATGTTGTGTGTGGCAAAAAATTACCAACTAAGCTCCAATTAAACAACCAATGGATTTCACACTTGTTCCATCTTGACTTGCCTGAGCACCTCTGCAAGCTTGCCCCCCTTGCCCCCCGTGCCCCCCCTCCCTGTATCACGTTGTGATGTTAAATAGCCCCAGACCCACATTAGAGAGCAGGTCAATAGCATTAACGATGACTAATTAAACCAATAAATTCCACCTGACTTTTTGCACTGAGTAGCACTCTGTACATCACTTCAGCTTAGTTGACTTCGACCTAATTCTTAGCGTGTCTCCCTAAGTAATTCCCCCTCCGCACGAAAAGTGACTTTACACTTTTCAAAACAAGGGCTGGAAAGGAATTGTGATATGTTAGGGGGGGTCGGGGTAGCAGATGTAACAGATTGTGTATGAAACTGACCTACGGAGATATTCTCAAGGCTAGTCTATTCAAGATTCAAGATTCTCCTTTGACAGGCTTTGTGCAGTTCATGAATACCGTTTCCACATTAAAAACACACATAGGTCACATACATACAATAAAAACAGACAGATATAACAGTGTTTATCAAATGTAGTGCCTGTTTAAAAAGTCCAGTCATTTAAAAATAATAGTAAAAAAAACAGTATTGTGATTTAAAAAGCTAAAGCTAGCTTGTGGTTTAAAAGAAAAACAATGCGCTTCCTATTTAAAAATGTTCAGGGCGGTGGTTGCAGTGGGAATGAGTCTATACCAGGGAAGGCTGGTGGAGGTCAACTTTGGAGGACGGGTTCGGAGGGCCAGTAGAGATGCACATTGCATGCAATCGGGGACCACACACAATGCTATGAACCTTTTCCACATACAGTAGCTCCTGCCCTAACCCTTATCCCAACATTGATCCGACCAGCTCCAGCCATATTCATTCCTAGGCTTGTGGAGAACAACGTGAAACCACCAGGCCTTTGGAATCCCTGGGGTGGCTGGTATCCTTGTTGAGGCAGCGAAGCGTAGTCTCATGGTTACTGAGGCCGACCAGCAACCTGAAGGTCGCTGGTTCATTCCCCATCCTGAGAGCCTGTCTTCCGAGGTTCACTGGCATCATATCTAAGGCGCCTGCCGATGTTCTCCTGACCCCCTAACGGCTCCAGAAGTACAGCTGACCATGGGGTTCAGACACACCGCTGGGGATGTGCATCGAGGAGTAGAGGATAGTCTGACTCCTGGGTGGGCATCGACATTTCAGCGGTATTTTTCTTTCAACAGTGCAAAGCAAACTGAGCGATGTGAAATCTGGGCGGATAGAGTCAGGGAGAGAGGCTCACCGTTTACATGTTCTAACATCCTGCCGGTATGTTCCCTGACCTAACGTCAATTATTGGAAAGAATAGCCTGTTACCTTAAGGTGAATAGCAGTAGCAGTCTCTGACCACTCACACGCACGCTCGCACGCACGCACGCAGGCACACACGAGCATTACACTAATGGGGGCCAACAATAATGCTATTCAAGGGGCAATCTGGGAGTCAAACAACAACAGAGTGGTTATTCTGCCACTTATTTGTATAACAGCAGATGGATGATGCTTGAGAAATATAACCACTCTCAAATCCATAATACAGAGCTATGGATGCAAGAGGACGGCCTCCTGCGTTTGATACCGTTCTCCGTTCCGTTCCATAATAACATCCGCATAACAATGAGCTCGTCCTCCGATGTCTACCTCCGCCAGCCTCCACAGATCTCTACCATCCTGGAAGGACACTCAGCCACAAATTGTGGCCAAAGTAGAGGTGCACATTGTATCGAATCGGTAATGTGATGTCCCTTTTTTTTCACATAGCTCCACCCCTAAACCCTTATCCCAACCCTAATCCTACATAGTAGCTCCAGACGTATTCGTTCCTTGGCTTGTGGAGAACAACGTGAAACCATCAGAACCGTGTCATCCCTGGGGCAGCAGGTAGCCTTGTGATAAGAGAGGCCGGCGCCAGCAACTGGAACCCTGGGAATGTTGTGAGCTGCATGTGAGCCGGTGTCCACAGGGTCATCTAAGGAGCTTACCAATGCTTTGCTGATGTGCCCTTGAGCAAGGCACTAAACCCCCCTAAGTGCTCCACCTACAGTGGTTGTCTAACTCCTGATGAGTAGAGGAGGTATATTTCAACCATCTGCCGTCGACAGTGCAAAGCAAACGGAGGAATCTGCCTCACTTACTCACCGTTTGCAATTTCTAGTATTCTGTTTGATGTTCCCTAACCGTAACGGCAGTTGTTTTTAAAGAATAGTTTGCATATTACGATGAGCGGAGTAGTAGTCACGCACGCACACGCACACATGCGCACACACACACACACACACACACACACACACACACACACACACACACACACACACACACACACAGGGGCACAATCTGGGAGTCATAAAACAACAAAGCGGTTATCCTGTCACTTATTGTTGGTAAACAGCTGATTGATGAGGCTAGAGAAATGTAACCACTCTCAAATCCATAAACAGAACAAGGACAGACCATCCATGAGATCAAAAATGATAGTTTTAAGTAAGTAAGTAAGTAACGTTTATTTATATAGCACAAAATGTACAGCGACAAGAGCCGCCCAAAGTGCTTAACAGATACAATATAAAGAGAAAAACAAGGTAAAAGGGATACAGATTAAAGAAAAAACTGACAAAATAGAAAAATACACTAAAAGCAAGGTGCAGTACAAATAAAAGTGCAAAGAGTGCAGTGTCGGGAAGGCAGGCTCACCTCAGGTCAAAGGCCAGGGAGAAAAGATTTTAACTATGTTTTTGAAGCTTCAAGAATCAATGGCTCTATATCATGCTTTTCTAAGTAACACAATGACAAAAAATACAAATCACGGATTGCCTCTTTAAATATAATGAACTGCCGCCTCCAGGGATGCACTGCAGCTGAGCCCTATCAGCAAGAATCCTTGACCACTTTTGTTCCATTGAATAAAAACTACGGAGGTTATAATCTTTCGGAGAAACTGCTAGTGGTGAATTATCATTCAGAGGCGTGCTTGTAATCAAAGATGAGTTTTGGCTCCAATTTGATCGACTTATGCAGGTACTGAGGAGGTGATTTAGAATATAATTTCCTGAGGTAACTCCAGACAAGGGAAGCTTAGTGTGTGTTAATTTCTCAGCAGGTTTGGTGACAGAGAGCACCAAGTAAAAGGCAACAACCTCCACAGGCAGCGCCTTGCAGGTATTAATAGATCGGATCACCTAAACCTCACTAGCTGATGCAGGTTTTTCATTTTTTTTGTCTCCCATCACTTCAGGGGAACGCGGAGGCTGTTGAGATCTGTGACACACAATACTGTGTGTTGCTGCTTCTTGATGCGGGGGATAGAAACCCGACAGACAATACCCAGTTCATTACCATATGCTTTCCAAAGACATGTAGGAAATATGCTTTTCGGGGGAATGTTAGTCCTCTTAATTCATGCGCTTAACACTAGAAGCGCCGTGAGGGGTCACGGTGACCCCTGTGAGTACAAAATAATTATATCTTTGCACTCGATCAAATTTCAGGAACCTACTTACATGACTTTTCCTAGATATGTGCGTTCTACCACCCACTATCATTCCATTTTCAAAATCAGTTCAGGATACGTCTTTCTGTGTAGGAGGGCAGGCTAAAAAAAAGAAGCGCCCTCTAGTGATCTCTGTGTGTAAAATAGCAGATTTACATTCTAAAAAGGGGGTCTGTTTGACCCCCGAGGCAGCTCTTTTAGTAGGTAAAAAAAGGCACGGCGGTTCTAGTGTTAACACGAGCCCAAAGGTTTCCCTAACGCGGCTCTGAATGGAGCTGGTACAGGCGGCTGAGTGGATGCCACAACAGGAACACCAGAGAGCTGATTGCTATACGGCAAACCAGCTTGTGGCTGGTGATGAATTGGCAGATATACAATTAGCTGCACAATTACAGGATATCAGTGCCCCAAATGGGTCCAAATATATTCCGCCGGACACCCCTCTTGTTTCCACCGCTACGACTGAGAGATATTCATAGCAAGGTAATTATAATAAGTCAAGGCGCCAGGCCAGCGATAAATTGTTTGACCAATTACCATTATTTCCAGGGTAAATGGGGAATGGTATGCTTCCTGCTCAGCTTGTCTTTGTAGGGCCAGAGTAATACAGCCAGCTATCTGAAGAACCCACGCCTGTAATCTCATTATGAGAAATAACCTTTTGGGGCCTGTTGCCACGGTAAGAGGAGAACCGTAATGATTCTGGCTGTGAGGGTAAACACAGACCCCCGGTACTGAATAGAACCTGAAATACCAAGTCACACATATTATGCACACAAACGCACACAAACACACACGCACGCACACACTCACGCACACCGTCATTGTTTGTTTTCAGAGACTAATTGGCAAGGTACAAAAAGGGAAGGGAAACAAGGGGGTGGGGGTATATGCATTTTTGAACAGTTCAAATTCTTTGTCGTAATTAATATAACTCCAATAGTTTTCGAACAATTCATCCATGGTAGTTGACCCTTGCAAGGATGTTGGTTAAATCTCAGTGATTTTTAATTGGTGATGCAGTCTATCAGCCGGCATTAATGTAGAATACATTCATAATGCGTTGCACACAGGTGGTCCTAAATGCATGGGCATAATATCATTTGAATATAATTGCAAAAATACCAATGAAGTATTCATATCGCATTAGAAAACAGGTGGCTGAGAAAGCATTATTATTGAGCATTTCCATCTGAACCCTATTATACAGGAAACGTTTTCATTTGAAAAAGCACAGAGATATACAGTCCATGACAGCAAATGGGATCCTGTACTCCCCTGTCTACAGTACTGTATATCCATAAATGCCTAGCTGTTGTCTTTTAAACAAGGTCACCATTCTCATGGTGAGCGTGTGCCCCAACATCTGATGGATCAGGAGCGGAGCGGAGGGGAGCGGAGGGGGAGCGGAGGGGACCGTACCCTGGAGGACAATGTTGGTGATCCAGAATGCCTGATGAGTCCGCCTCTGTATGCCAGTGAATGACACGGAAGCAGATGCTCATCGTTTGTTTATGTCGCCTCCTCCGCCTCTGTCGGAGAAGGTCAAGGAAGGTGAGGGGCCCCGCGACTAGCACAGGGCCCCGAACTTACCCCCGTTAAATCCTGCTGCTCTCAGTGACTAATCACCACGCGAGGGGAAACAGTTTGTGTCTTGAGAGTCTTTCTCACTCTCAGCCCTTTGTGTCCCCAGACACACAAACAGCCCTCAGATCTGTCAAGCCACTGTTATGTGACAGTGAATGAGGGGGACTTTATCCTAGCTAGGGATTTTAATGAGTTTTCTTGATATCCCCCTGGGAGAGGGAGACTTATCAAGTGGGTTTAATGAGATCTTTAATTGAAGAACACGTGTATCGCTGGCTAATAGAACACGGAGAGAGAGGCTTCTTTGTGGCTGAGAGTTTTAATGTCACGGGTCCAAGGTGAGGTGGAGAACAAAAACACTGTCACTAACTGAAACCATGCAATACTAACTGAAACATACAATACTAACTGAAACATGCAATACTAACTGAAACATACAATACTAACTGAAACATACAATACTAACTGAAACATGCAATACTAACTGAAACATGCAATACTAACTGAAACATGCTATACTAACTGAAACATGCAATACTAACTGAAACATGCAATACTAACTGAAACATGCTATACTAACTGAAACATGCAATACTAACTGAAACATGCAATACTAACTGAAACATACTATACTAACTGAAACATGCAATACTAACTGAAACATACAATACTAACTGAAACATACTATACTAACTGAAACATGCAATACTAACTGAAACATGCAATACTAACTGAAACATGCAATACTAACTGAAACATGCAATACTAACTGAAACATACTTTACTAACTGAAACATGCAATACTAACTGAAACATACTATACTAACTGAAACATACAATACTAACTGAAACATACAAAAACATTTTTTTAAAAGGGGCATTTAGCAGACGCCTTATTCCAAAGCGACTTACAATGAATACATTTGACTAAGCAAGTGAATCATCAATCCACCAGTCGTAGCAGGAAGAGTAATCTAGCTCAGGCCCGGGGCCATTGGCAGTCTCCATGATAGAAAGAACAAAAAGAACCCCCCAAAAAAGACAAAATGCAGTTGTTGTTGTTTTTTGTTTTGTTAGTTTTTTGTATAGACACTGGAGAAACAGAGAAAAAGTACAGGGGGGGCAGTAGAAGTCTTGGGGGACACCGTGAAGTCGAAAAAGCGAGTGTCTCAGGAGACGCAGTGCTGGGGGTAGTAGATGTCTCAGGAGGAGCAGTTAAGGTGTAACCTGAAGAGATGGGTCTTCAGTCTCCGACGGAAGATGGGTAGTGACTCAGCAGAGATGGCAAATGTGTTGGCACCTGTTTTTTACAGGCAAAACCAAAAAGAAGTTCAAGGGAGTCAAACTTTTCACAGCCAATTCAGCTTTTTTAGTCATATTGTTGCTAGGTTGCCTTGTTCAGTTGCTAGGTTGTTAAAAAATCAACCCTGAAATCCGAGAGTGATTTCATAAAGTGCATTTACCTTTTTCTGATAGTTTGGTGTTGCTGGGGCCTTAATCTATCAATATCAGCCAATAAGGGCGGACGCCATTATCTTCTGACTGCTGGCGTCACTTCTACTGTGCGTCACAGACATCAGGTGACATGAGTCCTCCAATGAGCGCAGACCATCACGCTTCTCTGATCTAAGACAATACGATGGAGACATGATAACAGTCCAATCCAATCACACACACGTACTCAAAATTGCACCCTTCATCAACTTACCTGTATCCATCAACCATACAAGCCTACCATGTCAATATCCAATATACAAGCGTACCATATGTCAATAGGCCTGGTTGAAATCAAGCTTACAAATATGAAGTGTTTGAACTGCTTGATTGAAATTCTCTGTATTTAGTGTACAATATTTGGGTTTCTAAAATGAAATACTAACACAGTTAAATATAAGGCTACAAGAGCATGAACCCACCGCTCACACACACGCACGCACGCGGACACACACAGACACACGCACGCACACACGCACGCACACACACAGACACACACTGCAAGTCATGTGAATTCTGTCAATGTAATGAAATATTTAAGTTGCAATAAAACAAAGGCATACAAATAAGGATTTTCTCTTGCATATTTTAGTATAACGCAAAACAAGCAAAAACAAACTACAAGGGGTGTTTTGGGGGGAAATTGTGCACCCAAGAGATCTACCATACCCTGGCACACAAAATGAAAGGCAACAACCCAGAAATATACAAGGTGAATAAACTTGAATACCAAACTACAGAACACGGTGGCTCTCCATTTCTCGGAAGGTTTGTGTGACAGTGATACAACCTATCCTTGTTTCCGGTTAGTTCTGCACGACTGGCCCTTTGGCTCTCAGTGTAGATGCTGTTGCTGTGGCCCCTATTCGCTAGAGAAACAAGGCATCAAAAGAATAGTAGAAGAGAGGGGTGCAGGATAAAAGAAAGAGAAAGAGAGGGAATATTAAAGAAGTAAGGGTCGGTAGGAGGAGGGGGGGGGGGGGGGTTGGAGGAGTGGGGGGGTGAGGGGACTACTCTCGACTACCTGCTCTTGTCTTCTTGCCTTTGTATGATGGGGTAACATTTACAAAGCCGTCGGCACACAGAGGCTGCTGCGTTATGACAGATGCACGCATACGTGACGGAGAGAGAGACGGCCTGATCAAGCAAAACATCAACACGATGCAGAGTGAAACTGAGCTGTGAAGAGGCCTCTCCACTCCTGATGGAGGGTGTTTTGCAGTTGGGCTGCCATCAGAGCGAACGCTTTCAGTCAGATTGGCACAGATGTGGACTGTGATGAGGAGACAGGCAAGAAAGCGAAGAAAAAATACGCCCCTTTTGACAAAAGACTTGAATGTTTGTGACAGTCCAAAGGGAATAGGATAAGTTATTGAACTCCAGTTTTGAAAAGTCCTCTGTGTCCTCGAGTAAACACGTCGTCGTGTAGCGGGCGTAGCTATGGGAGTTGAGACGAGGCACAACATTGACTTCCTCTGAATATTTATCGGCATTTACATAATAACAGTTTTAAGATAAGTCCAAGAGGCATCCCGGTGACTCAGTGCACTTCGCATGCTTATTCACTCATAATGGCCATCCAACTATGTAATTGAACATTTTAATCTGTTTAAGAGTTGAGTGAGTTTTTTAATGCATAACTGTGTTGGATTTAGACCACTTTTAGAATATTGGGAAGGATTGCGCCGCCGATCGCCAATCCACCACTCAACTTCTCAAGCAGTGCATTCAAACCCCCCCTTAGAAAAAAGAGAGATTGTTTGGAGGACATTTGTATGCTCTCAATGTGTGAAATGATGAGGACTTTTCTTTCCTGTCGTGAGCTTTAGCCCAATCTGTCATATACTGTACACAGACTGTCAAGTGACCTCAAATGTGGCGTAAAGTCATTTTGAAAGGATTCCTCAAGATCTCTTTGGTTATGTCTGTCTTCTCGAGGGATATCTGCTTATGAGATTAGTGGCTGAGAATCAGTTAGAGTTAACGACGACACGGGAGTGACAGCTCATTTAGATGGTGAAAATTGCTGGTGGGATTTGTGCAGGAATGTCGCCGAGCTGCGTTAATATTGTTTGTGAGAGCAGTTGACAGTTGAGGGTGCTTTTTTGGGATGGAGCGTTTTCAGATTTCGACCTTTTCTTCTATTTTTTTTTAAGGGAGGTTACAGATTATTTTCGGTCAATACATGCTACTCAAACAGCTCTGCCACAAAAATGTTTACAGACGCTTTGATTGATGGTAGGGTGAGCTTCTGAATGTCGTCAGTGAATGTCCTTGAACGCAGCTGTTACTTGTTGAATATTTGTACATATTGAGCACATTTGAAGAGTTCAATATTTAAACGGGCTGTTTAAAACGTGGATGTGTTGTCCTTGCTCCGAGGGTCCTTCGTCAGCAGAGAAAGCACTGCCACCTAAGAGAGAGAGAGAGAGAGAGAGAGAGAGAGAGAGAGAGAGAGAGAGAGAGAGAGAGAGAGAGAGAGAGAGAGAGAGAGAGAGAGAGAGAGAGAGAGCCTGTACTCCAATGAGGTCATTACATGTCCGTACCTATCTTGGAGCTTGAGATGGTCAATGTCTTTAACAACTCAGTTGTTCAGCCTTAGTCCTTGGCCTAACCTTAAATGTCTCCCGTGTGCACATTTCACTGTGTAGCCCCCTCCTCCCTTCTGCCAAAGAAAAATGTTAAAGATTTCACCTCCTTTAAACTGCCAGCTCTATCCTTGAATGCTATGGTATCTGTATTGTATATAAGGGATAGTGTAGGTGGATCCCTCAGCAAGTACATCCATTATATTTGGACTCCAGCTGTTTTTCCTTTATTCTCTTGGGTGCATTATAGGGAGGAGGAGGAGGAGGAGGGCTTGTGTATGTGTGTGAGTGTGTGTGGGTCGAGGGATCTGTCGCAGAGATCCACCATAATATATTGGATTGTCCTTTTTTTCCATATGAACAACATGAATTCTGCATATTGGAACCTGTTTTATAATCTCACGCTCATATGGAATGGTATTCGTCACTCCTATTCACCATGCTCAAAGCATGAGTTACTACGCAGCATAATCAGAAGGAAACAGAAAGATATAATAGCTCATTGCAGTCATTTCAACCGAAACATTCAACATTCAATGAGCATAATCTTAATGGAAAGCATATGGATTGGAATGATGACATATTATTCCCGTCAATAACTCAATATTTAATTTCCATGACATAGGCTTTGGTGGGAGACTCTTCAATCAGAGACAGCCAGTGCACGGTGATGGAGGACTTGCAAAGTGCTTTCATTTCGGTATCATTGTACCACAGTGACACGATGTTTCAGATAAAATGGCAAATGAGAAATGGCAGTGTGCTGCTAGAGAGAGAGTCCCTCCTCAGGTTCCTTATCCCCAGAACACCCACTTCTCATCTTACACGCTGGAAACTAAGATGTGAAATGATTCAGCAACAGCAGCAGTGGGATGTGGGAAGCTCGTTCCTGGCACGCCACTAGTGGAACAAGCTTCCCTTTGCTGTCAGGACTGCAGAGTCACTACCTATCTTCTGCCGTAGATTAAAGACCTTCAAGATCTTTTCAGGCGACATTTTAACTTTCCCTCCCAAAGATCTCTTCGTCTCCACTAGTCCCCTGTACAGTTTCTCTACTGCAAATAATTTAATACATTGTTTTTAAAATAAAACAAATTCCTTCTTCTAGCATTGTGACTGTCAATGGCCCCTGGTCCTAGCATAGATGTATTTCTTATGACGCCTGATGGATAGATGATTTAGACGATCACTTACTTAGACAAATGTATTTGTTGTAAATCGTTTTTGGATAAAGGCATCTGCTAAAATGTAGCGTTCATTTGGCATTTCATGCAAAACAATGTAATATACATGTAAGATAAGAGATAGACAATTATCAAAAATGTTCTCTCAATTTTCCAAAATAGATTATAATTCCAATGTGATAAGTGTCTCTAGCTTGTGTTACTTTTCCTTCCTTTCTTCTTCTTCTTTTTTTTTTTTAAACATGTCAGCAATTAGACTTCTCTTTTCCGCGGCGAGGGGATTTAGATTAGCTCCAGCCTCGTTCATTTGATCACAGTCTCCGAGCGACGCATAATTCCCCGTCCTCTTGGCCCTGGCCCTCGCCATGGCGACCGCATGGTCTGGCAGATATTAGCTCCTTTAGTCGACTGACCGCTTTGCCAAGGCTGATAAAATTACTCTGAAAATTGGATGTGGTCACTGAGGGACAAGCGGACTGAGAAATCTGAATTATTCCTCATTTCTTATGTGATTTAAATTATTTCCAGTGGTCTTTAAAGGGCTAGTGTTGGACTCAATAAGAAGATTAAAAGCAAATATAGTTTTGTCAAAGCAAAGGGGCTTGGGTGAGTGCTATTCAGTTGCATGTCAGCTTTAAGTCTAGGGCCTGGTTACTAGTGGGGGATTTAGTGGGGGATTTGAGTCATTTCTCGCAATATAGCTGTCCACGTGCTGAATCATTTTCACACCAGACTGTGCAGTTTTGAGATGTGGGATGAAGAAAGCAACTTAACTAAAGGCTTCGTTCTGACATAAAGCCTGTCTGACCATTGGACAAGATGCAATCAGACCATGCCCAGACCCCGTACAAGTAAAACTAAGGCTTTCCCATTATGTGACATTTAAAGTGATTGAGTACTGTTTCCATATCATGCCGTGAAATAATCATTTTTGTTCAGCTTGAGACTAAGCCTTACCAGTTTGAGAGAGAGAGAGTGAGAGAGAGAGAGAGAGAGAGAGAGAGAGAGAGAGAGAGAGAGAGAGAGAGAGAGAGAGAGAGAAAGAGAGAGACCTATTAGTAAAGTAGAATGTGCGCAAAGTGATATTGTAACTGTGTCACCATGACACTAATCTCAAATCCTAGAATTTCATCTCTTGATTAAGATTCTGGGGGTGCAGGGAGCAAAAAAAAAACGTTATAGACTAAAAAGTCAGAAGTTGTAAGCAAGTCCACACCCCTCGAAACATTTTGCTATCAGCTCCACCTCAATTAATACATAAATACATTATTATTAATGAATAAGTCCTATACAAATATCTTATTTCTTCCTTCTTCTAGCATTATGACTGCCAATGGCCCCTGGCCCTAGCATAGATTACTTTTTCTTGCCATGACTGATGGATAGATGATTCACTTGCTTAGACACTTGTATTTGTTGTAAGTGTTGCTTTGGATAAAATTAATGCGTCTGTGAATTCTATAGACAGGTCCAAGGCCAGCAGCAGGGGGTCATGGTGGTCAGGGGGGCCATGCTGTGTGCTCCCTGGTAGGGAAGTGTGCTCCAGAGCCGTACTTGACAGGAAACATTGACGGAAAGGGCACTTAGCTCTTAGTAATAGAAGGGTTCTCTTTTCTTTTCTTTCATTTCTTTTAATATTTTCTTTTGAATTCTTCATCACTTTTTTTTCCTTTACATGATTTTTGCTCTTATTTCTGTTTTTCTTTTCTTGATGTTTTCTGAGCAAACGATGTATCCTTGTGTCTTTTTTGTTGTCGTTTTTTTTGGTTTGTGCTAACCTACCATTTTGCCCCATGGATATTATTTTGTTTGTGGTTTCTTTTATCTTGTTTACATGTATTAAGTGTTCTTTGTGGTTTATCGAAACCTAGCTTTTGACGGGAGTGGAACTATGTACAAGCCTTCTGGGCTTCGTTCCCTCCTTGCACCGTTTCATGTGTGCTAAATAAACTAAACTAAACTAAACTTCATGTTCGTACAGCAAATAACTCAAAATGTGTATTTGTTCACCCAATGCTGCATGATTTACAATAAAAACCTTTACAGTGAGATACCGATATAAGCAATGCACTATATTACCAGAAACATTTTGAACGTTGACAGTTTCTAGATTCCGCACTGTGGGCTGATGGGAAATATATGTGAAGCTCCAGTATAATGGTCCCAGGTCTGTCTTTGTAAGCTTTGATCTAAGAGAGTGCTGTGGACATTGTCGTGTGAGTTGATAGGTTCACGATGTGGAGAAAATGTCTTCACTCTTCGTCTATCTTTTATCACACTTCAGCACATTCTGTACTGTTGGCAAACAACAATAAGCCGATGACTGTGCTCTTTAAAGTGGGGGTGCTGCGGAGAATAACACACAAAGCCGTGTTGCTCTGATGGAGAGGATAAGTAAATGAAGTACAGTGGAGGGAGATAAGGCCAGAGACTCGAGCCTCAAGAGGCTATTACAGAGCAACTGACAAATCAAATCAGCGAGTCTGAAGTAAATCTGACATGTCTGCAGTGATGTTTTCTAAAGTACTAACCGAATGTGCTTTTGAGATACGTCGGTCAAATCTGTTTCAACGATAACAGCAGATGCAACTGAAATAATTAAGACTGCAGTTTAAACCAGGCTTGAGGCCTGTGCCTCTCTGAATGTGGAGTAGCACTGCAACGTTGTGCCAGAGAGTGTATTGACACATGGTTGGTGTCTTCACAGTCAGCCTCAACAGAGCTTAATTGGCCATACTTCAAAAGCACAATGATTTTCAGCCAAAGTTGCCTTAGAAGATTATAAGTTGTGTGCTTACGATCCAGCAGACGTAATTGGGTGCTTAAAAAGTTAATAACTTTTGAATGAAAGTGCTCGTCAGCTTCTTTTTTAGCACTTCAACATGTAATCTGTGACCAGTGCTCCGGAAGCTTGCATGCTAATGACAACTATGGGGATTTAATTAAACGATTTTCCTCTCTTTTCAGTATGTCTTTTGACTTCATGTTTCAAATGCAATCCAACATAATTTCCCAAACAAACATGGCATGATTTGAATAACGCCTTCTTTATGAACCACTTTGGATTTAATTAAGATGCCTGTTGGTCATCCCATGGCAACAGCTGCCTCAGGCTTTCAGCTCCCGTCAGAATAACACAAAGTGCAAACTACTTCACTCAACAGGCGTCACAGTGTTTAATGGTATACGCCATTCGAGTGCATTTGCATGTAGTATTACATCACATACAATATGCGTATACAGTGATAGATCATATACATTGTCTGTCATAGAATGTCAACAGTAAGGTTCTTAGAATACCAAATACAACACCGCAACAACCACACACAGTATGTGTAGGTACATGACTCAGGAGTTCAATTATGAGGTGTGTTTCTTACATTCATTTACACCGATACACCATCACACACCTTAGGGATTCCCTCCCCTAGTCCCCCAACCCTAGCCCACTACCAATTCACATAATAGCCTCATTACTGGCAGCTTCAAGTCTGTTCATATAGTGGTAGCGTCTCTTGAGCTTCAAGCACAGTGTCACAAGAGTGGTACTACCACTGGTTCCTTTTCTTAATGATGGCAGAGTCGCAGCAGCATTTTCAATGCAAGGTGTTTTTATTTACCCAGTGCAGACAGCGAACAGCAAATAGATTAAAACAACAGCCTCCTGGCTCTCCCAGATTTCCAACTCCCCAGGGTTTACTCTGAGGCCCCTCTTAAACTCTAAGCCCCGCCCCCTTGGAACATACCAAGTTTACACACAATCATTATTTAATGGACACCTAACCTCACTGTCTGTAAAGACTATAGCCTACTATATTCAAAATACAAAGTACTTTACAGCACAGTACACACATCCACATACATATCAAACACATTAAACACAACAATACCCACAAACCGCCAGTTAATACTTGGTCTATCCTGGTGTTGAACACACCCATCCCAGCCCCATGCACATGTACTATAAGACCCGCCCCTCGCTCTGTTTGCCCGATCTCCGCTACACATGATAAAGAGCAAGCGCTTATTTCCATCATGGTCCCTGATTGAGGACAGGACAGACAGTTACCATAAAACAAATTTACAGATCATGATGAAAACCCTAAAAAACAAACATAGATAGTTACACAAATTCCCTGCACTCCCTACCTATGACGTGTTTCTACTCTGTCATTTCACTGGCTAGCCAGTTCTTTGCTGCACGTTTAAAGCTTTAAAACCTCTCCCTCTAAGCTTTTTAGGGCCACTGGAAGCTTGTTCCATTCTGAAGCTGCTGTAAATAAAAATGTATTAGTACCCATTGCTGTTCGGAATTTAGGTAAAATAAAGTCTGTATTCCCTCTTCTGGTTGCATAGTTGTGCCTGTCACTGAACCGGCTAATGATAGCCTAACTGAACGGTAGGGAACAGGGAGTGTGTATGTTTGTATCTGGCCTGTCAGATACAGTTGGCAGGTTGTGACGGCAGCTCTGTGACATCACCACCCTCCTCTCCAGAGGCGACGAGGATCGGATCCGTCGGTTCCATCTTCCTGCCGATTGTGTATGGTTCCCTGCCGATTGTGTATGGGCCCTGCCACTTGGCGAGGAGCTTGCTGGTGGAGGAGGGAAGCAGTAACACCTTCTGGCCTGGTTGGAGCTTCCCACTGGCGGGCCTGCTTGTCATACCAGGTTTTCTGTGTCCTCTGGGCTTCCTGGAGGTTGACTTTTGCCTCATCCCTGTACCTCTCGAGCCGGTCTCGCATCTGGAGGACATACTGGCCAGTCGATGCACCAATGGTGCCCTCCCATTGTCCTTTCAGCAGGTCCAGAGGTCCCTGCAACGGCCAGCCATAGAGGAGCTCAAAAGGTGAAAAGCCTGTGGACGCCTGTGGCACCTCCCTGTAAGCCACTTGTCCCAGTCCTTACCAGTGTCGGACACAGACTTCCTCAGAAGCTGTAACGCTATCTGCTGATTACCTGCAGACCCCACTAGCTCTGTGTGTTTTTACTGTCGGCAGTCAGGGCACAAAGCAGCTGTGTGTCCTTTAAGCCATGTTAACCATGGTCACCAGACCCTGATTGAATGTGTCCAGGGTGATCAGAAGCAACACCCCACAGCAGAACTCACTGTTAACGTCCAAGGCCAGGGGTACCTTCTCAGGGTGGCGGTGGTAGATAATCTGCCCTTTGAGATAGTGCTGGGGAGGGATCTGCCAGTGTTACTGGGACAGTGAAGCATTATTTAATCTTTTGTACTCCAAACAATTACCATGAGTACAGATTGACAACTTATGAGGGTATTGTAGTGCCGGAGGAAAAAGGAAAGACGTAGGCAACGTAATGATAACTGTTTAATCAAAATAACAACTTGTACTCTCAGTACAGGACCAGAAAATAGATCACCAAAACTGTTGTGTCTAAACAGGAAGTTGCAACGTTAATAATCCTCCCCTCTGCCCCTAGTGCCAGAACTGGTTCCCTCCCACTACACAACCAACAGTAAGAGGAGAACATGAACCCATAATGTAGTCACTACACCAGCCCCCCCAGTGTTCACCTCAATATTGGAAATCCTCACGGCGAGGAGGGCGTATGGCCCGGCCCCTACGATCGTAGGTAAAGTCAGGAGGTGCGGGAGGAGGTGTGACATCGCCCATCACGTCCTCCTGCAGGGAAGGACGGGGGGCAGTGACGACCGGGGGCTCGCGAGCTGCGGGGGGTTGTCGGGGTCGGAGGGGGGAATGGCCAGGGCGCGGCAGGGGAGGTAGGACTGGAGGCCGGCCTCTGCGCGGTGGCAGGGCCAAGTCCAGGGGCAGTTCAAGGTCCAAGTGGGCCGGTTTGAGGCGATCAACGGACACACACTCAGGCCTACCCCCCATGTCAACCATGAAGTTCTTGGCTCCGGCCTCGATGACACGGAAAGGCCCGTCATAAGGAGGACGTAGTGGAGTCCTGTGGCCATCATGACGAATGAAAACGAACCTCGCTGAGTGCAGCTCCGGGGGCACCCTCGAAGTAGGGACACCATGCTGCGTAGTCGGGACCGGGACGAAGGTCCTGGCGCTGTCCAGCAGGGAGGCGCGCTGAGCGGCGGCGGACCAGGGCTCCGTTGACTTGGGAATGAAGTCACCGGGGACCCGCAGCGGCTGTCCAAACACCAGCTCAGCGGACGACGACTGGAGGTCCTCCTTAGGCGCTGTCCTGAGCCCCAGCATGACCCACGGCAGCTTGTCAAGCCAGTCGCTGTCCGTGAGGCTGGCTCGAAGGGCGGCCTTCATGGATCGATGGAAACGCTCACAGAGCCCGTTCGCCTGCGGGTGATAGGCGGTTGTGCGGTGGAGCTTGACCCCCAGATTCTCCGCCACCGCTGCCCACAGCTCTGAAGTAAACTGTGAGCCACGGTCAGAGGAGAGATCAGCAGGGGTGCCGTAGCGGGAGACCCACACCGCGATGAACGCCCGGGCCAGGTCGGGGGCTGTCGTTGAGGAGAGCGGAACTGCCTCCGGCCAGCGAGTCGTCCTGTCCACCATGGTAAAGAGATAGGTGTATCCGTGCGAGGGGGGCAGCGGCCCTACCAGGTCCAGGTTTACATGATCGAACCTCCGCTCAGGCACAGAGAACTGCTCCAGGGGGGCCTTGACGTGTCGATGCACCTTGGCGCGCTGGCAGGCGATGCACGTGTCTACCCAGGCCCTCACATCCCTCTTGAGCCCATGCCAGACGAATTTCTCTGACACCAGCCGTGAGGACGGTTTCCTACCAGGGTGAGACAAGCCGTGTATCGCCTCGAAGGCGGGGCGCCTCCAGTTGGCGGGGACCACCGGTCGTGGCTGACCCATGGAGACGTCGCACAGGAGCGTGGCCCCTGCGTCACCGAAAACCACCTCTTCTAGGCGCAGTCCTGTGTCCGACAACTTGAGAGCCTGGACGGCGGGGTCGGCGGCCTGGTCTGCAGCCATGCGCGCGTAGTCCAAACCCAGTTGGACCGCACCAACCACCGCCCTGGAGAGACAATCCGCGACCTGGTTGGACTTCCCAGCAACGTGCTGGATGTCTGTGGTGAACTCGGATATGTAGGCGAGCTGGCGCTGTTGGCGGTCGGACCACGGCTCCGCCACCTTGGACATGGCGTGCGTGAGTGGCTTGTGGTCCACGTAGGCCGTAAACTCGCGGCCCTCCAGTAAAAAACGGAAGTGTCTGACAGCAAGCCACAGCCCGAGGAGCTCCCTGTCGAATG
This sequence comes from Nansenia antarctica, assembly GCF_963989245.1. NCBI lineage: Eukaryota > Metazoa > Chordata > Actinopteri > Argentiniformes > Microstomatidae > Nansenia > Nansenia antarctica. The sequence continues at coordinate 23,069,453 of NC_137685.1, read as the reverse complement.
TGCTGTACCTTTGCTCTCTGGGAGACAGCTGGCGGCTGAAGAATGCAAGAGGCTGCCAGGCGTCCCCAACCCACTGTTCGTACACCGCTCCCACAGCAAAGTCAGAGGCGTCCGTGGTGAGAGCAGTGGGTGCCGAGGGCGAGGGGTGGGCCAACATGGCAGCGCGGGCCAGGGCCGCCTTGGTGTCCTGAAAGGCTTTGACACGCTCCGCCGTCCAGTCCACCGGCTGCTTCAGAGTCTTGCCCTTCTGGGCATCGTACAGAGGCCGCAGGATGTGAGCGATGTGGTGGAGGAAGCGATAGTAGAAGGTTACCATCCCGATGAACCCCTTGAGCTCGCTGATTGTGCTGGGGCGCGGGAAAGCAGCGACAGCTTCCACCTTCGAGGGGAGGGGGGTCACCCCCTCTGCGGAGACCCGGTGCCCGAGAAAGTCGATGGTGTTCCGTCCGAACTCACACTTCGCCGGATTGACAATCAGCCCATGTTGGCTGAGCCGTGTGAAAAGGGCCCGGAGGTGGGACAGGTGCTCCTCCTCCGTGGTGCTTGCGACGAGGATGTCATCCAAGTAGACGAAGAGGAATGGTAGGTCCCGGAGCACCGAGTGCATGAGGCGTTGGAAGGTCTGCGCCGCGTTCTTCAGGCCGAACGGCATCCGCAGAAACTCGAAGAGTCCAAATGGCGTGATTACGGCCGTCTTAGGGACGTCCTCGGGGTGCACCGGCACCTGATGGTACCCCCGTACCAGGTCCACTTTGGAGAAGAAGCGTTTGCCTGCCAGGTTCGCTGAAAAGTCCTGGACATGTGGGACCGGGTAGCGGTCAGGCTTGGACGCGTCGTTGAGGCGGCGGTAGTCCCCACATGGGCGCCACCCGCCGTCTGACTTAGGGACGATGTGCAGGGGAGACGCCCAGGGGCTGCTCGAGCGCCGAACGATGCCCACCTGCTCCATATGCGCAAACTCCGCCCTGGCGATGGCCAGCTTCTCCGGGTTGAGGCGCCTGGCCCTGGCGTGGAGGGGAGGCCCCTCGGTCTCGATGTGGTGCTCCACTCCGTGTTTCACCGTGGGCGCGGAGAAGGTGGGCTTGGTAAGGTCGGGGAATTCGGCGAGCAGCCGAAGGTACTGGTCACTTTCGGCGAGCGTATTGGACCACCCGCTGTAGACCGCCTCCCCCTGCGTACAGGCGAAGGAAGCGAAAGTCTGTGAGTTGACCAGGCGCCTGTTCCCCACGTCCACCAACAGGTTGTGGGCGCACAGAAAATCCGCACCAAGGAGGGGAAATGTGACAGCCGCTATGACAAAATCCCACGAAAAGCATTGCCCTCCGAAGCACACGTCCACCGCCCTAGTGCCATAAGAGCAGATAGGTGTGCCGTCCGCGCCTGCCAACTGCGGACCACGCTCCTCCTTCGCCACATCCAATCTCTCTGCCGGAATGATGCTCCACTGGGCACCTGTGTCACAAAGGAAACTGCGACCAGAGGCGGTGTCTTGTATGAAGAGCAGCCTGTTGGTGACGCCAGCGCTCAGGGCCACTACTGAGTGCCGGCCCCGCCGTTTCCCGTCGGTCCGAAGGTGCAGGGTGAGCGGCACCGTTTGGCCTTGGCGCCAAAAGTGGCGTGGTAGAAACAATGGCCCGCAGCGTTCCCCTGCTGGCCAGAAGGTCTGGCGTCATCCTTCGCTCTCCTGCGACGGTCGGGTGGCGGGGCGGCCGCGGGAGCGAGCAGGTCGGGGGACCGTTGAGGCATGGCCAAGACGAACCGGTCCGCCTCCCTGGCCAGGGCGCGGGGTTCCATGATGGCGGTGTTGGCCAGCGCCATCCTAACTTGAGCTGGCAATGTGCGCATGAACAGCTCTGTGAAGAGGATCATGGGGTCTTCTGTACCGAGCAGGTTTAGCATCCTCTCCATGCGCGCAGAAGGCCTCTCGTCACCCAAGTCCGACATGGCAAATAGGCGACGCACCCTCTCCGCAGTGGACAGTTCAAATGTCTCTAGAAGCAGGGCCTTGAGGCGCTCATATTTGTTCGTCGTCGGGGGAGCAGACAAAAAACCTACCACTCGAGCTGCGGTGGAGCTGCCCAACATTGCCACAGCATGGTTGTACCGGTCGTCGTCGTCATCGATGTCACTTTTGTTGAAATGTGCCTCTACAATAGCAAACCATGCAGCAGGCGTTGAGTCCCAGAACTCTGGTAGCTTGAGAGTGGGAGTGTGCGCACCACGCGTTACCCTGACAGGGGATGGTGATGGCTGCCGCTGGTTTGAACGTCTTCCTCGCCCGGACATTTTGCAGGATTGTAATGTTCGTTCGCTGGTTTTTGTACACAATTACGTTAACAAAAATCCACGTCGGGGTCACCAGTGTAGTGCCGGAGGAAAAAGGAAAGACGTAGGCAACGTAATGATAACTGTTTAATCAAAATAACAACTTGTACTCTCAGTACAGGACCAGAAAATAGATCACCAAAACTGTTGTGTCTAAACAGGAAGTTGCAACGTTAATAATCCTCCCCTCTGCCCCTAGTGCCAGAACTGGTTCCCTCCCACTACACAACCAACAGTAAGAGGAGAACATGAACCCATAATGTAGTCACTACACCATGTGCATTAACATTACATTTTTGGCAGACGCCTTTATTCAAAGCGATTTACAACAAATAGGTTAAGTAAGTGAATCTATTCATCAGTCATAGCAAGAAAGTGAATCTATTCATCAGTCATAGTAAGAAAATGTAATCTATGCACGAGCCAGGGGCCATTGGCAGTCATAATGCTAAAAGAAGGAAGATGTTTTGTTTATTCATGGGTTTATTTGTATTTAGAGTAGAGAAACTGTACAGTAAATGGTGCGTTTCACCATTTAGAAATGCACTTTTTATACATAGTCGTCCCATTTCATGGCACCAAATGTGTTGGGACAATTGGCTTGATAGGTGTTTCTGGATAGTCATGTGTACGGAAATGTACGGAAACCAAAATTAATTAATAGTTTGGAACATCACTAACAAGAAAGAAAGTAGACCATGGAAGACCATTACAGTGGATGACCAAAAAATGCAAGATGCAAAAACTAATTAGCTTCAAAGACTGCAGTAGTAACAGATAAAACAATTACCTAGTTCTGGAAAAGGGTATTGTGGACAGATATAGAGTGATCGCAAGAGGAACGTTTGGAGAAAAAAGGAATTGCATACAACTATGAAACATAGTGGAGGAGGTGTTATGGAACCAATTGAACATTTAATTTAATTGAAGATAAGATTTTAGGCAAAACTACCTAAAAATGGGTTGCAGTACAGGGCTGGTAGAGCATCACCAGAGAGTTACCTCACCATCTGGTGGAGTCAATGGGTCACAGACTTCAGGCAATTATTGCATGAAACGGATGTGTGACCAAATGCTAAACATGAGTGCCTAATTCGGATGTAACTTACCCTAGGGGCAACGGTATAAAAATGGTTCTCATTTCTAAATGGTGAAACCATGTACACCCTCAAATAAAAGATGAAAATGTATACGTCAACCCCATAGTAATTGTTTGATTTCGCATCCAAACTGTTGGACTATACAAAATTCTTGTATCATGTATCATGTATCACCATGTCATACACCAGAGGCTACAACTTATACCCTATAAAGGCTCCTACATATAGAATTAGATTAGATTCAACTTTATTGTCCTTGCAGAGTACAAGTACTATACAAAGAAATGCAATTTAGCATCCTACCAAAAGTGTAAATAGTAATAAAAGAGCATAACATAAATAGAACAAGAATGGTAGGGGGGGGGGGGGGGGGGGGCAATAGTTCACCGGGGTGTGTGGAGGTGGGGATTGTTTATCAGAGTGATAGGTGTTGGTACTGCTGGTATAGCACCTGAGGATCCTGTACTTCCTGAGTCTCTTAGAAGATAGGAGGTCAAACAGTCCGTGGTTGGGGTGCGAGATGTCCTTGATGATGTTTGCCTCCCTCCGTCGACACCGGGTTGCCTGGAGGGACTCGATGGAAGGGAGTTTGGTGCCAATGATACGCTGGCTGGTTTTCACCACCCGTTGCAGGGCCTTCTGGTCAGACACAGTGCAGTTGTCGTACCACACTGTGATACAGTTGGTTAGGATGCTCTCAATGGTGCAGCGGTAGAAGTTGGTCAGGATCCCGGGAGACAGCTGGGCTTTCTTCAGTCTCCTCAGGAAGTATAGGCGCTGCTGCTTTTGGACCTAGAAAGAGGTGTTAAGGGTCCAAGAGAGGTCCTCGGAGATGTGGACCCCCAGAAACTTCAAGCTGGGAACACGCTCCACCTCCATCCCATTGATGTAGATGGGGGAGTGTTCACAGCGTCCAGTTTTTCTGTCCACAATGACGTCGTTGGTCTTAATGGTGTTGAGGGCCAGGTTATTGTCAGGGCATCACGCCGCCAGGTGTTGAACCGCCTCCCTGTAGGCCGACTCATCGTCTTTGCTTATCAGGCCTATCACCGTGGTGTCGTTTGCGAACTTGACGATGGAGTTCGATCTGTGCATCGGTACGCAGTCATGGGTGAAGAGGGAGTCGAGGAGGGGGCTCAGCACGCAGCCTTGAGGCACACCGGTGTTCAGGGTCAGGGTAGAGGGGGGGTCTGTCGGTAGGAATCCAGTTGCAGAGGGAGGTGCTGAAACCAAGGTCTCTGAGTTTGGTGACCAGCTTGGAGAGGATGGTGGTGTTGAAAGCTGAGCCGAAATGAACAGCAACCTAGCGTAGGTGTTGCTTGTGTCAAGGTGGGTCAGGGTGGAGTGAATGCGTTGTGGAGATGGTGTCCTCCGTAGACCTGTTCTTGCGGTAGGCGTACTGCTGGGGGTGTAGTCCGGGGGTAAGCTGGGCTTTTTCGCGGCTTAGGAGCCGTGCTGTGCTGGTTTGGGGTTTATAGTCAGTGAGGGACTGGATGCCTTGCGACATACGATAGGGGTCTGAAGTGCTCTGGGAGTGCTCCTCGATCCGCAACTTGTGATTGAGCTTGGCCTCCTTGATGCCCCACTTCAGACTATCCCTGGCTGAGCCGTAGGCCCCACCGTGTCGCCTGCTTTGAAGGTGGTGTTGCGTGCTGTGAACGGGCCTCTCTGTTCATCCACGGGTTTCCCGTTGGGGAAGGTCTTTTTAGAATACATATAAAGGAACGGTTCCTGACTAATTATGACTAATTCTGTCATGTGAATGGCAGCATTGTGTGTGGTGGATGTCACCCTTGGGGCAGGGATTCAATTGAGCAAATGTAATTCAATTGAGCAATGAAAAAGCGCAAGATATTTCGCTCAGACACTGAGCCAATCCATTGTTTTTACCTACCCGAGAAGAAAGGGTAGGCTGTTGTCGCTATGGCCACCGTGGTGTGGGAGCGTGGGGTTGTTATCTATTGTCAGACTCCCCATTGACCGTCCAACGGAATCTACCTCCCCAGTAGGCCCAGTAGAGCGCATGAGCCAACCACGGTCTACTCATCCCTGATCCCAGACGGAACCACCAGAACAAAGCTGGTCACAACAATGGACTCCTGGCTTTGTCTCCTCTTCATCAGGCTGATAACGGGGGAAAGAACCAGGGTAATGATGCCTGTTCAGGGGAGTGTGGGGGGGGATGGGGCGGGGGGGGGTCGGTGTGGTGTTAATCTAAGAGGCTTGTATAGAGTTCAGAGGGATGGTGAGAGGGTGCTATGGCTGCTCACACTGAGATAAGGATAAGGCTCCCCCCCCCGCCCCCCACCTCCCCACACCCAAACCCTAGCCTGGCCTGGTCTCTCCCTGCATCTCCCTATGGGTTTGGCCAGCCTGCGATAAGATACTCCTGGGGATAAACAACACATACCCAGGTATTAACCTGCTCCTCGTCCCTCACAAAGGAATGCTGCAACGTTCCCTGGAGGGGGGGGGGGGGAAGAACCACAAGAGCAGCCAGGTAGTGTTCTGTGGGAGCAGATAAGTGGTGCTCTGACACACGCTGGGAGAAGGGGGAGGACAGGCCGGCAGCCCCCCTGCCGGGGCAGATGAAGACCATCTCACCATGGTTGCCACTCACGGCCCACTCACAACACACACTCCAACTCGTGTTGGAGTGGATAATATGTATGTAATATGTATACGTCTGGCTGTTTTATAATGAGTAGGACTAAAGGAGAGCTTGTTTATCATTGCTGGTCATGCATAAGTCATAATGTATTCTAAGTCATTACATTATATTATGTGCAATACGAGAAACTACTGTGCAATAACCATGGCGATAGTGCAATGTTCTATAACCATGCAATATGTTTACATTCTTGTGTTAGGGGTCATATACTGTCTTTAAGTCTACTAGTCCATATGTTTATATGTTTATAAAAGTACACAGTTACATCCGATCACTTATCCCCCTATAATTATTTATCCCCCCCTATTTATGTCTATTTAATGTATGTGTCATTCTTGTTTTTATTATTATCTGTGTTTGTTTGTTAGTACCTAGGCTTTGCATTAAAATGTCGTTGTACCTGTTACAATGACAAATAAAGATCATTCATTCATTCATTATATGTACTGTATATACTATGTGATACAAATGTAGTAGTTGTAGACACACACACACACACACACACACACACACACACAACTTGCTGTAAGTCGCTTTGGATAAAGGAGTCGGCTAAATGCCCAAAATGTAAATGTAGTGTGCTGAATGTAATGTATACTAAACCTCGTCGAAATGCATTCTAAACACAATTTGAATTCAGACATCATCCAATGAATAGCATCACAAGCACTGGCAGTTTACAAGACAGAACCTGGAGTCAGTAATTATCGTTTCCCGTCGATGCTTCATGATGATATTCACCCGCGTGACAGCTCAATAATTACAAACGCGCTTTTTCAAACTGACATGCAGTCGACTACTGGCCTTTTGTGTGTGTGTGCATGTGTGTGTGCGCACGTGTATGAGCGTGTGTGTGCGAGTGGATGAGTTCATGTGTGTGTTCATGTGCTCCGCAGCTAATGTTGTCAGTACCCAGTTATTTCCATCAGCTGTTACTGATGCTATCAGTGGCAAGATGAAGGATGAAAGATGGGAGAGAAGGAAAAGAGGAGATCAAATTGCAGATACAGGCAGTTTACAAAGAGATATGAAAGGGGAGATAATAAACCGGATAGATTAAAGATAAAGATTATGCAGAATAGAGATATGCAGAATGTATGGATTGATGATTGGCTTCACATACAGTAGAATCATGCATACATAAAATGTATACCTCACCGTCATGCAATTTAAAAAACTGTCCTCGTGAAATATGGCACAGGAATAATTTACCATGGAAATGAGACAAAGTCAACTGCGCTTTCTGTTTCTTTGCTAAATTACAGTGGCTCAAGAAGGATTGTCAGTTTTTTTTTTACGTCATCAAACGTGTCACTCCAAAAAAGCATACTCCATCCTAGACACTCTCTGTCACAGGAGGTGATAAGTGGCTAAAGATGGGTAAGGACTGGTGTCTGTCACAGACATTAACATAGTTAATTAATCACAAAAACTACCGTCCTCTCATACTGCTTCAGCGGTCCTCTGAGGTAATAAACTCTACTGAGTGTCATGCAGATGATTTTTTTTGTCTCTCTAAACATTAAATAATACATTATGAATGGTTCACTAATCGTTAATTATCAATTATATACCCATATGCTATGTGTGTGGAATGATGCGTCAAAAAACAATACCAATACTGCATGTAGATGGGAATGACAATATAATGTGACTGTTCTTTAGATCGAAGGATTATTGGTCACAATCTATTGTCCTCTAAAGCCCAGTTCACATCTATGCGACGCCACGCGACAGGTCAGTTTTAGAACATTTGGGACACCGGCCAGTGTTTTGACCAACCAGGTGCCAAAGTCATTTGTCTGTTTTTTTACATTTTTCTACAGATTGTAAGCTTTCAAATGATGTGTCATACGTCGAAATTGAATTGAAATTGAATTGAAGACGACACAGGTATTTGAATGTTGGTATCCCTGAAGTCACAGTCCTGAGAAACAGTATTTTAATGATTTGGTTCTTTTTCACACATCTGCACAGCCAGGTAATGGGCGGTAACAATAGCTGGTCAACCCCGCCCCCAACCACTCCCCCTCTAGATTGACCGGTATCAGCTGTCAGTTGTCAATATCTGTCAGTGTTAGTCACTGGGTCAGATAGGCTTTTTCAAAGTTTACAGTACATAGCTAGCTATAGCTAAAATGATCATCTAGAAATGTTATTACCATAGCCTATTGAGGCTTTATGGTGGTTGTAACTGTTATTCAATCAAATCATCAATCAGAATCAGAATAACTAAGAGTAATTTGCTTATGTCTTGTACTGGAAATACAAGTGTTCAGTAGTCAATGTCCAGCCTTATAGTTCAGTTTCAAGTTTTTTGAAGTACAAGAACAGTTCCAACTGAGGGAGCACAACTGAGAACATACAACAGACTATACGCAGGTAAGGACGAAAGGTCTGTGACCTTGACTACAACAGCTAATACATCATGACTTAGTTCAACATGGTGCATCTATGCCCAACTGTTCTTCATATTCAACAACAGAGAGTGTGGTGTACTTCAATGAGCTCTTGGCTCTATTGAGTTAGGCTGTTTATGATGCTCACATTATTACCTAGGCTAATTAGCCAGCTTAATTATCTAGCTTTCTAACACTACAATGTATAAGTGACTAATAACACCGCAAAATGCACAGCAAACAGACAAAAGTGGCTGGGGTGCGAGAGGATCCACTGTGCCTTTCTTCTGCAGCTACGAACAGACAGTCATGTTCTGAGCTGCTGTGTCTGGTGGGGTGGGGGGGGGCATCAAAGCTGGAACAGAAGGAAGATAGTACATTAAAATATTGCCCATAGTTACTGGAACTCCATATTCATAAAATACTACCATACTATGTTCATAAAATAAAATAGGTCATACATGTCAATGATCATTACCTAAAGTGATGGTAACGAGGCATGTTTCTCCAACTCCATAGTTTGTGAAGAAAAAGGTAGTTGATGACTGCATTGCTGCCCTTGATGAGAGTCAACGGGGAAGTGGACCTAAGAGATAAGGTAATAATAGAAGAAAAAGATCAGAAAAAGAGAAGAAAAAGATCATCACAGAGTAGTGTGTTTAGGGTCCGATGTTCCCCCGCTCCTGAAAAAGGGTCAGATTGGGCAGGGCAGTCTTGCTCAAACAAAAGCTTTGGCTGGCTTAGTCCAGACATTCCGAGCTGAAACCTCTGGACTCTCACAAAGCTAGCTAGCTATCGAACTCAAATGTTTGGCATACCTAGTGGGTAAATAATAAAGACAATTCTAAATACACGAACACACTGGTTTCAACTAGGTTAACTAGCTAAATACTGTATATTTCTCTGTATTTGAATTTTGCAACTGTTTTTAAATTTGTTGTACGGTGACCTTGAGTGCCATGAAAGGCGCCTTATAAAATAAATGTATTATTATTATTATTATTATTATTATTATTATTAACAAACATAGGTGCTATGCAATACGTAGAGACCTTACCTTACAAGATTGCTGTTCCGTAGATACAGTCATTTCTGAATCATTCATAGATGTCAGTATAGTTCCCAAAACATTATTTTTGCGTAATCGGTGTCAACAGATTGTTTATGGCTGTAGCAAGCCTAAACACAGCTGTACTATGTAAGTAAACAAACATGCATGCTGCTTGTGTCTCTCCTTCCCCTAGTTCAGCCGTAGGCACATCGACCAATGAAACCATTCACCCCCCCTCCCCCAAGCCGTGAGAAATCAGGCCCAAAGAAGCTGATTGCTGATCAAGTACACATATTTTAATTATCGTAAAACTGTTCCGAAAAATATTGAGTCGGTACTTTTTAGGACTTGTTAGGGGGGAAAAAAGAAAATCAAAAAAAAATTCTAGGTGAGAGTTTCAAGAGTCTTGCCTACCTGTCTCCAGCTAACTTATCATCTTTCTCAGCAAAAGCATGTAATAGCTCAACATTGTGGCCACGATTAGAAGAGTTTGCACTCTCATCTTTACCACGAAATGCAAATTCATGTTCGGCTCGGAAACAGGTTGTATTAATAAGGTCCACTCCGCTTCTTGGCAACAGATGACGCTGGTCTGTGCTATTTCCTGATTGGCTGAAGAGAATTCCTTATTCCAAAGCTCTTTACAATGGCCTCTCATTCATTCATCCGTTCACACACCACCACCACCATGGCTGCAAGCTACCATGCAAGGCGCCGGCCCGCTCATTGAGAGCAATTTGGGGTTCAGTGTCTTGCCCAAGGACACCAACAACGTGGACAGCCGGGGATCGAACTGCCCAAACCACCAGCCTTGCAATCATTAGACGCCGGCTCTACCTCCCAAGCCACAGCCTCTATCGCCACCTCTGGCTGCTTGACTTCATCACCACTTTCTCTGAAGTAATTAACGACGACTGTAAAACAAACTGATTTCCTAATATACTGTAGTGAAGTGAAGTGAAACTTTATTTATATAGCGCCTTTCGTACACGGATGCAACTCAAAGCGCTTTACTGTACCCTGTATCCTGGCAGAGTACAATTAATCAGCAACATCAGTGAACTTGCCTGATTGAATTAAACAACCTGATTGTCAGCACATTAGCCTACCCCCCCCCCCCCCCCCCCCACCCCAACACAGACACACACCCTACCCCGAGTATGAAGTAACTTTCGACCAAATTAAGGGGGTGCAGTATGGTTTGGTTGATGCCTTACAACCCCCCCGTTGATGCCTTACTCCTCCTCCCTGGCCCAGGCCCTTCATAACACAGATAGGGACAGTTGTTTTAGACAGAGAGAGTGTTCCATTTAACTGCTCTGCTTTCAGGGTGACCACTCAGAGCGTTCCCTGTCAGCCACAGCCCCTGACAGCTCGGAGGAACATCTCATTGAGCGTACCGTGACAGAGACGAATAATGGCTGGCGGTTGAAAAGAGCCCAGCTGACTAACCATTACTGTCAGGTGTCTGTAATTGTTCCCCCTCCATTTATAAGCCAAAGACAAGTAACACTCAATACCTTTATGCTGCTCTCTCTAAAAGACCTGTTTTTTTGTTTTCTCATCTCCTGGATATCACCAAGTACCACCTGCCACATAAAATGTGTTTCAAGCTTTGGGGGGGGGGGGAAACTGTAAATGGTCTTATGTCAAAATGTGAGCAAATGTAGACCATTGTGTTGTAGGAAACAGAGAGGCTCTTTAAGATGATGACAGACAGCAGAGGACTCTGCTTTCCCCTACCCTTTCACCAGCAGATACACCGGCATTACTCATGTTGTCCTGACTCGGTATATAATTGCACTATGACTACCTTTTTTTTCTTTTTTCTTTTTACAAGAGGATGGAAGAGCCAGCGAGAGAGAGCGAGAGAGAGAGAGAGAGAGCAAGTGAGAAAAAGAGAGAGAGAAAAAAAACAGAGCAAGAAAGCGAGAGAGAGCGTGCGTGCGTGCGTGCGTGCAAGAGTGAGAGCGAGAGAGAGAAAAAGAGAATGAGAGAGAGAGAGAGCATGCCACACGCACACGTGTGCACGTGCAAGAGAGAGAGAGAGAGAGATAGTATCTCCTCTATACGTTGTACAGTAGCAAACGGGTGGATCCGTTGGCTGAGCGGTCGGTTCACCATGAGGCTATTTATTTACAACCCTCCACTTGAGGCTGTATAAATATTCTTCACGAGAGAGGAGGCTGTCACCAAAGCACTGCACTTCATCAAAAACAAGTCTTTCCTGTCAAGGCCTAATGTGAAGGTATATATCACGCCAGACACTCGCCCTCCAAGTGGCGAGGGGGGAAATATTGCGGGGGTTGTTAGGGTGCAGTGGAGCTCTCCCAGAGTACAGCACATCTCCTCCACAGCTCTCATTCTATAAGGGCTCATTAGAAAAGAGACATGTTAGTTTCCATCAGGAATAGTAAGGAGCAGGGAGGGGGGGGGGGGGGGGTCAGGCCAAGGCCGCCGTTAGTGTACTGTATGGGCTGTACAACATCTATCTAGTTTGAGTGCTTTGGAAATGGCATTGAAGAAGGCTGCTTTGCCTGTGGTAATAGAATAATTCTCAAAGCCGTTTGGCAAGTCTACCCGAGTGGTGACAGACATGTAGGTGTTGAACTCTACAGTCATCCTCATGTCATACAGCACCCCACACATGTTGGGTTGATACTCTATGGTGTCTGCGAGATTAAAATGTTTGGAATGGGAATTTGATTACCAAGATAGTACTTGATCACCAAAAGTCCGTAGGATTTTATTCTTTGTCCTTTGCTAGTTTGTAAGCACTTATTGCATCCAATGTACAGGTACACAAGAGTAAAATTCTTCGACATTGGTATTGCAGGAGGATAAAATCAACAATAATAGAATAACGTAAAATAAGTTAAGTAATAATACATTAGAATAAGGTAATAAAGTGATAGTGATGACAGTCGTACAGCGGGAGCAGTCACACTGCAGCAGAAAAAGTAATGCAAAAATGCTGTACAGGTTACAATATGATGAAATGCAATATCTATGCAAAGGTGTTTATTATCTAAATATCTATATGCAGAGGTGTTTATTTAAACTACCTTGCTGAGGGACAAATGCAACCATCTCCAACAAATACAAATAAAACATGTTCTGCAATATACCTAGTTTATGAAATCATATACCTAGTTTATGAAATCATATACCTAGTTTATGAAATCATATACCTAGTTTATGAAATCATGTGAAATGTGGCATCACTTCTGAAAGATCTGGGCTAGAGACAAGCCGTTATCAGAGCAATTTGTGCAACCGTGAAGGTCATGATACTGTGTTCGATTTCGCAGCTTAGTGGAGTGTTGTTGCTGTTAGGTAAACTGAGCAATGTATACGATTAGCACTGAAGGTTAATGAAATAGTCTAGGTTTCCTCCAGTGGTGTTTGAGACCCTTCTGAAAACAGTCAACTAGAATGTGTATTACCTTTCGGAAGAGTAAGTATTGTGCTATTTGAGAGAAGCAGAGAAGCAGACAAAATGCCTGTTGTCGAGTGCAGCGCATGTGGTTTGAAGGACAGTACTTTGTACTTCAACAAAGCTATTGAAGCAGGAGCAAAAACTCAGTGTGGTGAAAAACACTGTCAGTGCATAGGTCAGATATAGAGTTATGCTGCTGAATCGAATTTTCCTGTCTTTTTTGGCTCTAAATATCCAAATACTCCAAATATAATTTTCTGTAGTGGAATGTCTGTTGTGATGGTTCAGGCATGTCTGTGTGATGTCACAGAAGGTGATTATCAACATCAAGTGTGATTGCTCATGTTAGCAGCTCCGCAGTCTGGCCATGCCCGCTCTAGGGGCTATACTGTAGCCAAAAAAGGAAGACAGAAGAGAGGCATCCGGACTGACAGAATCGTTTCCAGAATGGCACTCCGCCCTCAGCATAAACACTGACACCCATCCTGATTGTCATCACTGATAATGACAATAATCTCGCACATACATAATTTGCTGGTAATGTGCCTGTGTTCTCTCAGAGAGACGTTCCAGAACATTCCAAAATGACAACCCTGGGAGAGAGAGGTCCTCATTGGATTAGACCGCCATGCCACGAGACTGATGTGTGATCAAACACTTTCATTCTCCTCTTGCAGTCTTTATTACACACAATCTTCTGGGGAATGACTCATAAAGAGCTGTTATGAATCACTCGCAGACGGATGCTTTAGCCTGCAGTTGGATAGTAGAATATGAGACGGGGAGAGGGATCTAATTTGATTTCATTATGTGACTATTGTGTCATTATCAGGTCGCCGTAGTCAGCTTCTGAACCATTAGGGCCGATTCAAAAAGCAATTGTGTGTGTCTATAGGTTGTTAATGGAGGCCCGGGCGAGTGTCTTGGGCCCGGTGTAGCCCATGTAAGGGACCCGGGTACTAACGAGCTCACTGTTCAACAATGCAGAATTCAACCACATTGTGTGTCCTCCGAGCAATGTTGCGATGTTTTAAATATTCATAGGTTATTTAAGCTAGCACATTTATAGATCGCTTTACAGCCAGTGAGAGGGCACAACGGGTTGCAGTGAGGGAGAAGCAGAAGAAGTCACAGGTGGATAGAGACAGCCCAATTAACATCAGTGGTAACCTTCGACCTTACATTTGTTTTCCACACAGAAAGTTCTGTATGCAGTCAGGGATGTTTCGGAGCTTGTTTAACCCTGTAAGAAATGAGCTTTCGACCTTTCAGATGTTGTTGCAGGAGGCCTCCGACGCAGAAATAATTTCTTTGGTGTGAGAGGGAGGCAAATCAATGCCATCAACTCATAAGAGAGAATTGAAAGAAACAAACCAAGTAATGAGTTGCTGTGATAATAACCATGGTTTTCACTATGTAAATGTGGTTTAAAAAGAGTTATGCTATATAAAGACTAAAGCAGGAGAACACTAATCTTTATTTTACAGGGACGGGGATAATTGGTTTGAACCCAGGGTGATAGCATATACTTACTTAACAGTTTGACAACCTCACGTCATATGTGATAATTAGTCAGGACAACAGAAGTGAAGGCAACCTCACGTCATATGTGATAATTAGTCACGACAACAGAAGTGAAGGCAACCTCACAAGCCTCTCATATCCTCCTCTCCATACAGTATATCCCTATAGTTCTATTCCCAGCCTTGATCTGTTGTGTTCATTAATGAATGCCATTAAGCCTTTTTATGTCTTGCAGTTATGTCAAGATCGTACTTGTTGTGCCATTTTAAACAGCTTGGAAAGACTCTTAACTCTGTTAAGAAACAATACTGTTCATCAGAACACTTCCCTCTGGAGTATTGTTCTGAGGGATAAATGCTACCTTTGTCGCTGGTAAAAGAAGGAAATTGTGAGCCACAGTGGCAATTATTGTCTCATGTAAAGGAGTGCTGCCACCATAAAGACAGACTCAGACTCAGTGTTCTCCAATAGTACCGCGAGCCGCAGGAGGAAAAGGCTCAGGCTTTTGTTGACAATGGGGAAAAAAAAGAAAATGTATTTACAGTGAGTTTATTTATGTATTATTTATTTGTTATTTACCCTGGATTTATTAAAGGGAGTCCATTTCAGACCTGGTTGTTCTTTTCTAACTCTCAGACGGATATGCCCACAGTGCGTGTTCCTGGTTCTTAAAGGGCCCAACTTCCCCTCTAAAGTCCCGCCTTGAATGAAACTAATTGGCTACTGGTGGTACCTGTTACATTTATATAGACATTTTACATTTACATTTACATTTTTGGCATTTAGCAGACGCCTTATTCCAAAGCGATTTACAATCAATACATTTGAATACTAAGCATGTGAATCAGCAGTCCACCATTCGTTGCAGGAAGAGTACTCTAGCTCGGGCCCGGGGCCACTGATAGAAGGAAAAACCTTCTCCCTATTATCGCCTTCTACTAAAACTTTTTTTTTCGGAGCTCATATAGCTCATATAGCTCTGTTCATATAGCACAAGTCATGCATTGAATGCAACTAAACTAAAGTGCTGAACAATAGTAAATAAACCACAATACAATAACAAGAGGTAGGAGATAGTAATAAGACCAGGAATAAAACAAAGAACAAAAAAAAGAGGAGATAAGAAATAGGAGTAAAAGTGCAAGTTGACAAAGACACTAGGTAAAGGCCGGGCTAACACACTCTGACACCCTCAAGTCCTCCAGCAAGCCGTTCCAAAGTCTAGGGCCATAGTGGCTAAAGGCGGCCTCGCCATGGGTCTTTGTCCGGGGTCGAGGGGTCTAGTGGGTGCGTAATCTAAAACCATGTCCGACATGTAGTCGGGAGCGAGACCATGTAGTGCTTTGTAAACCACTAAAATAATCTTAAAAATCAATTCTACCGCTAACAGGTAGCCAGGGCAGCGATTTGAAAACAGGTTAATGTGTAATGTGTGCTGCCCTTCTGGTCCTGGATAAAACACGAGCAGCTGGATTTTGGAAAGCTGGAGTCGATCAATGGCTTTTTTAGGTAGACCGCAGACCGCAGGTAGACCCATTGTCCGCACAGCAACTATGCTCTCCACTGATTTTCTGCATGAGATAAGGGCCCACTGAAAAGCATTCAACCAGCTGAGGCCACTACTCACTCACAGTGTATCAAAAGCTCTCGCTAGATCAATAAAGAGGGCAGCGCAATGCTGGATAGTTTTTTTTTCTTCCTTTTCTTCAAGGGCATAAACAACATCATTTACTACAAGGGATGCAGCTGAAAGAGTATCGTGTCTTGACCTCAAGATTGAAATGTACTTCTGCCATTCCACAACAGAATCAGTGTTTCGAGCTTTGGCCCAAGCAGTATTGCTGGTATGGATAGCCTCTGACAATGAATTTGTAAACCATGGATTATGTCTATCCTTTATCCTCATTCATTTCTTTTTTAAGGGACCTTTGTCTGCAACAGAGTTAAAGACAGAGTTAAAATAAAGGCCAACTTCGGGTCATGTACAGTATGGGCAACATTTTCTAAAGCACACAGATACATACAGTGTCATGAAAGTATCTAAAATATTTTTGGGTGATCCACAGCCGAGTGTTATATCTTATCCCTTCATATTTCACATCTTTAACACAGACAATAGGATGGTCAATGATATACCACAGAGTCAGCTCCATTGGTAATGTAGAATCAATGCACAGTAGCATAAGCATTCTGTTGGGTTGGTTTATGCAGTACAAATCAGATTAGTACTATTTGTTCTGTCTGAGTGGTCATCATACTAATAAAGTTCAATTTTGGAAGCTAAACTTCTTACATTAACGTGAAACAACCCAAGTCTGTGTAAACCCACTTACTTACTAATATGTGCTCTTGTATTATGTGAATATTGGTTGATTAATAACATTGTGATTAACAATGTGTACTAGGGGTCTCCCTGGGTGACATTAAACTGTTACTAATAGCAGAACTGGATGCTGATGAAGATGATTATTGAAGGGTCGATTATTGAAGGGTCGGATTACAGAAGAGGTCATAGGTCAACACAAGAGATTGTCATTGAAGGTAAATAAAGGCCTCAACAGAAGCCTGGTAGTAGTGATCCTGAGCAATAGGCCACACG
The DNA here is from genome assembly GCF_963989245.1 of Nansenia antarctica. Taxonomy (NCBI): domain Eukaryota; kingdom Metazoa; phylum Chordata; class Actinopteri; order Argentiniformes; family Microstomatidae; genus Nansenia; species Nansenia antarctica. The sequence goes on along the minus strand of NC_137685.1, from coordinate 23,052,345 downwards.
CTGACAATGATTTGTAATAGTGCTAGATCAGGATGGATTAGAATCGCCATAGCGATCGACCAAGTATAACAATAAACCACATTGATTTGTCATGATGGATGCTGTGTTATAGGCTGTTTAATGCAACATATCCTTGTAACACCATATACACATACTCTAGTATAACCATGTAATGACGAATCCTAGCAAACTGTTTATACTCTGTCATAGTCATGGATAAGAGGTTTGCTCGTACAATGGGTGTATGTCTCCTATCATAGAAATGAAGCCACATGTAGCCTAGATACTATATTCTATAACTGTACAAAAGGACACCACTCTCCTTAGGGTGAGACCCGTCACTAATAGTTGAACCATTCTATCTTAAATTCCCCCGCAAGGTTTCCATTGAAGGAAGGAGAGGAACAGAGGCTTCTGTGTAACAAAATATATTTATTACATTAAAAGATCCAAAATCGAGGCAACACAGAAAACTATGAAAAGGTAACTTATACTGTACTGTATCTCTTTGTTATGTACCACTTCAAGGAGTCCTTCAGTATGATGATGACAATGATGATGAAGATGATGCTGCTGCTGCTTCTGATGATGATGATGATGATGATGATGATGATGACGACGATGATGATGATGATGATGATGATGATGATGATGCACTGATTTCTCAGGGACAATTGCTGTGTATGAACAGCAACATGGTAAATTGCAGACAATGACCGAAGTGCTGCTTTCATGGCAGAGTAATGTAGCTAGCAGGATGGAAATCACTTGTGGGAGTATATGTTGTACTGATCTGAATTTTCCTCCCCGAGACACAATTTGCATTGTGGTTCCAACTGGCTGTTTCAGGGAAATGAGCTTGACTGAATGGGATTCTGTGACTGGCAAAGCTGTCTCCTCTCAGCCCATAGGATGAGTCACAGCCTCATTGTAACAGCCTGCCTCTGTTACAATGTGGGTGTACCTGTCAAATCACTTGAATTACTACACATACCTCTGTTGGGATAGAAATGCTTGGATCAGCGCTGCAACGCTCCAGAATTTTAAATACCCCATGGAAGTATGTTTCCATGTTGTGTCACGATTTTTTTTTAGCTAAGCTCAGTGGCATGTCTCTGTCGACGTACGTAACATAGAGTCAATGTTAAAAACTGACACTGGAACACAGTGTCACACGTACACGTACACGTACACGAACACACACACACACACACACACACACACACACACACACACACACAATGCTGCAAGTCATTTTAATTCTGTCAATGTTATATGAAATATTTAAGTTTGAGTTTAAGCAATATATCAAGGCATAAACGTCGCCATGTTCTGTCTAATGTCTGTACCGCTGGGTTCCCTTAGGGACACACATCATGTCGATGTCAATCTTCAACTCAGCAGTGGAAGGATCTCCACTCCGCTGTGGAACCAGTGGAGCCAAGTTTTAAAGGTTTCATATCCCCCAGAAGAGTCCAACCAAACTGACGTGAAAGAAAACTTTGGGAAATTATGGAGAGGGATGTAATCTTGCATTTTCATTTACCGTAATTTATACATTTCTCACTCCTCCATGTCCTCCATAGTTAATGGGTTCTTGTAGACCCTGAACTGTTCATAAATCAGTGGTCCAGCTCTGGCGATATTATAAATGGAGCGATCTAGGAAGCCCCACTAGCCTCATGAATCTCTTGGGGGGAGGGAGGGGGAAGGAGGGGGAAGGAGTGGGAAACACAAGCAGCGGTTGAGGGTCTATTTGTCAAGACTCAGTTCCAGAGCACATATCATAGAAACAGATATAGCCCATTCTGCTGGATCATGATGTGCCAGGAACCCGGTCTTTCATCTAAAACAGTCTCTCGTCAGTAAAAAACTTAAGAGCCTTTAAATTGTTTGATTTCCCCCTGATCCAAATCTTCTTTTTTTCAAAAGACCAACTACTTCTTATTCTGCCACTTTCACCACCATTCCGAGGATGTCTGTTACAGCGCTCTCTCTCTCATGAGAAAAGGGATTGAGTGAGTATTCTAAAGCCCTTACTGCAAGCGCCAACAAAGGGGAACGAGCCATACGAACCTGGTCCTTTAATAGATGTTTAATAGATGTTTAATAGATGTTTAATGGATGTTCAGCCAACGCATCCTTCATAAGTCTTCTGTTTCCACTAGGAGCTTAAAGAGGAGCTTCAAGTAAGTCAATCAGCTTAGGAGGAAGGAGAGAGTTGATATCAGGAGATGGGTGTTCCCTCCCGTGCATCACAACGAGCGAGCCCATCCTCAGGTTTCTCCCTCCACCAGCCTCCAGTGGTTGGCAAGGAGTAGGTGTCCTGGGGCCTCATTTAGAGAAAGTACTTAGATCTAATTTATTTCGATCTTACCCTTCTCTGCCCTTCCAGACGAACGCCTACCCTATATTATAGCACTTGGCTTAATTCAGCCGCTATAATTGAGCCGCTATCACAGGGCGTTAATACAAGCCTCATTCACCTGCGTTCATTTTACCTGCGTTGGTATTTATAGAAGGAAGCACGTAGGCCTACGCAATTTGAAACAAGTGCAGCCCGTTTTATAAATAATGCTTACGTGCTTACGTACGTTTAGAAAAATGTGCTTACGTGAAAGTCAGAGATGACGTTCAAGTACTTTTTTTATAAATGAGGCCCCTGGTTTACAACACATCTGCTGTTTTCAACATTTGCGCTCATCATCCCAGGTCGACCATGAGGAATCACACTGCTCTTGTCACTAATTATATAATTTTTTTTTTTTACTTTTTTGGGGCGGGTTATTTAGCAGACGCTTTTATCCAAAGCGACTTACAACAACTACATTTGCTTAAGTAAAGGAATCATCTATCCGTCAGTCATAGCAAGATAATCATAATGCTAGAAGAAGGAAGAACTATGTTTATTTTTTGGTTTCTTATTTCATTATTTACAGTAGAGAAAGGGGGGTATAGGTGATCTTCTGCAAGGTCTTAGGAGGGACAGTTAAGGTGTAGCCTGAAGAGATGGAGGTCTTCAGTCTACGGCAGAAAATAGGTAATGACTGCAGTCACAGTGAAGGGGTCGTTTCAATGCTACATAAAGGAAAAGGGTTGAAGGTTTTAATGGGGGGTTGTGTGAAAATGGCTGCCAGTGTGATAACACACAGCTATCATAAGTCATAACCAAGATATCCTGATACATAAATGACACAAGTTTGTCAGATGCTTGTGCAGGCATTTTTGCCACTCTATATTGACCCCTGCTTGGAATGACAGTGATGTCCAGGGGATCTCTAACAGTCACACCACTACTGCTTGTGAGAACAACTCAGTCTGGATTAAGCGGAGTGGAGAACCAGGCGTTATCGCTGCACAGCGGACTACCCCCCCAGCGGGACTCCCTTTGCCAAATGACCACATTCATTATTCAACCAAGGATTTCTGTCATAATCGATTTCATCCGAGACCGCTGCGTCACGCAGTGTGTTCTTAATCCGCACCCCCGAGAGACTCTGACACTTTGTCATATCTTATTAGGCCTAGGCCGCCAAGAGTCCACTCCAACTGACGCAGCAGCCCTCTCCAACGTCGAGGAGGGGCTTCATAGGAACGTCTGTATGTTTCCAACATGGCCAGGCAGATGATGGTACCTGACAGTGGAGTGAGGGGGAATATGTTGGTGGTCAGAGACGGGTTCCAGCGGACTGTTGAAGAGGATGCTGGTAGTCATAGAGACGGGTTCCAGAACACACAGATGACCCGTGGGGCAGCTGGTCCTCCAGATGAGATCAGGGTTTCTCAGCGCTCGTCCGTTACCCTTCAACAGCTGTTAATTATCTACCCCTACATCCCTCCTCACACACACACACACACACACACACACACTCACACACACACACACACACACACACACTCACACACTCAGACACACACACACATACTCACACACACACACACACACACACACACACACACTCACACACACACACACACATAGGCAAGCACACACATACTCACACACACACATACACTCACACACACACACACATAGGCAAGCACACACATACACACACACACACACACATAGGCAAGCACACACATACACACACACACACACACACACACACACACACACACCAGCCTGTCCTGTGGTGTGATTCCCAGGTCCTCCCGCGGCTGTGAAGGCGCTCCTGTGGTGTTCTCCATCACTAAGTGGCCGGTTGTCCAAGTGCTGTGTGTGACATCTGTATCTGCCACTGTCCCTCTCAGGGCCTGTCAGCCATGCTGCCTTCCACCCTGTCACTCAGCTGGGACACAGCTGTCACTGGGACACAACATAGAGAAAAGAACAATCTGCAGGTCCTCTCACCCCATTCTCTCTGCAACGCTCTGCGTACACTCGCTAGAGTCTTAGATATGTTGGCAGCAGAACTTGGCCTGGGTTGAATGAGTATTTCCAGGGAGAGTCAGTTTATTTTCGAAGGACCCTTGATAAACCATCCACACATTGACATCTCAATGCTTCATCTCTAAGAGCCTTAAAAATAGTGGTTGCCAACAGTTCTGTTTGCATCTATTTAAATGCTTGGCAAGTCACTGATAAGCATTCATTACAGCCTGTCCAAGGCATTACACACATAATGCTTTCAGCATGATATCAATAATATATCACATGATTTTCAAAGACAGAGGTGGTCATAACAACATTGTATGGTCGAATGAATAGTGTTATAAACCCCACTAGCCAAGCCACCTGTTAACGCTACGCTTGTCTAGTCTAGAGGGCTATGGCTGTCTAGTAGTTTGGTCAATTAACATACTACACGTATGTTTTGGCTTGAGTCCTAAGAGTGTGCCGACCGTGTCGGATATGATGTGACCTGGGGAAGCAATTGGCTACTTGCGAGGATCCAGGGCAAGCACCGATGAGACTCCACAGTCTCTAACTAACCCAAGCGGATGACGATTGTTCACAGGGTGAAGATATGAATACATAACACACAAAAGAATCCCAAAATAATCTATCCAATTTAAGATGAGAAAAGAAAACCGGATCGGGAAAACCCCCAACGGATCGGGCCAACACATGTGGTCAGGGGTGGTGTCCACACTGACCTCTACCTGAAGCAGCCCACTGATCTCTTTACCATTTCGTCATCGCCACTTCTGCCCCGGATCCCCGGATCCACTTCCCCAGGTGTGGATGATGTGATCATGTACTGTCTAAACTGCACTCTATACCCATCTACTGTAGCCTAGCTATTCCTAACAGTAGATATCGGCGAATGCATTAGACTACAGATTTCATGTCTGAGACCTAAGACATCAGACAGTCTTCCTATGGAAATCAATATTCACCCCTCCACCAATGAATACTGTACGTAGGCTGTTTCATTAAACTGCTGCGTTTGTTTCCAATAATTGAGGTGAAAAGTCAATGGTTTGCAGGCTGTCTTTCCCAGGGGAGGCTGGTGGAAGGTAGAAATCAGAGGACAGGCGTGTTTGATACCGTTCCTCATACCATGACATGCATTCCAATGAGCCCCGTCCTCCGATCTCTCCCTCCGCCGGCCTCCATTAGTCGTTCCTGGGGGGTCACCGTCACCGCATGATCTGAAGTAACGTACCCTGTTTGATACATGCTGTACTGTGCTTTCGGGGGAGAGGCAGGATGGGTATTATGGAGATCCGGAGCTAGCATGAGAAGGGGTCATACAGTATTCAGGCAGACAGGAACGTAAGCTCGCCTGGCCTGAGTGAACTATCCCAGGAAGGGGCCTCTTTGGCTGCAGGGCTACAAGTCGCTCTGAGAAAATGAGGATCAAATCAAGCGGCAGGAGCAGATTGCTCCATGACTCTGCCCTCGCTGTTCCCCTGATCTCTTGCCATTTGGAGAAGACCATGTAAAGGTCACGATCCCAGCCTGGCGTTGTAGGAGGGAAGTTTCCACCGGAGTTGTATGGGTCTGGGTCTGTTACAGGGCCCAAATGAATAGCCAATAAGAGTTTAAGTAGGCCACTGTAGAATGTAGCCAATGGGGCCCTGATGTGTATTTGTTTAAAGGCTTGAATCTTCCTGGGGAAGACATAAAGAGACAGTTATTAGTGAGATATCCTGCTGTGATTCGTCAAATTAATGAAGACGCAGGTCCTGTGCTAGTATGTCGCTGTTGCTAATAACAACAGCGGTTTGTTGTTGTTGTTGTTTGGTCAATTCTATTTTTATATCTCTGAACAATTAGTGTTGACTATCAACAGCCAAGTGTAACTAGGGCAGAAACATAGAAGATGTAGCTCTCATCAGCATGAGACAGGTTTCATAGATCAGACAAGCTAATTATTTTATTTTTTTAAGTTTGAGTTGAATTGGCAGAACATCTTCGAGTTTTGATTGACTTTTTTTGTACAGTGCCTTAGTGGCACTGCAGTTATATTAGAATAACCTGTGAATTGTTCTGTTTTGTAAACACTTGGGACTACTGTAGATACTAGATTGCAGAGATGCTCAAGTCTAGCGTTAACTAATCATGACATCAGCAGTGTGACCTTGAGACATGAGACATTCTACAGATGATTCAAGTACAGCATGCTAAGAAACAACCCACTTAGTCCACTTATTCCGATGGTTAAATGAGTGAAATGTGACCTACGTTATGCATGTCGTGCTATGGTATCATACAGTTGCACACTTGGGAGATGGGACACAGGTGGGCCACGGGACCTTGCCACTGGTGATAGTTTATCCGTTTTTCCCCTCAGGTAGTAGGGGAAATAACCACAGTAATAAGGCAGAGGTTGTCTTTTGTCTGCTTTTACCTAGAGCTCTGTTTTAACAAGGGCCTTGTGGAGACAATGCAGTCATACAATCCTCAGTGTGAGTACAAGAGCAAGTGGTAGCGTGAAAGCGTTCGGTTTTCGGCTCCATGAATAATGCAAGGATACCTAGTCGGGTGATGAATTCTCGATTGTAAATCCATGAAGCGCATTGGTGAAAACGACTGTATTTTTTAGACAGAACCTCGTCAAATCAAGTGAGTTCATACCCATCTCTCGTCTGCAGAGACCTCAGACGAAAAAACCTAAGGTTGAAACGGCTCAACGCGAAAAGGGTTGTGTTGTAATGGTGTGTGTAAGATCAGAGCTCACACAGAGCTTGGGTTTCTAATGTGTACAGGTCCTATCAGGCAAACCAATTAAATAAACAATGAAAAAGGCACACACTCAAAATGACAATTAGGCTGGAAAATAGCTGACGGTGGCTGGAGCGGTGGCACTTGGAGTACTAAGTACTGACACTTAATTAACCAAGGTGATGTCCCCAAACAATAACCCTGACTATCAAATAGCTTGTGGGGGGAGTCGGTGTGAGATCATTCTCACAAGGAACAAGAATTGACAAGCTGGGGATAAGCGATGCTAAGAGATGCTAAGCAACTTGATGAAGGGATTATGAATTATGTATCACTAGTAAACCGATCTGTACGTGTTTACTGATAACAGCGAAAGGCTTAACTAATTGACACTGATTATTTGAAAAGAAGTGTCTTTGAAATTCTACACAGTTACATGAATTATCGTTTATAAATTGCTCATGAACAAGCACACAACAAGGTCACAATCGTAATTCCTCAACCCAAAAGGAGGTGTGGCTGGATGTTTCAGCGGTGGATGTTTGACTCGTTCAAAGCGACGCCGCGGCGGTTGTACATGATGAATCAGGAACGGACAAGAGATAATTAAAAGACTCTTGTGCTCCCTCTTGATGAGCCACTCGTATTCATTAAAAGCTGCAAACAAATGATCTGTCTCCCGCATTAGCATAGCGCCGTTGCTACTTGAATGCAAACAAACCTTTTTATTATTTAATGTTCTAAAAGACCAATGTGACAGTCGTGCACACATTCAATTTCCCACATCTGAATACATTAAACAAATCAATTGAGAGTAAAGAGGAACTCATGCGAAATAAAAAATGCATTTAAAAAACGTCCTTCCCGCTGTGTTGTTAGTGTCTCTGGGAATCAATCTGTTGACAACAATGTTGATTGTCAGTCTATGAGAGACTTGTTACTGGGGCCCCTGACCTGTGTATGCATGCTTGGCATGCTATGACTGTATGTAATGCTTTGGAGTGGTTTATCCATGCCACACATTGCCTTTCCCAGTCCAATTAGTTCTGTTTTGGGATTTGTCTCTCCAAGCCTGACAACGGCTGAGGTCAAATCTCAGGACTTTTACTATATCTCTTACATTTCCACTGTTCATTTGCATAGGCACTGTGCTTTATGTGAATGTCTGAAAAGGGAGAAATGTGAAGCAATGGTTACCTTCATTAGTTTAGTTTATTAGTGTATGTTTAAAATGGTACCATTTCTACAGGAATGTGTAGTCAATTAACATGACAGAAAAACACACATTTTGTTCCCAGTATTTAATATTCATAAAATATTATTTATTCATTATTTACAACATGCTTCCCTAAGTGCAGGTTATATTATATTAATAACATTGATGCCCCTCAACTCAACCCATCAGATGTCAGGTTTTCAGATCTATTTCAGTCTATTACGTCTATATATATAATTTATTTTATTTTATTTTATTTTACTCTACTATTCAAATGTCACTTCATTTTGTTGGCGTTGTATGTTGTCTGAGCTTTTATAATGCCTGACATTACCCGTGGGGATCAATAACATACCTATCTAAAAAATAAAAAATAAAAGGTTTTCAAGCCCATCACAGTACAGCAACGGCCTTGCTAAAGGTAACGCCTTGCTTTTGGCTGACACCAAAAAACCTGATTGCAGTTTTCGATACATTCAACCACAATATTTTAATAGACAGACTACATAAGTGTGTTGGCCTCTCTGGAACTGCACTTAACTAGTTTAAGTCTTACCTCACAGGTCCAGAACTTCTTGTTGCCCTCGATGTCCACTCTTCTAAGAACTATAGCATCAACTGTGGAGTACCACAAGGCTTGATCCTAGGTCCGGTCCTCTTCAGTTTGTATATGCTGCCCCTTGGTAGTGTCATCAGGCGACATGGCATACATTTTCACAGCTACACTAATGACACTCAACTCAACATATTGCTGTGTCTGCTGATGACACAAGCCCTGTTGATGCCCTCCATAAGTGTATTTTAGACATTAATGCTTGGATGGCTCAGAACTTCCTTCAGCTCAACCAGGACAAAACAGAGGTACTCGTCATTGGAGCAGAGGCACTGAGATAGAAACTGACCACTAAATTGAAGTCGCTGGCACCAAAAACCCAGGTGTCATCATAGATTCCAATTTAACTTTCGATGCCCACATCAGGAATGTGACCACATCTGCCTTTTATCACTTAAAAAATATTGCCAGAGTGCATCCGTTTCTCTCCCAGGCCAATACTGAGAGATGAGATGAGATGAGATGAGATGATGAGATGAGATAACGTTTATTGCCATTTATGCATACACATTAAGCATACACATATAGGAATTTGATTTGGCGTTAAAGAGCATTTCTAAATGCAATGCAAACAAAACAACACAGGACAGACAGCAGTGCAGACAGAACACAACAAACTGTAAAAGAGTCTAGTGCACGCGTTTATCACTAGCAGGCTGGACTATTGTAATGCTCTCCTTGGTGGTCTACCAAAAAAAGCCATAGATCAACTCGAGAAGGAGAGCACACATGTTTTCACCTGTTTTCAAATCGCTCCACTGGCTACTTGTTAGTTGTAGAATTGATTTTAAGATTATTTTATTGATTTACAAAGCACTACATGGTCTCACCTCCGACTACATGTCTGACATGGTTTTAAGATATGTACCCACTAAATCCCTCAGGTCCTCTGGTGCTGGTCTCTTGGCTGTTCCAGGGGCCCGGTCTAAGACCCATGCAAGGCCGCTTTTAGCAACTATGGCCGCAGACTTTGGAAGACCTGCCGGAGTACTTGAGGGTGGCAGAGAGTGAGGATATCTTTAAAAGAAAGCTTAAAACATTACCTTTTTAGCCTGGCTTTTATCTAGCTGCTTATCTCAACTTGCACTTTTACTCCTATTACTTATCTCCTATTTCTTGTTTTATTCCTGGTTTTATTGTGTTGTCTTTGATCTATTTCTTATCTGCTACCTCTTGTTTTATTGTGTTGTATTTTATTGACTATAGTTTTTATGTTCAGCACTTGGGAGTTGCATTCAATGTATGATTTGTGCTATATAAATAAAGTTTGATTGATTTATATCGATGTATCTATCTATCTATCTAATCGTCTTGATTGTGTCTCTGTCTGAACCAGTCAGGAAACCAACTGATTTTCAATTACTGCCACAGTCTGCCAGTCTTACACATGGAGAGGTGAGTCATCTAGCTGCTGTGTCACACCTCAGTGTTGGCCATCTCATTAAGTCCAGGAGCAGAACAGCGAAAAACAAATGACATGGCTTAATCAGCCATGAACTCTCCCTGCCACCAGAGACTTAAATATGATCCCCCTCTTTATAACATTAGGCTGAGAGATGCTTACCTTTTATTCATGGGCATAAACTCCAAAGTACACAAACCCATCTCTTTGATCTAAAAGACTCCTTTGTATTTCCTGTATCTTCCCATACAGTTTCAGAAACGGCATCAATAAAACATTTAAGCCGTGGCGTGCTGCTGGAGGTCCTCCAGTATGGACTAGAACTGCCAAAATTATAATCCTGAGAAAACGAGAGAGACTGACAGCTCAAGGTTGTTATGAATAAAGTCTGTAACCACATAGTTAGACAGTATAATCCGATACGACTACAAAATGTAGGGCATTTTTTAAAGATTGTTCGGCCTCAATTGAATGTCTGTAATTATTGTACTTTGGCATTGTAGGGTACACTGTACAGTGTACTATCAGCTATATCCTTAGACCGATTTTCTGTTACTATTTAACATGTTTAATACGATAATGAACAGTGAGTGCTGTGTCTCGTATTATAGCTTTGGAACATATCGATTTCGCCATTGTAGAGCTGCAAATCAATAATGCATGGATGTTGTGCTTAGTCAATATGTTGCAACACAGGGAAACAGTGAAACCATTCCATTTCGAAAGGACTCGTTTGACATGGCTATTAACACTAGAACAGCCCTGCCTTTTTTACCTACTATAAGAGCCGCCTCAGGGGTCAAATGACAGTAGTCTTTACAATGGAAAGCTGCTATTTACACACAACGACCACTAGTTGGCCGTCTTCTAAATTACCTACACACACACACAAAATAGCTTTATACTAGCTTATCCTGATGTGATTTTGAAAATGTAAGGATGCGGGGTGGTATACTGAAATTTGATCAAGTGCAAAAATATGTTTAAAAAAATTACTCACAGGGTCAAATGTTATTTGTAGCTAATTGCAGCTTAATACGTTGAAACATTTAGTTCTATTAATTTGGTTGGAGAGTAAGGGGAATAATTAAACCATCTCAGAATAAATGATCTCTGCACAGTAAAATAAAATATATTTTCACTATAATATTTTCACTGATAAGGGTGTCAAGGGTGGAACAGCAGAATATGTATTCATATGTAACACAACATGGTGTGTGTGTGTGTGTGTGTGTGTGTGTGTGTACTCATATTAGAGCACAGAACGTGGTTAGTATAAGAAGCACATCATTACTGTAACAAATGTCATCTCATATACCACAAGGATGTAAATTAACATGAGAAAACATGATTTTCATAAAGCTAATGAACCCATGCTCAAATGTAGTTACACAGCGGAGGTCTCATGGTCTGAGCACGTTCCATGTTTAGAGTGTGGTCTCGTACCGAGCCTGGAGCCTGCCACATGTAAGCAGATCTGATTATCATGCCAATTATGTCTTATATTTCAACATCTTTGTCTCCCTCAAGGGGAAGTAGGTTTTGCAATTACCTTCAGCCCCCTCACCACTCTCACCCCCCTCACCCCCCCCCCCCCCCCCCACCCGCCCCCTATTCCTGCTGTAACCTAACCTACTTGGTTGATCCTGAAACAATAAAAGATGAAAAGGTACAACTACAGTATAATATACTTTACCCCCCCTGCTGGACCAATTAGTTGTTTTGTATGGTTGACCTATGTACATTTATATATGTTATATAATATTGACACTCTCACCCCTTTCAAATCCTGTCTTAAAACACACCTTTTCACAATGGCTTACTTGGTTTGATCTCTATCTTTGATTTTGTTTGTTGTTATATCTGATTTTGCTGTTTTTATCTCATTTTGCTTTGTTGATTTTAATGTTTTGATATGTGGTTTTAAACTGTCTTGTAAGGTGTCCTTGAGAGCCTTGAAAGGCGGCCATAAATAAAATGTATTATTATTATTATTATTATTATTATTATTATTTACATAGGTAAGGTAGGAAGGTAAGGAAGATATTTGATTCACCTGTTCACCTCTAGGATGGGGGGGGGGCTCTAGAATTGATATTCATGTTATGGCTGCTGGGCACCAGCAACACTAAGGAAGAGTCTCTGTTCCCCAGTAAACCCACATTTTCTGGTTAATGTGTTCCATAGTCATTTCATTTCTGACATGCTTTTTCTCCCGTAGTTAATCATTCATGACCCTGAGGTAAGATGGCACTCAAGTTCTCATAATTTGAGCGCTGATTGGTTATCTGTTATACCATGTTCACGGTCTTCTTTTCTCTCTGCTGATCCTCCAAATTATTTCTCTAAAGCATGGATTAAGTTTGGGTAGTTGATTCCGAGAGTTATGCAGTTACGATTAAATAATTAAGAAAAAGTTCAATGTTTCGATCCTTTGAAATCATTGTCTGTTTTTGTCTGAATTACATCACAGAGTTGCACACCTTCCTTTTGTCTTCGATACCTTCTTCCTTCCTGCACCTGATAAATTGGATGTGCAAATTTGTTTTCATGTTTGTCGGAATCCAGCTTAATCCGTACTAATTTAGCGTGTTGTTTTAGAGAAAATACCAGCAGAGAGAAAAAAAGAAGACCCTGAACATAGGATAACCAGTCAGCGCTCATATGAGAACCATTGTTTACTCACGGTTCTGCCTGAACAACTACAGGAGAAAAATCATCTCAGAATTGAAATAATGACTGCGGAACATACTGTCAAACCAACTGTGTGTTTTCTGTGAAAAAATACACTTATGTAATGTGTATCCAACAGTCATGCCATCAGTGTAAATGTTAAGTAGGGTATGTGTCTGAATTAAATCACCTGGGGAACATACAGTAACAGAGTTGTGAACATTCAATTTTTCTTTCTTACAATTACGTTTTAATACATTTCTCATCTCTAACAATAGGGTTACGGTGCTTCTCTCTAGCTCACAGCTTGAATGTCTCAAATGTCTTTTTAACCATTTTTCTAATCAATACACCGATCACAGATAATCATTAAAAACAAAATGGACAAAATGTCCCCTTACCTTTTACCTTTTGCATGGATGTGTATAGTCTACATGGATGTGTACAGTCTGCATGTATGTGTACAGTCTGCATGGATGTGTCTAGTCTGCATAGATGTGTACAGTCTGCATGGATGTGTACAGTCTGCATGGATGTGTACAGTCTGCATGGATGTGTCTAGTCTGCATAGATGTGTACAGTCTGCATGGATGTGTACAGTCTGCATGGATGTGTCTAGTCTGCATGGATGTGTCTAGTCTGCATGGATGTGTACAGTCTGCATGGATGTGTCTAGTCTGCATAGATGTGTACAGTTTGCAAGAGTAGCAAAGACATTAAGACATTTGGTTGAATGAGCACATGTGAAGGGCAAACAAATAAATAACGTGAACATAAAGAGAAGCAAAACAACAATTCTCCACGGATGGAGCCAACTTCTGTTTATCTATTTGGCATTGTTAACAAAGGAGACATTATAGTCGCATGTTGAATCATAATTATTTGATATGAACAGATCAGAAACAGAAGAGGTATAAAAACAAGGTCAGCGCATAATGTTTCAACTGTGCATGTGAGCTGAACCATCAGATGAGGGAATATCTCAAGAAAACATCATCCCACGCAGTTTCACTTTATCAGCTTTAAAGTACATCTATATGTAAATCTCAGCTGCAGGATAACACAAATGAAAGGTAAATGAAAGGTATTGATGTCCTAAGTAGATTATATCTACTGTAGATATTCTGAATAAACATGTGTGCCTGGTATAGTAACATTAGTAGTAACACTGTAATAAACAGTACAGTAATACAACTATTATAGTAATAGTAATTAATAGTATTATTATCACTGTATATAAGTGTAGTGTTATCACTTAGGGTTACATCAATACGACAGCAGCAACACTGTAATACATAGAAATAACACTATTATAATCATTGTAAATAATAGTAATATCATCACTGTATGTGCTATTAGTGTTAATAAATATGATCTGAAAACAGCTGTTATTATTTGGAGGACCAGCAGAGAGAAAAACAACAGTGACTTTTTAGTTTTAGTAGACTGCTGTGGTTGATGTCAAGGTCTAGGGATCTCATCAAGCTCACCATCCCAAAATGCCCACACTGTTTTCGGCTGCAATTCCTTCAGTTTTGCGGCAGCAAATTATTGGACTACCTTACAGAACACACTGAAACTCACATCACTCACCACTTTCAAAAATAAACTTCAGCAGATCATAGTTGACTGTTGTTCCTGCTGATTGCCCCCCCCCTCTCTTTCCACACATAGGTTAGTTGATTTGTTTTTATTTATGTATCATCACTATCTTTGCCGTTCTCATGTATTTATGTTGACCATGAATATTTCTGTTTATATGTTTATATGTTTTATTCTGGCCGGGGCCTCTTGGCCAGATCGTCATTGAAAATGAGAATTTGTTCTCAACTGATTTTATCTGGTTAAATAAAAGTCAAATAAAATACCTTAAATGTGTGGGTGAAGAAACTGAAGGCCTTCTTTCTGATGCTCCTTGCAATACAAAGAGCTCAGCAGCTGCTGCTCTGTGTGGTCCAACAGGTAACTGTTGTCAACAATGCCATGAACGCGTGTGGATCAGACCCTACTGATGCAGCAGGAGCGCTGGTCAAAGGCCCATCGATTGGGTGTGTGAGAGAGAGAAAGACCGTTTTGACATGGTCCATTACCCACTGTTGTTGTTGTTGTTGTTGTTGTTGTTGTTCTAGGTGTGTGTGTCTTCTTTGTTTGCAAAATGCAACGTTTGTTCCTTGCGGGGGTGTGATCAATTGTGTATGGATTTCTTTTTTGAGTCAAGCAAGGAGGTTTTAAACTGTGAAAAGTTAAGCACTTAGACCCTGGTATCACTGTATGTGGCATCTTTCAACTGTGTGAAAAGGGTACTTTTCAACGGCTGAGAATGCTACAGCACATGCTACAATCAATACATCGCAACAAATGGATGGTGATGTTAACATAACTGTTTACACGGCCTGACACTATGTTCTACAACGTTCACTAGAACTTGAGTAACATAAAATTGTTATTTATCATTACACAGACAAAACACAGAATCAATCATTCAGTGAGTGTCAGCTAAGTGACTACTGTGTTCACTGTTCAAAGCCATTGAGTGTCAACACATTTGAGTGAATTGAATTAGTAGTAAATGCTTGTCCAATTCAATTCATGGAAACATTTTAAAAAAAACAGCGACCAATGTGTGTGTGTGTGTGTGTGTGTGTGTGTGTGTGTGTGTGTGTGTGTGTGTGTGTGCACTTTACCATCAGAAAACAGCTTTGGCTGTGATAATTCTGTCACCTCTTTGTCCGAGTACTGCTGGGAGCAGATAAAGAAACACTGGCTCCTATTTGCATGGCTTGTACAACACCACAGATTGCCTCAAAGCTGCCTTTTGAAAGGGAAGGTCATGGCTCCCTATTGAGCAGACATGGTGAGCTGTTGTCAGATGACGGCCCCCTACTGGTCAGTAGAAAGGACGCTGCTCAGCTGATCAAAGTGCCCAGCTTGAAGCAGCACATCCAGACTTTCACGATGCCTACAGGGTAATCTTGTTTTGGTGACGAGGCAAAATCTTGTTCTGTGAGATGAATCAACGAAGAACCCCGGCGGTTTGAAACAGCCTTAGAATGAAATAATGTGATGGGGTCTGATAAAAAAACGCCTTAAGCAGGCCAATATTATTTTTCCGTTTTTGACAGATTATGAAAGGGCAGATTGTAAACTTTCAAATGACGTGTCATACATTGAAATAAAAGATATGTGTATTTGAATGTTGGTACACCTCAAGTCAACTAACAGAGAAATTCTCGCCAGGGTTGCTCTCTCTCTCCTCTGCTGTTTGCCCTATCTCTTGAACCTGTGGCCCAGACTGTTCACCAGTCAGTCATCCATGATCCTATTACAGTTCACAACACCAAACATCACATATCTCTGTATGCTGATGGTATCCTTCTTTTTATTCAGAATGTCCCTCAGTCACTTCCCCACCTCCTAAATATCTTTAATAATTTTAGCCAAATTCCGGGTCATAAAATTAACCGGGGAAGATCTGCACTACTGCCTTAGCTAGACAGCTAGATATTCCACTAAACATTCCAGTAGTCCAGAATATTAAATATCTAGGTGTCTCAATCCACCTCTCGATCTCAAACACAGTGTAAGTAATTATAAGAATGCACTGAAGGAGGTAGAATCTGATGTATAAAAGTGGAAAACTTCTCCCCTCTCATTTCATTCCCGTATTTCAGTTATTAAAATGAATAATAATAATAATAATAATAATTCATTGAATTTATATAGCGCTTTTCCGAGGCTCAAAGACGCTGACAATATAGGGGATACGGAAAACACAAAAACAACAAGTAACATGGAACACAGAGTCAGCGAACGGGGAGGGGGGGGGGTGGTGGTTAGGGGTAGGGGAGGCTGTATGCATATCAGGGGGGTGGCAGGGTTAGGGGAGATGGGTAGGTGTAGGGGAGGTTGTATGCGTGTCAAGGGGGGGGGGGGGGCGGGGGCGCCGGGATGGGGGAGATGGCTAGGGGTAGGGGAGGCTGTAGGCATGGGAGAACTTGTTGGTTTTGAGGTGGGATTTAAAAGTGAGAAGTGAGGGTGAGTCTCTGAGTGGTTGGGGGAGAGAGTTCCAGAGGCGGGGTGCAGCTCGTGAAAAGGCACGGTGACTGAAGCCTTTGAGTTTTGAGGGTGGGACAGTGAGGGGAACAATGGATGAGGATCGGAGGGTACGGGTAGGGCGGTGGGGGAGAAGGAGGTCAGTCAGGTAAGGAGGGGCCAGGCTATGGAGGGCTTTGTATGTGAGGATGAGGATTTTGAATTGGATGCGTTCTTTGATGGGGAGCCAGTGGAGAGAGTGGAGGACAGGAGTGATGTGGTCACGGGAGCGGGTGTTTGAAAGGAGGCGTGCAGCAGTTTGGACCATCTGGAGTCTATGGAGGGAGCGGGAGGTGATGCCGGCGAGTAGGGAGTTGCAGTAGTCAAGGCGGGAGGAGATGAAGGCGTGGAGAGGCAGTGTCTGATTTTTGCTATGTTGCGGAGGTGGAAGTAGGAGGTCTTGACGATGGAGCTGACGTGGGGATCAAATGAGAGGGTGGGGTCCAGGATGAAGCCGAGGTTGCGAGCCAGGGGGGATGACTTCGGTCTTTTCACTGTTGAGTTTGAGGAAGTTGTGTGTGAGCCAGGTTTTTATTGCTGAAATGCAGTTTTCGATGTGAGTGAGGGGTGGGTTCTGGGTGGAGTTTGTGGTGATGTAGATCTGGGTGTCATCGGCGTAGCAGTGGAAGTCCAGGTTGAATTGGCGGATGATGTGACCGAGGGGGATACTCTTCCACAAATACATTTTTTCAGTTCCATGCTCTCTCTAGCTTCACCAAGTGGCTACTGGAAGAAATTACATTCTCTTTCTTCCAAATGTATATGGGGGGGGGGGGGGGGGGAAGACCTCCAGAGGCAAAAAAGGAAAGGGGGGTTGGGTCGCCAAACTTCAAATGGTATTATTGGTCTTTTTTGCTGCATCCTCTCTACAAATGGTTTGATCCGGCTGCTTGTGTATCTTGTCGCCCTATAGAGGAAAAAACTGTAGATACCCATAGGTTACAAGATGTAATATATTCTAATATTCCTATCAAACAGTCTACAGTATATTGAAATTTGGCTCCATCATCACTGAGTTAATCTCAGTTTGGCGTTGTGCAGAAAAGTTCTGCAATATTTAACCTAACTGGTACTTCCATTCGCCCATATTTCACAATACAGGTCTTCAGGCGTCCTATCTCATTTCCCCAGTGGAGTAGCAATGGAGTTCATACACTCTCTGATCTATTTGGGGCTGAGGGTCTCCGCTCATTCCAAGACATTCAGAGACACTTTAATTTACTGGGTACCTCCTTTTTTTTCTATCTTCAATTACGCACAGCAATGCCCAATTACGGGGTACCCTGGAATAGTTCACTAGGCACACATCCATTTCACATGGCATTTATCAGATCCAGGGATCAGGTCTCACCTCTACACATGTCGCTATCCTCCAGAAATCCTAACCACCAGGTTATTCATTTCAATTGTATACATAGGACATACTTTACTCAATATTTGTTACATAAAATAAAAACTATACCCTCATCTAACTGTACTCTGTGCACATAAAATACAGTTGGCACCTTTTATACCTCATATGGTATGGGAGTGCCCTGGAGTTTCTGATTTCTGGAGGACGGTTTGTGATATATTGTCCCTTATTCTGTCCAAACAGATTCCACACTCACCAGCAGTTCTATTACTCAATGATAGCTCAATCTCAGATTTAAATATTAAACAAAAACGCCTCTGGCTGGCCGGCCTTACAGCGGCCAAAATGGTTATAGCTTGCAGGTGGAAGTCACCCCATTCTTTGACTACACAGAGATGGATTTTAGACTTCATAGACATAGCCAGCATGGAACACTGGATAGCTAACAGGCATCAGGCAATCTCTGATAACGTTTCATGCTGGGATCAAAACATTACTACTCTCAAGTCCTTACTTTAGGCTCTATTTGCTCCTTCCATGGGGTCCTGTGGGGGGTGGGGGGGTGCTGTGATTGGATGGGTGGGTTGGAAGTTTGTGGGGGGAGGAACATTTGTGGGAGGAGGGGGAGGTGGGGGATTGTTGGGGTAGGGGGAGAGTGGGGGGATGGAAGGTTTATTGGAATTGTGTATTTTATTATTATTTATTATTGTATTTCTCGCCTGTGTTTAATTGTTTGTTACCACTCCCTTGTATTATTCACTGAAATAATAATAAATAAATAAATAAAAAGGCAAATGCTATATCATCTACTTCCATTTTGTTCTCCCCTTGTATCCCATCTTAAACTGACAAGTAAGACCATTTTTTACCATGGTTAGACCATCAGTCAGTGGTAATACAGTCATACCTGTCAGTATGCATGCATCCCTGCATCATTAATGCATCCAAAGCATCATTAAGCATAAGCTACCCAGTGGGTCTGATACATAGGCTTACATGAAGGGTTTATGGATGGCTCTGTGCATTTAAGGTACATTACATTTTCCCTTATCGACACTTTGAGACAACGTTCACTTTATAACAAGTTGTCCAGTAGGCAAAGTTGCTCTGTAATGTAATCGTCTGTTGATGGAGAATGAATGGAGGCAACACCTTCAAACCTTCCTATTACACTTGTTGGGTGGAGTTGGGTTTTCTATTGGACTGAATAATATTCCAATGATATTCACCACAATATTGAATTCACAACAATAACATTATTCATATTATTATTCATATAATATATAATATTGTTAATGAATAATATAATATGTTAGCTACAAATATTAATTCATTAACATAGCATAATATTCAATACATTTACAATCCAAAGTTAATCCTATGGCTCAAGCTCTACAGCTGACATTAGAGCTAGCTACTTTCGTTCATTCGCTTATTGCTAACAGACATCACAAATATTTCCCTAATAAAAACATAACAAAGCTACAGCATCTGTAATTTACGTAGCAATACTCTGTAACTTGTAACACAAGAAATAGTCTTTGTGGTGATGATCATTGAACAGTACTTTAATTAGGTGTTGTGTATCACAGTTGTTACTGGTCATTACAGGTAATGACCATGTTATTACCATGTTATTACAACCTATTAACCACCTATTACAAGCTGTAATGTGAAGTACTACTGATATGGATTCCTGCAGCAAAAGACCATAAATCATATATTTCTTCCCATAGTGGGACATTGTTGGTGAATTATGCCCGCTGGATCAGACTGTTCTTGCACTCAGTTGCTGGCTGAAAGGCTCTCTAAATTCCATTATAATAAATCATGTGATCGTCCTCAGTCATCATCTCCAAAAAGCAAGGACTGCTTTCACATCTGCTGTGGTGTATTTCCAGAGCTATATCTCAAAATTAATTAGTTGCAGAGGAAAATGTATCGATTGATCATTCGCCTGATGGACCTCTTGCTTGTTCAGCGAGTCATTTTGTGCTACAAAATCCTAATCATTTCCTGAAATAATCCATCTGTAGATAATTTATTCTTTATAGAATAAAACCACGAGAAAAAAACACGACAAAGGCAAAATCAGTTCGAGAGAGTCGCAGAAGTCACATTCTACTTTGAACGATGCACGTATTATCCTCGTGTTACGTAGTTAACAGTATGTGACAAGTAAACAGGATGTGACCACGTTGGAACAGGAGTGGTATGGATGAGAGGGGTTTATAAATAGGTACCTGTCAACCTTGGTTAGCGAGAGTGTCCACCCACTAAGACCTGATAGCACTCTGACGGATACTCTTCCTCCGCTGCAGACTCCTCATCATATCCCGAAACCCAATTGCATTTTGAATAAATATCATGTCTGCCACCATTGATATTGATTTTCACTTCTTTTGAAAACTAAGACTCCATAACCGCATTGTGTATGTGCCAGTCGCTCGGGCCCTGTGGAGAAAGTCCATTATCCCGCCCGAGTTCCTATTTGAGATTAGAGATCAAGCTTGACAGGGAGGTTTTGGCCCCTTTTCTGGTTCACTTTGGACAGTCTAATAGAATCAACAATAACCACTGCAGCAACACTAGCATCACTATGCAGTGGAGAATTCTGTGAAGCTCCGCCTTGAGATACCTGCATCAAAGAAGCACAGATACGGCGTGTAAGACTGCTGTTGCATACAGAATGTTGGGCGAGCAGAAATATGTCACAAAATCTCTACAGAATACAATGACTTTTTTCAACAACGTCCATCTGTCGTTGCACGGAAAACAGGACTGATGATTATATATCCTCCCTTGAGGGCTAGGAGAGGGGGGGAGGAGGGGAGAAAAAGACAGAGAGGGGGGGAGATCGAGAAAGACAGAGAGAGAGGGGGGGATAAAGAGAGAGCGAGGGAGAGAGAGGGAGGGAGAGAAAGAGAGAGGGAGAGAGAGGGAGAGAAAGAGAGAGAGGGAGGGAGGGAGAGAGTGCACTGTTCTGCTTAGTGTTCAGCCAAACGAGTTGTTGGCTGGAGGTACAGCTGTCATAAAATGGACAGCGAGAATAAATGTCTTGGGATTACTGGCCATTTGTCAAGCTGAGGAGATGGGAAATGCAAGTGCTGATTCAGGACAGCAAGCAGACGACGACACATAGTGAAATAATACCCTCTCAATATGGATACCAAGGGGGTGAAAGTATAGATTCGTTTCAGTTCTTTTTTTATATATCGAGGATGCAGCAAGTCATATTTTGCTCACCTTGTGGAAACGTAACCAGACTGCTGTCATATTCAACACATATTATTTACCTCTGAATTATTCCTCTGGATGGCATCCAAATCCAACAGAAATGGGGGAGAGGAGAGAGAGCCGGGGACTGAATTGACTAGACCTGAATGCTAACACACTCATTTTGTTTGAATAGTGGGAGAAATGTTGGCATAAAAGTGACTTGATTCACTGCAAGACATAAAACCAAATGTTATTTCCACTCTAGAGGTCCCACAGAGATAGTAGGCGAGAGTTACAGCCACCAGATATATGAATCGAAGGTCACCCTTCAAACAGCCCAAACATTCTCATGAAATAAAACACTTTAGGTCCGAAGAATCTGTATAGTGTGTGAACAACAGCCCATGTTTATGCTGTATTCCCGAAGGTAAATGAAGTGATGAAAGAGAGAGAGGGAGGGAGGGAGGGAGGGGAGAGCGGGTCTATACAGCACTCTTTCTCCAACACTATTAATGTGGTTAAAAGAGATTGCCTGTGGAGTCTCTTGTTGTTTCTTTATCCCTATTACCATTGTTTACATTTGACATTTTTGGCATTTAGTAGACACCGTTATCCAAAGCGACTTACGACAACGCTTGTATCAACAGTAGAGAAACTGTACAGGGGGGGGTAGAGGGGATGTCGATGTCTCAGGAGGGACAGTTAAGGTGTAGCCTGAAGAGATGGGTCTTCAGACTCTTCCACATCAATACTAACAGTGGCAAACCTGGACCACATAGCAATGGTATGAATGCACATTCAAAAAAGAGACTCAAAAACACAACAACAAGTTTGTACAGACACACACCATCGATATTTCAACCCCCTCTACCATCCTCCCCCCCCCCCTCTCTCTCTCTCTCTGGACACAGAGATACACATCACACAGGATGATAAGTATTCAAAAGTGCCATAGTGTCATGCCATGGAGAGGACCTTCCCCTTTGAGACAGGTTGAATAATGTACAACGATCAAAATTTCATCCATCCTCTGCATGATTAAAAGGGGATAAATAAACCATGCCGGCGGGCTGCTCCAGGACCATTCGCAGGCAGCGTGCTGGAGAGGCAGGTCCTCATATAGCAGCGAGGGGTTGATGGGCCTGACAATTACACCAGCGCCCTGGGAGTCGGAAGAAAGGAAAGAAGGAAGAAAATCGTCCTTCTTCTTCTAGCATTGTATCTGTCTTATCCCTCTAGCATGACTATTTTGTTATGATGACTGACGGATAGGACCGTTCGCTTACTTAGACAAATGTATTCGTTGTTTGTCGCTTTGGATAAAGGCGTCTGCTAAATGCCACAAATGTTTTAAAAAAATAATCTAAATGGATGAGGTACTATTGGACTAGTCTCACTCCTGAATCGATTTAAGGCAATGATCACGATTATCAGACTGACAAATAGGCCTGATTTGTTTAATTTTCTTCTTTTTTTAACCAACATCACATCATTCTTGGAAGCAAGCACACCTCTGTGGCTATGAGGCTTGTTATTGGAGACTGACATCTGCTAACAATGCTGATGGAGTAGCTATAAAAAACCCACAGGGTGACTGTGTGAGCCTTATCATCGCATTCTCTCCTATGCTAATCATTAGCCGGGGCCTTCTTTGTTGAGGATGGATGGTAAAGTGCGCTTTATCATTGCTACTGCCGAGCCGTCAGGAAAATGAAAAGCAAAGCAAATACACCTGGCTTTTAGGAGCTGGCAGATAAAGCACGGAGACCTTCAAGCTGCATTGCTTCATCCGCTTCAGTTTAGCCTTGACCGAGCCCTGCAAATCACACCTGAGAAGCGCTGGCGGAGTTATGCTGCCGGTTGCACAGGCGCAAAGCTGGGGATGGAGATAGGCAAATCTCTCCCCGGTCCTAGGGCTGGGTTAATTGGCAGAAATATCTATAGAAAGGTTTAGAAAAGGAGGGTTTGTGAAGTCTGCTGGAAAAAAGAAGCACACATATTCATCCGCTAGTGTTTGAGTTCTGACAGGGAACTGCTGGCGCAGCGTTCCGGATGGACCCGGGTACAAGGTGGAAGTCAGCACACAGCTCTATCACATCAGCAATTATGGGCCCAATTATTTGGCTAGTTTCGAGCACTTTACAGGTTCAGCCAGTACCAGTACGTGATCGTTATTCTGTCTACTGTGTTGTGTTTCGTCTATTGTTGTCTGTTCTCCCAGACAGTCAAGGTTCCTCAGACGATGACCATCCTATTTGTGAACATAAAAGCTATCATTGTTGGGATACAAAAACAGTACATTTTTGTACACCTCACCAAATGCCTTGATTAAAACTCAATGTTTTGCAATGTTTTTCTTCTAGGGTAGCACCATGGTGAAGCTGGAGGACAACTATTTTCCGTCCTTCTCCGGCTACATTGACTTCAATGCAAAACCTGAAAGGCTTGTGGCTCTCACCTCCTTCCATAGACTGACACAGTAGTTATGATGACATCTGGAGGACATCCTGGAGGACATCCTCAAACCTCTAACATTGTGTCCATCCAATCAAATAACGAAGTCGGCTCAATAACCTGACTCAGAGAGGAATGCTTTTTATGTTAGTGAACTAGCGAAGGCTATCCAACACTGCAACTCATCTGATTCAAGGTAAGCTTTCAGTTGTATTCATGTATTGCCACCGATTCCACCGGTCCAATGATCTTCTGCGATTGTAAACATTGATTGTAATTATTTGTTACACGTGTTAGTTCTATTCTACATATTGCCGATATGTTGACCACCATGTATGCAATGTAACAGTTACTGTGGTTCTGGTATGACGGTTTGGCTCGGAGAGATTCCTGCGCCTAGTCACAGACAGTTGCTATGCCCTGAGGTTCCCAGGCAAAGGGAAAAGGTGAGAGGAGGAGAGCACGTGGATGAGAAAAGGAATTGTACCCGCAAAGTGATAAGGCTGTATGTGGCTGCTATGAAAGTGATTTGTGCGTGTGGGTTATCAGGTCAGCTAAATGCAAGTATGACTGTGCAGCAAGGCTAGTATTGAATGTGCCACTGTCACCTTGATAACTCCAATATATCCTTCCTCATGTGCAGCTGCATTATAAACGTCCATGTCTAGGTCCATGTCTAACCTCATTATGGGTTATAGGATGGGGAAATTCCACTGTCATGCCTGGGATGGGGATGGGTTAAATATATGAAACCTGTCGATGTTAAGCTGGGTGAATGGAATATGAATCAGTCATCCACAATGCGGTAATAGAAATAAGGCCACAGGCCTATACTCGTAAAAAAAATCTTCCTCCCCTAATCTCGAACGGTGCCAGCCGCCGTCACTGCTCCCAGGGGAGCGTCTAATACGAGCGAGCAGCTTGAGAAACCGCTGAGAAAATGAAAGAGAAATCAAGTAAACAGTTTAGATTATTGGCGTTCTAGCATGAGAGGAGTGATGAAGCATATTAATTATACACCATAACTCCCATTCTCCTCTGTCTGTGTTTGTGTTTTTCTAGAGTTTGGATTATTATTAGAACAGAAACTAACTGCGGGTTTTCCTCTCTTAGCGATTTACCTTAACCTGCGGTGGAAAGCCCAATGCACACGGCATGCGATTTTGTCGCACGACAACATTCGATTCTGAATTCACACCACCGAATGCACCGTGTGCATTTTCTCATTCAAAACAATGGAATTGAATTCGGCGGTGCAACAACATCAGGGCCGTGTGCATTGGCCTTAAGTCTACACTGGAACAGAACAGTCTTATTGTATGTTTCACTGGAGGAGAACCACTCAACAGGGCAGAGGTGGACCAGTTAGCGTTGAGCGTTCAGTGTGGCTGCGGCACACGCACGGTTCATTGCGTCGTGACTCAGGACGACAGTCCGACGCGGAGGTTAATATTTGCGGGGTAGGAGATGACAATGACGATCAACAGAAAGAAAATGTTTTCCTGTTTGAAACGCCAAATGCACAAACAAGACAGTAATACTCAAGTTCTTTCTAAAAGCTGGGTTGGT
Source organism: Nansenia antarctica (assembly GCF_963989245.1). NCBI lineage: Eukaryota > Metazoa > Chordata > Actinopteri > Argentiniformes > Microstomatidae > Nansenia > Nansenia antarctica. The sequence continues at coordinate 23,026,639 of NC_137685.1, read as the reverse complement.
TTTATGTTGATTTAGTGGTGATGTAGAGTGGAGTTGTGAGATGAATACATTAGATGTGCTCTTGATGAGGCAGTGTGCGGTTTATACAGCGCAGTGCTCAGGCAACAGTATCATTTGATTGCACTCTAAAATTGGCCCACAAACTTCTATTCAAAGTCAGGATGTCATTTGAGAGCTCAATGAAAGCAGCTGATACAGAGAATGCATGATTATGGTTGAACAATTATGTAAATTGATCTGACGCGTGTCACAATTTCATGTTTGATAGGCATAGCTGAGGACATTACTCAGTCTATCTATAGTGTGTGCTTGATACAGTACAATACAATGACTGAGGGCGATGAGTTGTGAGCGTCGTGTCAGTGTACATATTGGAAAGGAAAAGTCAATTCATTAATTATGCCTGTGTGGATAATGGCCAAGCTGATGAAGACCTGAGTTGTTACCAGTATAGCTAAGATCATAGCTAAGACGGAACAGACAAGTTCTACTTCTCCTTCACTTCAGGTGATTGTACGTTGTCAGAAGGTTTGAGTAAGTGCAAAAGAAAAGAAACTGTAATGTTGATACTGGATTTTTGCCAGTGAGAAGTACAGAAAGACTGTGTAAGGTATTCTGCTGATGAGGAGATGGATAGCGGTTACTAAGCGTTAAGGCAGAGGTTGTACATTGTTTTCCTTTTTTAAATTGATTTTTATTGTATTTTATCGTTATCTTTTCTTTTTACTGTTTTCCCCTGCTTTTATATTCATTCTATTGTGGTGATTCACATTAAGAGACATTCACCAAGAAGGGTTTGTACCTTTAAGAGTGGGGGTTAAAGGGGCAAGGGTTTCCGGTTCCGGGTGAAGTTATTGTGGTTGTCACGGAGAGTGTATGTTAGCATGTAGCAGAAGTGAGTGAAGTAAAACATCCTCGACTCCAACCTACGTCTGTCGTCTCTTTGTTGCACTTCCCACATTGGTGACCCTGACGAAAGCGAACGAGATGTCTGTCCAGAACCCCGGAAACGCCGCCGCGTTGCCCGCACCGGACTATGCTAACATATACGCAGCAACCGTCAAGCTGCCCGACTTTTGGCAGCAGAACCCACGGGCGTGGTTTCACCACATAGAAGCCCAATTCCGGCTGAGAGGGATAACGCAGGATGGGACTAAATATTTCCATGTGGTGTCTGCGTTAGATGCTTCGACAACGGCGCGCGCGATGATGCTGTTAGAGGATCCACCGGCTGTCGGCATGTACGGTGCATTGAAGACATTCCTGCTGAAACTTTATGAGCTGTCAGAATTAGAGAAAGCAGACCGCCTGCTGTCACTCAATGGCCTCGGCGACGGCAAACCGTCGGAGTTGATGGAGAGAATGTTGTCGGTGCTGGGATCAGCTGATCCCTCGTTCTTGTTTACACACATTTTCCTGCGGCAGCTCCCGGCGCCTGTGCGCACAGCACTGGCCAGTTCCCCCCTCTCCTCCACCAAGGATTATCGTTCTCTGGCTGCGGAGGCCGACAGGGTGTACCTCGCTAACCGGCAGCAGTTTATCCATGCGCTGCTGCCCCACCCAGACCACTTGACCCCACCTCCACCCCTGGAGGACTATACAGACACCGCGGCCGCGGTGACGGCCCGCCGCCAAGCCGACGACGGGCTCTGTTACTACCATGCAAGGTTTGGGTCCAAGGCCAAGCAGTGTCGCAAGCCATGCAGTTTCAGGGTACAGGGAAACGCCAGGGCCGGCGCTCATTAGCGGCTATGGGCGCCGGCCGTGACTGCAAGCTGTTGTTCGTCGCCGACTCCTTATCTGGCCGGCGGTTGCTGGTCGACTCAGGCGCTCAACGCAGCATCCTGCCAGCGCAGGCAGTGGACACCATGGCCGGCGGACACGGCCCCCAGATGGACGCCGCTAATGGCACACCCATACGAACATTTGGCATCAGGTATGTGGAAGTGTGTTTTGGCGGGCGCCGTTTCGGCTGGGACTTTGTTATGGCTGCTGTATCCACGCCACTTCTGGGCGCGGACTTCCTCTGTGCTTTTAACCTGCTGGTGGATATTAAGAACTGTCGCCTGATCGATGCCCTCTCTTTTGCTTCGTACCCCTGTACGCTGGGGGGGGCGGGAGCGCTTTGCCTGGCAAACACGCTGGCCACCGGGGATCCATATCAACGCCTGCTCGCCGGTTTCCCTGACCTCACTACACCCACGTTCTCAGCGGAGGTGGCTAAGCACGGCGTAGAGCACCATATCACCACCGTGGGCCCCCCAGTCTATGCCCGGGCCCGACGCCTCGACGCGGCCAAGCTTGCAATCGCCAGAGGGGAGTTTTCGACCATGGAGCAACTCGGCATCGTGCGCCGCTCAAAGAGCCCGTGGGCTTCCCCCCTACATATGGTGACTAAGGCCGACGGGGGTTGGCGCCCCTGCGGCGATTTCCGTCGCCTGAATAACGCCACAACCCCCGACCGGTACCCCGTTCCACACATACAGGACTTCTCTGCCCACCTGGCGGGGGCCGTCATTTTTTCCAAGGTGGACCTGGTGCGCGGGTACCACCAGGTGCCGGTCCATCCGCAGGATGTGCCAAAGACGGCTGTCATCACACCCTTTGGACTTTTCGAGTTTCTGCGAATGCCTTTTGGCCTCAAAGGGGCGGCGCAGACGTTTCAGCGCCTGATGGACTCTGTGCTCCGAGACATGCCATTCATGTTTGTTTACCTGGATGACATTCTGGTGGCCAGCGCGTCCATGGAGGAGCACATGACACATCTCCGGCAGTTGTTTGAGCGGCTCAGGGCCCACGGCCTCATTGTAAACCCAGCCAAGTGCCAGTTCGGGCAGTCATCCATCACCTTCCTCGGACACCATGTCGCTCCGCAGGGAGCCGCCCCTCTTCCCGCCAGAGTGGAGGCCATCACCAGTTTCCCCCGTCCCCGCACGATACAGTCTCTACAAGAGTTCCTGGGCATGGTGAATTTTTACAACCGTTTTATTCCCCATGCCGCCCACCTCATGCGTCCCTTGTACGAGACCCTGCGGGGAAAAGGGCCCAAGGACGTGTTGGACTGGTCCCCGGAGATGGACAAGGCTTTCGGGGCTGCTAAGAACGCGCTGGCTAACGCTGCTCTACTGGCGCACCCGTCTCCCACAGCCCCGGTCGCCCTCACGACGGACGCCTCTGACTATGCAGTGGGGGCGGTGTGCGAGCAGTGGGTGAACGGGGCTTGGCAGCCGCTGGCCTTCTTCAGCAAACAGCTCCGCGACAACGAGCGCAAGTACAGCACCTTTGACAGGGAACTGCTGGGTCTTTTCCTGGCCACCAGGCACTTTAGATTCCTGTTAGAGGGCCGCCAGTTCACCGCCTTCGTGGACCACAAGCCACTGACATTCTCCATGGCCAAGACCTCGGAGCCATGGTCTGGGCGTCAGCAGCGTCAGCTCTCGGCGATCTCCGAGTTCACCACGGACATCCAGCACTTGGCGGGCAAGGACAACTTCGTCGCCGACTGCCTCTCACGGGCGGTCGTCGGGTCTGTGCACTTAGGACTCGACTATGCCGCCATGGCGGCGGACCAAGCCGCAGACTCTGACATTCAGGCCTACCGGGTCGCTCCTACTGCACTGCAGCTGGAGGACGTGGTGTTCGACGCGGCCAAAGCCACTCTCCTCTGCGACGTCTCCACCGGCCAACCACGTCCTATGGTGCCGGCTGCCTGGCGGCGCAGGGTTTTCAACACCATCCACGGCCTTTCCCACCCGGGGGTGAAAGCCTCGGCTAAATTGGTGGGGATTAAGTTTGTTTGGCCTGGCCTCCGGAGGGACGTTAGAACCTGGGCTGGCTCGTGTGTGGCATGTCAGCGCGCTAAGGTGCACCGCCATACCAAAGCCCCTTTGGCACCGTTTGTGGTGCCAGAGAGGCGTTTTGACCACGTGCATGTGGACCTGGTAGGCCCCCTGCCCCCGTCTCACGGATATACCTACCTCCTCACCATGGTGGACCGGACCACCAGGTGGCCAGAAGCTGTTCCCCTGGCCTCTACTACGGCAGCGGAGGTGGCCCGGGCGTTCATTGGGTGCTGGGTGGCCCGCTTTGGCACACCAGGTGACATCACGAGCGACAGGGGCCCCCAGTTCACCTCGGAGCTCTGGACTACGGTTGCTGAGCACCTGGGGGTGAAGATCCACCGCACTACGGCGTACCACCCGCAGGGCAATGGACTTTGTGAGCGGTTCCATCGGGACATGAAGGCCGCTCTTCGGGCCAGCCTGATGGACAGTGGCTGGGTGGACCGCCTCCCGTGGGTCATGCTCGGTCTTCGCTCTGCCCCCAAAGAGGATCTCCAGGCCTCGTCCGCCGAGCTGGTGTATGGCCAGCCACTGCGGGTTCCTGGGGAGTTTCTTCCAGAGGCTGCAGCTCCCTGGTCGGCCGCCTCTCATAGAACTGTGTTCCGGGGCATTGTGAATGACCTCGTCCCCATTCCGACATCACGTCACTGCCTCCCCCAGTCCTACGTCCCCAGGGACCTGCCATTGGCTAAGTACGTTTTCATCAGACACGACAGCCATCGGGCTCCACTGCGGCCCCCCTACGACGGGCCCTTCCGTGTCCTGGAGGCGGGCGCTAAGCACTTTGTGGTGGACATGGGGGGCAGGTCAGAGCGGGTCGCTATAGACCGTCTCAAGCCTGCTCACTTGAACATTGACGAGCCAGTTCAGTTGGCCCTACCCCCGCGGCGGGGGCGGCCCCCTACCCCAACCTCTGTCCCTACCCCAACCTCTGTCCCTACCCCAACCTCTGTCCCAGCTCCAGTTCCAGTTCCAGTTCCAGCTCCAGTTCCAGTTCTCACCCTTAATCCCCCTCCTGCAAAGCGCAGCCGTTTCGGCCGCTTGATCCGCCCCCCGCCACGTTAACTGTAGTACTGTTCATGGATTGCCTGTTCAGTTGGACTTTTAATGGTTATCTTGGTTTTTTGTACCTTCTGGGTTGGTGAATTCTGGGGGGGCCTGTGTGGTGATTCACATTAAGAGACATTCACCAAGAAGGGTTTGTACCTTTAAGAGTGGGGGTTAAAGGGGCAAGGGTTTCCGGTTCCGGGTGAAGTTATTGTGGTTGTCACGGAGAGTGTATGTTAGCATGTAGCAGAAGTGAGTGAAGTAAAACATCCTCGACTCCAACCTACGTCTGTCGTCTCTTTGTTGCACTTCCCACACTATGCTTGTATATGTCTATATGTTTTTATATGCACTTTATGTTCTTATTCCTGTTGTAAAGCACTTTGAGCTGCAATTTTTGTATGAAAGGTGCTATATAAATAAAGCTTTACTTACTTACTTACTTACTTACTTACTTACTTCAACGCAGTGCAAAGCCAACTAGCGCGAATCCATCAGAGTACACTAATTCAGCCGACACATTTCCAGCGCCGGGCCCCGAATATGAACGTCTTGAACGACGAACGGCCGTCTTTACCCCTCAGTAGTGTGATGTCATCAAGAACAGCCATCTGCCGTCTGGGACGCCCCACCACACCCCCGACGGAAAGTCTAGCATGTCCGAATTTGGGGTATTTTCTGGACTAATTTGACAGCTCCTACGTCGTGTTCCTTGACGTTGACCAATAGGATGCAGATAGACAGCAGATACTCAGCCTATGCCTATACAGATACTCAGCCTATACTGTCCTCTTCGTGACCCCCAGGAACGGGTCCACAATAATTGTTTCTTTCTTTTCTTTTTCTTTCCGGGAACACCATCACACACAGTGCTTCCGTAGCCACGATTGACACTTCCTAGACTTTCCCCTCCTCCCTGACGAACTATGAACTCTGGCGCTGAAGGTCATGAAAGGCAGCATACGATGACGATCGGTCGGGTCATACTTGGAGTGTTGCCACTCTCTCGGCCAAGAATTGATTGTGACACGATTGCCTAATCTGACACGGTGACCGTCGTGAAAGACACAAAGTCTGATCCCGCCGAAACGTAAACAAACTGCACATGCTCATACCCCACTCATGCAGGATGCACTGCACAGTACGTGAAAACCATGTGAGATATTTGTAAAAAAAAAGTAGCCAAGGGATCATTGAGCCAAGAGATCATTGGTGCTGCAGCTACTGTATAAACAAGTCTGCATCCGGAGGACTGTCTCTCCCTCTCCCTCCCTCACCCACCATCACTCATAGTATTTATTCTAACGCTGACCTTTCCTGGTTATTTCTTAGGCTGTTTGAGGAAGCTTCCTCAATGTGTTCCTTCCTCTCATTGTTCATCTGATCTGATCAGTGGGGGTCTCTGCAGAGGGAGGGGGGGGGGGTCCAGACAGCAGGCGGTCTTTACAGTGATGCGCCGCGTGGAGGAGGCGTGATGAGCGTGAGTAGAACTGCTAGGTCAGGGGAAGTAGCACACGCACGTGCACGCGCACAGATACACAGACACAGACACAGACACAGACAGAGACAGACACAGACAGACACAGACAGACACAGACACACACAGAATGACACAGACACAGACAGACACACAGACACAGACACAGACACATACAGACACACAGACACAGACAGAGACAGACACACAGACACAGACACACACACACACACACATTTAGACACAGGCCAAGGACTTCTATAGATATGAATGTGGGTTTAATATAATAGCGAAAGACTACTGTGAATATAAACCTGGCTTTAATAGCTATCTCTGCTGAATGGTTTTCATGAACCTGAGTTTATTACTGTAGCAAAATGTGTTGTGCAGGGTGGAGAGGCAAAGAGCCCTGGCAGACCGGCAGTGTCTGAGTGGGGGGAGGGAGGGAGGGAGGGTCGGCACTCAGCTGCTGCCTAGGCTAAAACACATCCAGCACATTAGGTGCAGTTCTAAGAGGGTACGCTGTACATCTCCCCAAACTGCAGAGCAGCTGTTACCCCGTCCACACGGAGTAGAGGTGGTGTGGAGGCTCATGGCAGGCAGACAACCTCATCTGTTCTGTTCCCAGCAAACTTAGAACGGATCTTCAGTACGTGAAGTTTTAGCATTTTGTATTATATCTGATTCCAGATTAAAGGACTAGACACAGGAGCCTTCTCTAGACACTACCTTAAACTCATGTTGGTGTCCATACTGTAAGGTACGCCAAAAAGTGCATGGTTTGTCATGGAGTGGTTTATGGCTTGGTCAGAGATGTAGGCTCAAACCTTGGAGAGATACAATGAATGAATGAATGAATGAATGAATGATCTTTATTGTCATTGTAACAGGTACAACAAAATGTAAATGCAAACCCTAGGTGTAAATGCAAACACAGTCCTAAGATAATAAAACAAAACAAGAATGAGACATAAATAGACATAAATAGGGGAGGGATATAAATAAAAAAGGGGGATAAGTGATCGGTATTATGTGAACTTCTATACTTATATACACTATAATGGCCTATTCACAGGGGGGTAACTGTACTTTTATAAACATATGAACATAATGGACTAGTAGACTTATATACAGTATATGACCCCCTAACACAAGAATGTAAACATATTGCACGGTTATAGAACATTGCACTATTCCCATGGTTGCACGGAGGGGGGGAGGTTACAGAGGGGATAGAGATATTAAATGTAGGCTCAAACCTTGGAGAGATAGTTATCATCGTCATCGCCATCATCATCATACTAACCTTGGATTACTAAATTGAATCCTATAACAAAAAAGCCAACCACAATCATCGTTTTCACTATGACATATTTATTCAACATTGTCATATTAGAGTTACATTGTCATATTACAGTTACAGTATAAAACATGTCCACAATTAGCGTTCATTATAGCGTACCAGGGGATATTGAAATGAGCAGGTAATGAAGTAAAGTTGTGTTTTATAAGTGCAATGCAACTGTCACTTATGTCCTGTGCTACCGTCACTTTATTTTTAATCTTAAATGATGCTTGAATTGTTATTGCCTTATTGTCTTGTGCTGCAATGCAATGTCAGGAACCGAAGGCCAGGAATGTTACTCTCTTACACTCTTGTGTAATGTGACATAACAACAAACTTGAAACTTGAACTTAAATATGATCTTAATGTTAAAGATCTTACTGTGTATCCATACGACTGTCACAACATACATGATATCACAAACAAGTTATTCCAGTTGGCTAACTCTCTTCTTCTAATACAACAATGCTATTATGAGAACCACACCATTTTCAGTTAATTGAAATAGCCTTTAATAGCCAGGAAATGTGTTTTACAAGAAGAACCATCTTAAAGACAACCTGAAGTGTGAAGGTAATGGTGTACCGGTAATAAGATCTCTATTTTACGGGTATGAATAGATAAGCCTTCATGGGCCGGTTTCACAGACAAGGCTTAAGCCTAATCCTGGACTAAAAAGCATCTTCAATGGAGATTTTACATTGAAAGTGGGATTTAGTCCAGGACTAGGCCTTGTCTGTGAAACCGGCCCCATGAGTCTGAGAGGAACAGAGGATGAACGCATTAATATTCTGCAGGTCAAAATAAATGTAAAGGTCCAGTTGATTTGAGGTTTAAAATAGTGCTAAGTGGCAATGATAAATCAGTAGCGATCAAGGAATGATGACATCATCATGATAAACAATATTCAGTAGAGAGCACTGTTTTGATCGAAACAAAGCACTTTCTAAAATCTGGTGTTGTGGTCGATCACCGGCATCCATACCTGTCATTGTTTTGTTCGTTTACACGGACATGCACACAATTGCCACATTAAGAAAACCTAGCATACTGTATGTACGCTTTTCGACATTTTCAGTGCGGCCAGAAGGGGGCAGCAAAACAAGAAACTACATGCTTCACCTTGAACATACCGCAAACCCCCAACTGTTGGTCGATGGAAGCAATGCACCAGTTCAGTTGCAATATACAGGTAGTGTTTTAAATGGATCCTCTGTGTACTGTATGTATCATGTATATTTCATAGAGGCTGCGCTACCCCAAACATGCATCAACACGTCCATCAACACGTTTCCATCCATCCATCAGAGGGAACTTGAATTAAACCAGAGTTGTCGGAGGAATACCGTCTATAAGAACCAGGGAATTTTCAAACCACGGCGCAGAGATATACCCTTTGATCAAAACATTCTAACCCCAAGACTACACTGCAGGCAATGTATGTGCTGTATGTTTCTTTCACCCTGGTTTTAAGGATACTACAGTAACGGTGTACAACAGAAGCAGGGATCGAAACCAGGAACATTTTCTCAACAGATGTGAAGAACAGAAGTGAGTTGACTATATGCACCGTTAATAAAGTTGACGTGCAGAAAAAGACGCTTTCCGCAAAGAGAGTCATGTTTTTTTACTGACTTGCTGCCTATCCTGCCTGGGAGCAGATGTCATTACACTGGGTTAGTAAAAAAAAAAAAAATACAAACACGTTTACGTCACAATCTTTGCAGCGGAGTTGTTTCAAGGTTCGGTAAGCCTCTTCATATTGTGTGATGTTTTCAAATGACCGTGACCAGTAATGTGAAGCTGCATTTCAATACTGAGAGAGAAGGTGGATGAAACATGCATAAGAAAGAACATCCCGGGGCCATAGAAGACCTGGCCTTCAACCGCCGTGAAAAGAAGAACCGATGTTTTAGAAGTGTTAGAGGAATCTCAACATCCTTTCAGAACAAATTCTTCAATTGCTTCGATCCAGCAGTAAAAGCAACACAACTCAGCACAGCACAGTGCATCCAAAGTCAAGTCAACCCAGCCCATTTCCTTTTCTCACGGAACTATTTCAAAATAGCGAAAATACCACCACTCATCCGTAATCAGACTTAGCTGGAGTGCTGGAGCCGAAGAGTAGCCGACGGAATGAACAAAAAGCTGCTTCTTTTCATGTCACTGAACTATTTCAAAAGCGTTGGTCTCTTTCAACTGCACAAACAATTTGCCGCGGCACGCATACGTGGGTCAAGGGTCAAGAAAAGATGGGAACGTTGATACGCGGACGCTCCGCAGTATCTCCATGACAAACTGTAGGAAGAAATATTACACCGTACCAAAATATGAGCGAGTGTGCAACGACGACATAGAAAAAATGAAACTGCTGACAAAGCTAACCGTCCTTCAGTTGTTCCTGTATGCTGATGATCACTGCAGTGTCAGATGGCGCTCTCTCTCTCCTTAGAGCATAAGGACGGTTGACTCTATCTCGAGCCGCTAATGACTCCCAGGCAGGGTGGTGGTGGTGGTGATGGGGGGGGTGGACCTGTAGCAGTCTTTTTCAGTTCGTAATATGTTTAGTATGGTAGTATGCTGTGTGGTATACTAACAAGCCTGGTTTTGCATATTCGTCTGTTTTAACAGGCTAGACATGAACACAGTGAATCACAATAGGGAAGAAACTACGGTTAACAAGCGTTTTTTTTGTGTGCACTTGAAAGGAATGTTTAACTAACCTGTTACACGGCAGGAGACCCTCTGTGATACTGACTGATATTCCCACTAATGCATGACCTTTTTAGTGGCCCATTAGAAAACATCAGATGCCCTAAGACTCACAGTCAGTGGTCCTTCTCCTTTTTTTTTTTTCGTTTTTCTTTTAAGACTCTTTTAAGACACGCCATGATCGACAGTTCACGTAATTTCACATTGTCAGGGAGTGAGTGTAGAAGAGGCTAGCAGGGTGAATGAATACCACTTCCTCTGGATGGACTTTGTAAAAACCTAGCGAAGTTCTCAGCGTTTCAGCCCTTAACAGATGGGATCACTCCCAGAGGATCAGATTAAAGAGGTCTCCATCTCCAGCGCTGCGGCGTGGAAGACTCAACAAAGGTTCTCTCCCAAAGGAGTGCCTGTGGAAGGAGAAACGTGTGTGTGTGTGTGTGGGCGAGCAAAGCCAGCACAGACGAGACACGATTTAGACAGATCCGTTTTGGCAAGGAAGGGGATGAGAGAGAGGACTAGTTGTAACTGTGACGAGGACGGCCCCTAGGATTGAAGGTGGGGATGATGACATAAGCCACGTAAAGCTACCAATGGGATGGCTCGAACCCAAGACCACCAGCAGGTTCTCATTCGCATTCCGTATCCCACACAGAGCCCACCGGTCTTTGGCTGGTGCTGCTTGCCTCTCAGTGGTAACGTCTTCTACTTCTCTCAGTTCTTAATCCTCCTGACCTCATGGTAAGGATGGAGGGCTGAGGTCTGTCTAGAGCGAGGAGAGGAGAGGAGAGGAGAGCAGAGGAGGGGAGAGGAGGGGAGAGGAGAGGAGAGGAGAGGAGAGGAGGGGAGAGGAGAGGAGAGGAGAGGAGGGGAGGGGAGAGGAGGGGAGAGGAGGGGAGGGGAGAGGAGAGGAGGGGAGGGGAGAGGAAAGGAGAGGAGAGGAGAGGAGAGGAGGGGAGGGGAAAGGAGAGGAGAGGAGGGGAGAGGAGGGGAGAGGAGAGGAAAGGAGAGGAGGGGACGGGGGGAGGAGAGGAGAGGAGAGGAGGGGAGAGGAGAGGAGGGGAGAGGAGAGGAGAGGAGAGGAGGGGAGAGGAGGGGAGAGGAGAGGAGAGGAGGGGAAAGGAGAGGAGAGGAGAGGAGGGGAGGGGAGGAGAGGATAGGAGGGGAGGGGAGCTGCCTCTGCCATAGACATCTCCTCCAGCTCACACAGTCAGGGGGAGTTGCCATACCATGAGGGTGCTGTCGGAAGACTCGGCTGCTGCTGCTGCTGTCCCCGTGCCCTCCCTCAGTCTCTGGAAGCCCCTCCCCCCGGATATGACCGCCGCCGAGGTCACCCTGTCCCTGCGGCCCCCCTCCCTCTCGCAGGGCCGCCCCCGCACCCACATCTCCGGGTCGTCGCTGAGCTCGTAGATGGAGCCGTCCTCCAGGCTGTGTTCCAGAGACTCCAGGGAGGAGTCGGACGCCTCGTCGCCGGCGCGCGCCGTCAACGGTCGTCCGGGCAACCCCGAGGTGGAGCGCAGCCTGTACTGCAGCAGCACGCCCCGTCCCTTGCCCCCCCTTCCCCCTCCCCCCTCCCCGCCCCCCTGCTGGGAAGAAGAGCCGCCGGTCTGCTGCAGAGACTCCTGGGACGAGGAGTCACTGCGGTCCTCCCCTCCGCACGCCGAGTCGGGCCCGTCCCCCACCGAGTCCCTCTTCAGCAGCTCGGGGGACAGGGTGCTGGAGGTCGCCACCAGGAAGTCCACCGGGCCGCAGTGGGCATTCACGGACGTCATGCCCTTCCCTGCAGGACAGACACACGGACAGAGTCGCATGAGAAGAAGACGTTGAACACTTTTTCAAGTATCAAGTTTCAAGTTTATTGTCACGTCACATCGTGAGTTTAGAATTATAAGGTTCTATCTCCGTTTAGGGTAGTTCAGAGATATTGAGCGTCAAAGTTTGTACATTCCATTATGTTTTGTGAGATGGAACCTTTGTATTTTATTAATTACTAACTCAAAAATGTAAACATTTAAAAAAATAACACCACACAAGCGTTAATAAACACCTAATGGATCAGATTATGAAAAAAAACTAAATTTTGACAAAAATGGAGATAGAACCTTATAATTCTAACGTCACGACATTACACGAGTGTAAGAGATGAACATTCTTAGGCTTCGTGTCCTGACATCACATTGCAGCACAAGACAATAAGGCAAGCATAATTCAAGGTAAAAGAAGTGACAGTAGTACAGGACATAAGGGACAAAAGATAATAGGCATAATACAAGATAACGGTGACAATAGTACAGGTAAGACAGGATACACTAGTGGTGCCATTAGTGATAATAGAGAGCTCAGTAGTAAAGTGGCTGTGAGATTAAGAGGGTAAAGTAACACAAAATAACTCTAAAATAAACCACGAAAACACAGCAGCCACGCAGGGGCGCCATCTTGATTTGTGAACATGTAAAATCTCCAGATGCAAGCAGTGCCATGTTCATTAATTAACTGATAATTAACTATGGGTTTGGTTCTTCTCATTCATAGTTAAAACACAGGTCCTCAGAGGCAAGCAGCGGCGTACCATTGGATAGCTTTATTATTAGCTTTATTATATCCCTTCTATAAGCATCACTGTGAGCAGCCTCCCCTCCACCCTCCTCCCGTCAGGGGAGGCTGGTGGAGGTAGAAATCGGAGGACGGGCCGGGGCTCATTGTATTCCATGGAACGGAATGAGTAATGGTATCAAACCCTTGTTTAACACCATTCCTCATTCCATCCCACGCTTAACAGTGAGCCCCGCTCGTCCTCCCATGTCTACCTCCACCAGCCTCCCCTGTCCTCCCATGTCTACCTCCACCAGCCTCCCCTGTCCTCCCATGTCTACCTCCACCAGCCTCCCCTGTCCTCCCATGTCTACCTCCACCAGCCTCCCCTGTCCTCCCATGTCTACCTCCACCAGCCTCCCCTGTCCTCCCATGTCTACCTCCACCAGCCTCCCCTGTCCTCCCATGTCTACCTCCACCAGCCTCCCCTGTCCTCCCATGTCTACCTCCACCAGCCTCCCCTGTCCTCCCATGTCTACCTCCACCAGCCTCCCCTGTCCTCCGATGTCTACCTCCACCAGCCTCCCCTGTCCTCCCATGTCTACCTCCACCAGCCTCCCCTGTCCTCCGATGTCTACCTCCACCAGCCTCCCCTGTCCTCCGATGTCTACCTCCACCAGCCTCCCCTGTCCTCCCATGTCTACCTCCACCAGCCTCCCCTGTCCTCCCATGTCTACCTCCACCAGCCTCCCCTGTCCTCCGATGTCTACCTCCACCAGCCTCCCCTGTCCTCCCATGTCTACCTCCACCAGCCTCCCCTGTCCTCCCATGTCTACCTCCACCAGCCTCCCCTGTCCTCCCATGTCTACCTCCACCAGCCTCCCCTGTCCTCCCATGTCTACCTCCCCCAGCCTCCCCTGTCCTCCCATGTCTACCTCCACCAGCCTCCCCTGTCCTCCCATGTCTACCTCCACCAGCCTCCCCTGTCCTCCCATGTCTACCTCCACCAGCCTCCCCTGTCCTCCCATGTCTACCTCCACCAGCCTCCCCTGTCCTCCCATGTCTACCTCCACCAGCCTCCCCTGTCCTCCCATGTCTACCTCCACCAGCCTCCCCTGTCCTCCCATGTCTACCTCCACCAGCCTCCCCTGTCCTCCCATGTCTACCTCCACCAGCCTCCCCTGTCCTCCCATGTCTACCTCCACCAGCCTCCCCTGTCCTCCCATGTCTACCTCCACCAGCCTCCCCTGTCCTCCCATGTCTACCTCCACCAGCCTCCCCTGTCCTCCCATGTCTACCTCCACCAGCCTCCCCTGTCCTCCCATGTCTACCTCCACCAGCCTCCCCTGTCCTCCCATGTCTACCTCCACCAGCCTCCCCTGTCCTCCCATGTCTACCTCCACCAGCCTCCCCTGTCCTCCGATGTCTACCTCCACCAGCCTCCCCTGTCCTCCCATGTCTACCTCCACCAGCCTCCCCTGTCCTCCCATGTCTACCTCCACCAGCCTCCCCTGTCCTCCCATGTCTACCTCCACCAGCCTCCCCTGTCCTCCCATGTCTACCTCCACCAGCCTCCCCTGTCCTCCCATGTCTACCTCCACCAGCCTCCCCTGTCCTCCCATGTCTACCTCCACCAGCCTCCCCTGTCCTCCCATGTCTACCTCCACCAGCCTCCCCTGTCCTCCCATGTCTACCTCCACCAGCCTCCCCTGTCCTCCCATGTCTACCTCCACCAGCCTCCCCTGTCCTCCCATGTCTACCTCCACCAGCCTCCCCTGTCCTCCCATGTCTACCTCCACCAGCCTCCCCTGTCCTCTGATGTCTACCTCCACCAGCCTCCCCTGTCCTCCCATGTCTACCTCCACCAGCCTCCCCTGTCCTCCCATGTCTACCTCCACCAGCCTCCCCTGTCCTCCCATGTCTACCTCCACCAGCCTCCCCTGTCCTCCCATGTCTACCTCCACCAGCCTCCCCTGTCCTCCCATGTCTACCTCCACCAGCCTCCCCTGTCCTCCCATGTCTACCTCCACCAGCCTCCCCTGTCCTCCCATGTCTACCTCCACCAGCCTCCCCGGTCCTCCCATGTCTACCTCCACCAGCCTCCCCTGTCCTCCGATGTCTACCTCCACCAGCCTCCCCTGTCCTCCCATGTCTACCTCCACCAGCCTCCCCTGTCCTCCCATGTCTACCTCCACCAGCCTCCCCTGTCCTCCGATGTCTACCTCCACCAGCCTCCCCTGTCCTCCGATGTCTACCTCCACCAGCCTCCCCTGTCCTCCGATGTCTACCTCCACCAGCCTCCCCTGTCCTCCGATGTCTACCTCCACCAGCCTCCCCTGTCCTCCGATGTCTACCTCCACCAGCCTCCCCTGTCCTCCGATGTCTACCTCCACCAGCCTCCCCTGTCCTCCGATGTCTACCTCCACCAGCCTCCCCTGTCCTCCCATGTCTACCTCCACCAGCCTCCCCTGTCCTCCCATGTCTACCTCCACCAGCCTCCCCTGTCCTCCGATGTCTACCTCCACCAGCCTCCCCTGTCCTCCCATGTCTACCTCCACCAGCCTCCCCTGTCCTCCCATGTCTACCTCCACCAGCCTCCCCTGTCCTCCGATGTCTACCTCCACCAGCCTCCCCTGTCCTCCGATGTCTACCTCCACCAGCCTCCCCTGTCCTCCCATGTCTACCTCCACCAGCCTCCCCTGTCCTCCCATGTCTACCTCCACCAGCCTCCCCTGTCCTCCCATGTCTACCTCCACCAGCCTCCCCTGTCCTCCCATGTCTACCTCCACCAGCCTCCCCTGTCCTCCCATGTCTACCTCCACCAGCCTCCCCTGTCCTCCCATGTCTACCTCCACCAGCCTCCCCTGTCCTCCGATGTCTGCCTCCACCAGCCTCCCCTGTCCTCCGATGTCTACCTCCACCAGCCTCCCCTGTCCTCCCATGTCTACCTCCACCAGCCTCCCCTGGCTACCTCCACCAGCCTCCCCTGTCCTCCCATGTCTACCTCCACCAGCCTCCCCTGTCCTCCCATGTCTACCTCCACCAGCCTCCCCTGTCCTCCCATGTCTACCTCCACCAGCCTCCCCTGCCCGCCAATCCATACCTGTTATTTTGGGGATGCCCTCCAGTTTGGGCACGGGCAGAGTGATGATGACGCCCTGCGCCGTGCCCACCCAAAGCAGCCCCTGGCAGATCAGCAGGC
The DNA here is from genome assembly GCF_963989245.1 of Nansenia antarctica. NCBI lineage: Eukaryota > Metazoa > Chordata > Actinopteri > Argentiniformes > Microstomatidae > Nansenia > Nansenia antarctica. The sequence goes on along the minus strand of NC_137685.1, from coordinate 23,010,485 downwards.
TGGTCACACGCATGCTCTTCTGGCCTGGAACACACAGAGGACACACACTGTGTTATTCATTCATGAGGAGAACACGTGTGTCGGCGAAACACCATTCGAATTGTTACTGCCGATTTACATGATTCAAAATGGAAAGACGACAGATGCTCAGGCCCAGGAAACTTGACATTTGCGGTCTTGGGTTTGGTCAAGATTTTCTCAGCTGTTGTTCTAAGCCTTACCTTGAACTGAGGTACTGACATGCAGGGTAAGCGGTCGTGAGCTTAGAATGAGAAGGTTCTATCTCCGTTTAGGGTAGTTCAGAAATATTGAGCGTCAACATTTTTACATTCCATTATGTTCTGTGAGATGGAACCTTTGTATTTTATTAATTACTAACTCAAAAATGTCAACATTTTAAAAATAACAGCACACAGGCATTAATAAACACCTAATGGATCAAAAACTAAATTTGGAAAAAAATGGAGATAGAACCTTATAATTCTAACGTCACGCGGTGGTACTTGAAATGCAAATGAAGGCTCTTGTTTGACACGGAAAGGAGAGATTTCTACAGTTGAGTATCTGAGGCCACCGGAAGACAGAGAGAAGCGTCGCTCCGTATTCATGACAGCACACGTGGGGACGTGAGTGTCAGATGCATAGGGGACCAGGTAGCAGGACTACATTGAATGCATCCTATCCCATCACCTTTATGACTTGTAATCCTGTTGTTAAGGCAAGAGAGAGCAACGTCAGGTGGGGTACAATGAGATAGCTAGGGATGAGTCAGGTGCGGGTGATCCTGGATGAGGAAGGGACCTGTAAGGTGGGGTGAGCCTGTACCTGAGTAAAGGAATGGACCAGACTAGTCAATCCCAGAAGGTTGTCCTCCATCCTAAAGCTTACACAATGCGCTTACTCCAGCGGTACTCCTCTACATATATATATATATATATATATATATATATATATATATATATATACATATTTGTTGTGTTGTGGAGTTGTGTTTGTATGTACCCTGCCAATGAGTTATAACTGGGACTTCACTGGGACTACATTACTACGCATACGAATGCTCATTAAAAACTTGTATTGCATTTTAGCCTGTCTACATAATTGATTTGTTTTCCTCCAGCCCCATCGAGAGCCTGTTTGGCTTCCACTTTTTGATTGATTGTCTCTGTTTCGGGACAATGTAAAATAGCATTAAACGTTCACTATAGATGCATTATGTCTTTGGTAACACTTTATAAAAACCGCCATGTATTTGAGAATAAGAGGAAAATTGTCCAGGCTACGCTCCTGCCTCCCTCTCCTCGACGATGGTGACAAAATTCACATGCGAGTGGCAGCCTCGGTTCTCAAACAAGTTAGACTCGGTGTCTCTCTCTGCTCTCTTCATCTCCCGGAATAGTGACTTCATGAAGGGCTTATCGTTGGAATGTATTTGTGTAAGAAGCAGTTCTTTTTAAAACTCAAATTTTTACCTCACATCTTTGCTTTTATGGCAGACACACAGACTACCAAACCCAGGGCCCAAGCTTAGCTAACACTCAAAGTTCCATGCTTTTAATCTGAACGAGACAAACCTGCCTTTTGTGTCTGTGGCCCCCGAGTACTTGGGAATGACCTTCATCATAACAACACTCGCGTTCGATTCTCCTGTTTGCACTTGGTCAGTGTAAGACCTTGATAAAAAAGCTCTGTCATCTGAGGAATGGACATTTTTTACACAATTGATTATATCGACGTGAAGTTGATATATAATGAAAGACCTGTATTAATCATATCATATCATTCTGAATGTATATTTACGATTGTAAGCAGGGCTCCTTGGGAAAAAAAAGAGGCTGGGCATCGCCCGCCCGCTGGCTACGTCTGATCTCAGGTCTGGAGCGCCATGCTCCATGTCGGCCTGGGAGACCCTTCTGAGGGCCTGAGGACCCGGCTTTTTATGATGCCTTGAGGGCAGACCTAAGGAGGTCTCTACCCCCCCGCTGAGTTGCTCTCACATGTAGTGGACGCTGGGGCTGATTGAACAGAGCGAGGGTATCCGGGTTGCCACAGCAACGCTAATGGTATCTGGAGGTTAGGAATGTTAGGAATGCTCTCTATGCTCGACGAGGGACTGGGACCAAAGGGTCAACAGCTTGTGTGGTTTATTACAGCTGCCTTGACTGTACCTGGAGATGAAGAGGGAGGCCAGGGGTTAAGGGCCTAGCGGGGGGGGGGAGGGCCAGACCTGCCTGTAGAAAATTCGAACAAAATCTCTGGTTCCTGAATCGAAACAATTTCAGTGGATTGAATGGCAAAGTGGTTGTGGGTCTACACAGGGTCATGTGTAGGTATCAGCGATATATGAAGATACTGGTGGTTATTTGGCATGCCGTTTTATGGGTATGTCAATGACCAAGCAAGGGGTCGATGGTGGCGAATTTGTATAACCTGTCATGCCCACCGATTCCACCTAGGGGGCGCCAGTGCCAGTGCTCTTCAGGGCTACACCTTAACTGTCCCTCCTGAAACCTCCCCATCTGTTCAGTTGCTCTACTGTATATTACGAGAAAAAAACAAAACATGACTGATGGATAGATGATTCACTTACTTAGACAAATGTGTTTGTTGTAAGTCGCTTTGGATAAAGGCGTCTGCTAAATGCCCCAAAATGTAAATGTAAATGCAGTGCCTCCCTCTCTCCTGTCTGTCTGTGTTGTGGGTGGGCGTGATCAGGCTCTGGTTCCCCCTGTCAGGTTTTATCCACACCTACTCAGTCTGCACACCGGCTGGCCATCATCTCCTCACACTCTGCATTTAGACCCCAGCTTTCCATCCACTCCTCCTCGCCAGATCCTTGTTAGTCATTCCAAGTGAGTCTCGCTTGCCTACCTTATCTTGCCATCACTCTAGCGCTAGTTCGTGTATATTTGTGCTCCAGGACCCAGACCCGCAGCGTATGCCTACCTTCCTACCTCCCTTCCTCCCTACCTGTCTACCTGTCTACCTGTCTTCCTGCCTTCCTGTCTGTCTGTCTGCCTTCCTGTCTGTCTTCCTGCCTACCTGTCTTCCTGTCTACCTGTCTTCCTGCCTACCTGCCTTCCTGCCTACCTGCCTTCCTGTCTTCCTGCCTACCTGTCTCCCTGCCTACCTGTCTTCCTGTCTTCCTGCCTTCCTGTCTTCCTGCCTACCTGTCTCCCTGCCTACCTGTCTTCCTGTCTTCCTGCCTACCTATCTTCCTGTCTACCTCCCTACCTGCCTTCCTGCCTACCTGTCTTCCTGTCTTCCTGCCTACCTGTCTTCCTGTCTACCTGCCTACCTCCCTACCTGTCTTCCTGCCTACCTGTCTTCCTGTCTTCCTGCCTACCTGTCTTCCTGCCTTCCTGCCTACCTGTCTTCCTGCCTACCTGTCTTCCTGTCTTCCTGCCTTCCTGTCTTCCTGCCTACCTGTCTTCCTGTCTTCCTGTCTACCTGTCTTCCTGTCTACCTGTCTTCCTGTCTTCCTGCCTTCCTGCCTACCTGCCTACCTGTCTTCCTGCCTTCCTGCCTTCCTGTCTTCCTGTCTACCTGTCTTCCTGCCTACCTGTCTTCCTGCCTACCTGCCTTCCTGTCTTCCTGTCTACCTGCCTTCCTGCCTACCTGTCTTCCTGCCTACCTGTCTTCCTGCCTTCCTGTCTTCCTGCCTTCCTGCCTACCTGTCTTCCTGTCTTCCTGCCTACCTGTCTTCCTGCCTACCTGCCTTCCTGCCTACCTGCCTTCCTGTCTTCCTGCCTACCTGTCTTCCTGCCTACCTGTCTTCCTGCCTACCTGTCTCCCTCCCTACCTGTCTTCCTGTCTTCCTGCCTACCTGTCTTCCTGCCTACCTGCCTACCTGTCTTCCTGTCTTCCTGTCTTCCTGCCTTCCTGCCTACCTGTCTTCCTGCCTACCTGCCTTCCTGTCTTCCTGCCTACCTGTCTTCCTGCCTACCTGTCTTCCTGCCTACCTGTCTCCCTCCCTACCTGCCTTCCTGTCTTCCTGTCTACCTGCCTTCCTGCCTACCTGTCTTCCTGCCTACCTGTCTTCCTGCCTACCTGCCTTCCTGTCTTCCTGCCTACCTGTCTTCCTGCCTACCTGTCTCCCTGCCTACCTGTCTTCCTGTCTTCCTGCCTACCTGTCTTCCTGTCTTCCTGCCTACCTGCCTACCTCCCTACCTGTCTTCCTGTCTTCCTGCCTACCTGTCTTCCTGCCTACCTGCCTACCTCCCTACCTGTCTTCCTGTCTTCCTGTCTTCCTACCTACCTGTCTTCCTGCCTTCCTGTCTTCCTGCCTACCTGCCTACCTGTCTTCCTGCCTACCTGCCTACCTGCCTACCTGTCTTCCTGTCTCCCTGCCTACCTGTCACCCTTCCTACCTGTCTCCCTGCCTACCTGTCTTCCTGCCTACCTGTCTTCCTGCCTACCTGTCGTCCTGCCTACCTACCTGCCTACCTGCCTACCTGTCTTCCTGCCTACCCTACCGACCTAGCTACCAGGCCTACCTACCTGCCCTACGTGCCCTGTCTACCTGCCCTTACCTGCCCTGTCGACCTAGCTACCAGGCCTACCTACCTGCCCTTACCTGCCCTGTCGACCTAGCTACCAGGCCTTCCCTACCTGCCCTACGTGCCCCGCCTGCCCTGTCTGTCCACCTGCCTGCCTCTCATCCCTGCCATGCCCTCTCCCCTGCTATTCCTGCATTAGCTTCACTATCATTGTCATTACGTGTCCCGAGTATGTGTTCTGTGCCCGGGTTCACCAGCTAAACCTTAACATAAGCATCATGTTTGACCACAGCTGGCAGCAGCTGGTGAAACTGGGAACAAGTCAGCAACCAATCAAATTGTTCTGACTTTTATTCCGAAAAATTGAAATAAATGTCAACGTTGTTGGAAATCAATGAAACACTCGCTAGTCAAGCCAGAATATTGCAATGCAATGGATTCGGTGAGTAGTCCCCACTACTACCTATTTAACTTTTACACTACTTTAGATTGTTAGCAGGCTCACAAAACAAGTCGTGTTAGTTAGCGAGTGTGCCATTGATTTTCAATAACGTTTATTTACATTTTTCAGAATAAAAGTCTGAACATTCGATCGGTTGCTGACTTGTTCCCGGTTTCACCTGCTGCTGTCACATATGTGTATAATGTGAGTATGAGATTGAAATCTAAATGCTGGTTAAATAAATAATTAGCATCAGAGCGTGAGGCTGTCTATCTTTTAGAGTGTGAGTATACTATCACATGATTATATGAATGATCATATCACTGAATTATGTCTAGCCTTGTGAATACTTGCATGTAGTATTGATGAATCTCTAAGCTCGTTGGTTCCCAGGGCTCAGATATCGAAACTAGAGCACCGAAGCAGCCTGCTAATTGAAATACACCAACACTCATGTGATCTGCTGAGAGAGAATGCTCATTTACATGTGGAGGAGCTGTATTTACATGCTTGTTCGGAGTCACGCATCAGATTAAGACGCGTGATTCGCATGAGCGGCGAGAAAAAGTCCTCATTTATTTATTTCACCCGTGCAGCGAGTCCACAAAACAACCCGAGTTTGGAAGCCCCTCTCTGATCTGTGCTGTTCGGTGCCGTGCTGAGCCGTGCTGAGCCGGGGCAGGCCAGGCCGGGCCGGGCCGGGCTACGCGAGGACAAGGAAGGCGTGTAGCCCGATTTGCATGTCGAGCGTCTTAAGAGAGAGCGAGGCATTTATGAGAAGAGCTTTGAGGGTTAAAGCGTTAAAGGGCGGCAATGAACAGCCCCTATCTTACAAATGTCAGGCTCATGCCTCTCCGTTCTTGTGAGTCTATTTATACGTCGTTGTGTGTGTACAGCGCTTGCCGGAGGGGAAGTTATTCTCTTCAACACCCACTCCAGGGTTACTGTGGAATCTTAGAGTTAAAGTGAGCTCATGTGTGCCCCCCCCCCCCCCCCCCTCTCCGCCGGCATCATTGTTTAGGATCAGTAAAAAAAACGAGTGGGATAATGACAAAGGGACTTCCGATTAGAGAGGTGTATTTTAACCTTGAGATTACAGAGGTGGACAATCTTCTTCCAGCCCCTCCAGAGTTTCTCCAGAGGAAAGCCTGCAGTGGTCTATCTCAGGAGCTGGTGGTTTTGGGAAACAAGAGGATGTTTCGCAGGTTTTTCGTTGTGATATTTTTACAGAGAGCATTACCCACAGGACACGGCTATTTAGATACATTAGCGGAGGAAGAAAAAAATCATCTTGTATTCTTGGCTCTCGAAACGACTACTTTACTACTTGAAGTCGGCGAGCACATGGAAGTGTGAGGATAGGAGAATATCATTTAGTAAAGTCATAAACCTTAGGGTGTAACCTATGAGAATGTCGGGTGCATTGATCTGTAATAACTATCGGTATGTCATGTTGTTATGAATTCTTGGGTTTAGGTATGATGTGTGAAGGTCAGAAGATTGAATCAGATCACCGGTGTCTTTCAGTGATCGAATACAAGGTATACACAAGGGAGAGATGCAGCGTACAGCAAAAGCAAATCTATTGACCTCCGCTCAGCCATGGGCAGCTGTTGCTTATCCAAGGTTAACCAGCAGCTTGGCCTTAGAAACAAATCCTTCTCCTATGACAGAGGGCCTGGTCAAGCCTCTAATTGATCTGACAACTGTATTACTAAAACATTAAGTAACGTAACCCTAACCCTTATTCTTCTTGTTATTAATCAACCAGAATCACTATTCCCATCGATGTGTGGAGTAGTAGGAGTATCCCATGAGCACCGTGGGCTCTTTCATCTGTGAGAACAGCCAGTGGGCACGTCAGTTCATTTTCTCTCTTGTAACCCCCACCCCTTCCCCCCCACCCCCACACACCTCCCCCCACCCCCACACCCCCACACCACCCTAACTCCCCCACCCCTTCCCCCCCACCCCCACACCCCCACACCACCCTAACTCCCCCACCCCTTCCCCCCCACAACCACACACCTCCCCCACACACACCTCCCCCCCACCCCCACACACCTCCCCACACCTCCCCCCCACCCCCACACACCCCCACACACCTCCCCACACCTCCCCCCCACCCCCACACACCTCCCCCCCACCCCCACACACCTCCCCACACCTCCCCCCCACCCCCACACACCTCCCCCCCACCCCCACACACCTCCCCCCCACACACCTCCCCACACCTCCCCCCCACACACCTCCCCCCCACACACCTCCCCCCCACCCCCACCTCCCCCCCACCCCCACACACCTCCCCCCCACCCCCACCTCCCCCCCACACCCACACACCTCCCCACCACCCTAACTCCCCACCCCAACCTCACACACCTCCACACCACCCTAACTCCCCCCCACCCCCACACACCTCACACACCACCCTAACTTCCCTACACACCTCCCCACCACCCTAACCCACCCCACCCCCACCACCCTAACTTCCCCCAAAGTCCAAGCCCGCCACTCTCTCCTATATGCTGCATATTTCAACAGGAAGCTCAGCTGACCCAGTGTGGAAATCCCAGACGCCTTGACCGTTGCACCTCTCCTCCGAGTGTCTCCCACAACAAAAAATAAACTTTCGTCATAAAAAGAAAAGGTTAGTGTTCCTCCTCTCGTCCAGAAGATGAAAAGCTTCCAGTACTGTTTGTTTCTTTCAGAGAGCACGTAATGTACAGACTAGACTGAATCAACTTTACCTTCAAACACAGTGTAACGCTGTTACATTCACCCCGAACCAAATAAGCAAAAATAACCCAGAACCCGGTAAAGAAAACCACAGGGTGTTCAATACTGCTGTCTGTCATCTTGATGTAGCAGAACAGCCCCAGCTCTCTATCACTGGCACCTATGTACAAAGAAAAGGGATGATGGAAAATCTGGAGTAGAAAGTGTCGAGACTTACAATACAAGGCTTAGGACTTCTCAAACGCCGTCTAACACTCTGGGCTCCAACGGAAGGGGACTTTGGGACTAGTGAAATCCGAGTTCCTACAAAATGTATCTGTGTCAGCGGATGACAGGCTCAGTGAGGTTATTAATCGTCCCCAACGTTGCCATGACTGGACAGGCCTTCCCTACCCTCCACCTTTCCGAGGTACTTCACCAATCGCTTGAGCGATTTCATTTTTTGACAGATTAACTTTCAAATTGGCAATCTGTTCAAATAGCTAATAGGTAATAGGTGCTTTGGCCAGTTGGCATTAAATACCACCACATCATCCCAATGCCAATGTGCCCCCAGAATTTGCCAGACCAGGTAAAACAATATGCATGAGCCTTTGAAAACGTGGCCCCCCTGCATTTCGTAAACTGAATGGAAGAGGATGGCAGGGAAATAAACCATCAGGAATGACAGGTAGACAAGTTTATGGCAGCTCAGTTAGAAGCAGCTGTCAATACCACCTTCAGCAGATCGAATTTTTCTGAAGGCTGCGCCAACTTGCTCCACCCGATTGTGAAACCCTGGGCAAAGGGTACGAGTCTGTTTTAATAATGGTATTGAGTCAATGTTCATGCTCCAGTGCATTTGTCTGCGATGGTACATCTCAGAATAAACTCTGGTATTGTACAAGAAGCACTACAATGTCTATCTACTTCTTTATTTGAAGGCAAGTGTGATGGATAGCAAGTGTGACAGATAGCCACATCCAGGACTTCCAAAATGTAGATCTTCAACTGCCCCACATGTTTGACCTTCCTCATACTCTGGAGGAAGATTAGAGTCAATAGTATTGTAGTATTTGCGACAGTAACTGGTGAAACTGGGAACAAGTCGCCAACCAATCAAAATGTTTGGACTCTTGATCTGAAAAAATGCAGATACATTTCAGTCAAGCCAAAACACTGCAATGCATACACTAGCCTTCAACTGTTTAAAATGTTTTCTTCCTGTATAGTAAATACTGTATAGATATAGACACTGAGATGTTTCTAATATAAATCAAATGAAAAATAAATGTCTTGTACCGTCAGAATGCTCTGAACTCCTCTCATTCATTTCTGTGGCACTAGCAAAACTACTCCCTCCACCTTCAGCACACAATATTTTTCAATGCACTATTATAATACAGTTACCCACTCTTTCCACCTATTCAAAGAACAGAGCAAGAGCACAATACACAATAATACCATTTTAAAGTTGGCCAACAAACATGAAATAACATTTGACCTTTCAACAATACTCTAATTACAGTAGCCCGGAATGTGACATGTATTGCGTGTGGTGCGCACACTCAGGTACACACAACAAATACGTTGAAGACATTATTTTAACAATACAATTATGAGCTCAAAGTATGAGCTCACTGATTGAAATATTATTGATCACATTAAACTAGACTAGATATGCCAATTATGCCACCAATGCTTGTGAAGAAAAGTAGAAAGGGAACAACCCCTTTTATTATTGATTGTCCAGTTTCTTGGTAGCTTTAACATTGGGTTTTTAACAGGGGATGGTGATGATGCATCGGTAACATTAGCTACATTAGATAGCTAACCTGGTGGTCCTGGGCATGAAATCCGGGACGAGTTTGAGTTACTGTTAGTTCTGGAGTGGATAAATCACAAAAATGACAAAACATGTTTCATTTTTTTTTTTATATCTTTTTTTTAAGCCATGGTATGGCGAGTGTCATACCTTGCCATACCAAATGACGCCTATGAGTGCCTTGAGACTGGGTGATACACACTTGAGAAGCAATGGGCAGGGCCCAACTGCTGTAGCACTTGCTTATAGCCTTGGTTCGACTACATTATTTATGGAAGGCCAAAAAGGATCATAACAACACTAGGAGCTGTAATACTCCTCAGTGGAATGGCCTCAGTGGAATGAGTGGCAGGACAATATGGTCAAGAGATATAAGTTACCATTCTTAGTTTTAGGCAAATAACCAACACAGTCCACCAGAACCCTGCTCAAATGTTTGCCAAAAGCAAGTATAGGCTGTAAAGCAGCACCTGTATAGTTTTACCCACCATCTGGAAAATGTGACATGATTTGCAAAAAGCCACAACCCCCTGGCCTGCAATGCTACCATCATGAGCCAACCTCCATATCTCCTGTCGGAGGGTAACTGGCACGACAGTTTGAGATCCACTGGACCATTGATCCTGCCCAGAAGTCACCCACAGTACCCTCAACATATTCCTCCTCTCGACGTACCTCGGCAAAAAGAAAGGAGAGGGAAGCATATTTTCTCTGTTCAGCAATAAACTTCTCTCTGGACATAGAAGTGTCTACTGTCGGGACTTTATAACATGTCAGAGACCCTACCAACTCGTTCACCTTCGGAGCTTTCAAAGGAGAGTTCTGGAGAACTCAGAAGGTTTATCGAAGCCAGGATTGCACATAAACATCTACCAACACATTAAACAGGATCATTGAAATCCTGCTCAACAGCAGACTTGCTCGAAGAAATCTTATTAGATATGGCCTGTGTAACAGCACATGCTGGGTATTTCTCTGATAACCCATTAATTTTCCTCTAATCTGGGCACATACAGGATACAACAGGATTTGGCAGGACTTCCCCATCGGCAAAATCATTGCCCAGAATGAACGAGACCCCCTTCATGGATAGGTTTGGTCTCATTCCAGCGACCAGGAGGCCAGTAACAAGATCAGATACGAGTTCCACATTATACAAAGGAATTTCAATGCTGCCCATCTCCATCTCCATGCCATTAACTAACACACTGTGACCAGGTGACGAGGTGTCAGACAATGGCAAAACACCTCCCAAAATGAAGGACTGGGCTGCCCTAGTTTATTGCAGTATCCACACCGGTTGTTAGATAGATAGATAGATAGATAGATACATAGGTATTTTATTGATCCCTGAGGGGAAATTCAGGCAGTTCAGACGACAAAACAACAGCAACAACAACAACAACAACAAGCGCATTACCACTCTGCAGAGACATGAACCCATCTGAAACAAAGGGTTCATACAAATCTAACACATAATCTCATTTAGGATCTCAGGCACCAACAGGGACTCAACGGACTGAGAAGCACCCCCCAGAGCAACACCCTTTTTCTCTATCTTATTTTTCTGCTTCAATTTGGGACACTGAAAAAACATACGGTCTTCCAGGAGGCAGTAATGACAAACTGTCTGCTTCGTAAAACTGTTTTCTGCCCACCCCTGTCTTTTCTCTTTTCACTTCTCAAGTTTCTTTTTGTGTCTATTTGTGTTTTGTTTTTTGTGTGTAGGGATTAGTACTTAACAGTGATTTTATGGGTAAACACAACCTCATCTGCAAGGACCGCAACTTTCTCAAGAGTAAGATCATTAATGTATGTAGTAACTCTTTTGTGAAGGTCCTTGACATCTAGATAAACACATCACCGATCAAAAAGACTTGTTCCCTTGTGAATTCAACATGATTGTGTGGCTTTTGGCAGTTTACGGAGCTGTTGTCTGTATGCCTCTGGAAATAACTCGTAAGCCTGAACGATGGCAGTTTTAACAGTCTCTGAACAGACACTTTTTTTAGGTTTCCCAACAAGAGCACTTTGGAGAAACAGTGACCAGACATTGACCACCATTTTTAGTACCGTGGCAATCCGCTCAAACAAAGTAAAGTACACGTCCACCTCCTTTTCATTGAACGGTGGTTCAAGCCAGGCTGTTCTGACCGGCTGAGGTTCCAGGATGGCCTGACTGGATTCAGAGGGCTTCCATATCTAACTCTCCTAATCAAATTGCCTTCACGCCCTCTTGTATATGTTGTAAGTCACTTTGGATAAAGGCATCTGCTAAATGCCAAAAATATAAATGTAAAAATGTAAGGTGGGCATGCTTCACTTCACTCTCTTCCAGCTCTCAAATAGTTTCTCCCTTCGGCATGCTCACATTCCGCATCCCTTACCTTGTGATCGGATTCCATTCTCATTTGCTCCAGGTTTGTGACTCTCCTAGAGGATTCTCAAAGGCATCTCCCCCTATAACCTGTCTGGTCTCAGGCATCTCAGGGGGGACCTCTATCTCCACCAAGGCAGAAAGTCTCTTTGACAGTTACTTTATTAGTGGCAGATGGCACCTGCAATTTTGCTCAGCTTCCCTTTCGTGCCTGAGTTCAGTACAAACCCTTTCATTGAAGGCTTTAAATCAAATGTGCCACTTTCAAAACGGATTAACCACAATCCTATCGCTACTGTATGCTGGTTGTCAGTGTGAGAATCTCTGCGACAAAAGTGTTGTTCATACACTAAAACAAGCAGTAGCACTTCAGTGTAGGTGACTTTACGAGGACAGTATGAGAGAGAGGAGAGAGAGGACAGTATGCTACACCATGAGCATCAACTATCTGCTATATCAGCTTTTAGGACTGTTGTCGGCATTGGTAACTTTGGCTAATGTTTCCAATTGAGCGATGAATTGAGTAGAGATAATCCATACTCATGAAGCATATTTACAACTTTTATTAAAAAGAAAAAAAAGGGGGGAAATACTGACTTAGGCCACATGGCACAGCACAGCACAGCGATAAAAAGGATCACGGACAAGCCCCCACTTGTTACGTTCTCCGAATCCAACACCTCCAAAGGTGGTCACTCAAAATGAAAGGAACTAACACAAAAACACATCAAAACCAACAGAAAGGGGTTCAAAAGGTTGCGGTTACCTGAACGGTTTCAAGTTTCAGTTTCTTCCCCTCACAAACAAGCCCCCTGCCCCATTGACTGTAGGACTTCCAGCCCCCCCCCCCTCCCCTACAGCCTACATAATTATTGCTCTACTGCCCCTTTCTGTCAGTCTTTTTACTTAAAAAAACGACTAACTTAAACTAACTACTAACTTTCTGTCAGTCTTTTTACTTAAAAAACAACTAACTTAAACTAACTACTAACTTTCTGTCAGTCTTTTTACTTAAAAAACAACTAACTTAAAACTATTTTAGCATATATAGTGTTGTTTATTACATTGTCGTTGTTGTTTTTTATTATATTGTTGTCTGTGTCTTTATGTCTTATGCACCAACCACACCATGTCTATTTCCTGTATGTGTGAATATACTTGGCAATAAAAATAATTCTGATTCTGATTCTGATCTGAAAAGGGGTTCTGGAAAGGAATCTGTGAGCCACTGAAGGTTGCAACGCAACCAAAACAGGGTTATTAAAAGGCATCCACCAATTTTGCCTAGTAAATCTGCCACAAATAAGGGCAAACAATATCAATCCAGAAACTAAACGAAAGGGCATGGATTAACTGAGATGTCTCGTCTTTGAAACTAACACGATAGCAGGAGGTACTGTAACCGGGAGCTGTCCTGCCAGCAGCTTAACTTCACCTTAGGCACTGGGTTAGCAGGTCTTAAATAACCCCAGCTGAGCAGGTCTTAATTACACCAGCTGGGCAAACAGCCTGGCTGAAACCCATACGGACTAACAAGGTGACTCCCACTCCCACACCCCCACAACCCACACAAACACCCCCCGCACCCAACACAAACACAGAGAATACTAGGTTAGCTGATAAATATTTCATTTTCCGTGAAGGAAGGGAGACAGAGAGGGAAGAGGGAGAGGGAGGGTGATGTCTACAGCATTCTAAGGGGACTGCAGTGAGAGGTAAGGAGGAGGAGGAGGGTGAGGTGAAGAAGAAAGAGAAGAAGAACTGGTTGAGGTGGAGAGAGAAGAAGGAACCGGTAAGGAAGAGAGAGGAGATGCGTAGGTTGCAAGAGGGGAGAAATGAGAGGCAGTACAAAGGGAGAGGAGAGAGAGCAAGGATAGAGTGAGAAAATAGTGAAAAGGAGAGAGAGAGAGAGAGAGAGAGAGGAAAACATGGAGACGGAGATAGAAAAGGAAGAAGAGGGGTGGGGGCAACCTGGCACGGTACCAGCACAGCACAGGGACATTGAAGGGAAAGACAAGAGTGTTTCCATGGCAACCCCTGGAATGAAAAGCTTTGTCTCTGGCACTGCGCGGCTCCTCCGTGACTTTACTCTTTTTATTAATTCCTCCTTCTAACCCCCCCCCCCCCCTCTCTCTCTCTCTTCCTCCCTCTAACACCCCACTCCCACCCAACCCCCCCTTGACTGATTCAGGTCAGTCCCCGGAGCACAAGGACCCAAGCAGCAAACTCTCAGACACCTCCAGAATACCATTATGGTGAGAGGAGCATCAGCAGTGTGTAATTGGTGTCTTCTCAATGCTCATGTACAATCAGGCCTCTCATTGCTCTTGTACAATCACCTCCCGCGAAAAAACAACTAACAATATAGCAACTAATGTAGGGCATATGTGTCACGGCTTGATGAAAAGGTCTGCATGTCGGGAATATTGTAAAACCCGGAAATCGAGCGAAACAAGTCTTGTTGTGAAAAAATATGTTTTCCATGACGATTTAAGCGGTGAAAAACCCACTCGATATCGTAACCAACAGTTTTAAATGTACTAAATACCTACATTTTGTTCGAAAACTTGGGTGGGGGGGGGGGGGGGGGGGTAGTATTTGTATTTGTGTTGGGGCGTAACCTCTTCCCTTTCGGCCACACCCCACACCCTCATAAATAGCCATGTGCGGGTGTGTCTGTTTGTTGACAAGAGAGGACGCTGCCATCAATCTATATCAACATACTATATCAACATTCTATATCAACATACTATATCAACATTCTATATCAACATTCTATATCAACATTCTATATTATCAACATTCTATATCAACATTCTATATCAACATTCTATATTATCAACATGCTATATCAACATTCTATATCAACATTCTATATCAACATTCTATATTATCAACATTCTATATCAACATTCTATATCAACATTCTATATTATCAACATTCTATATCAACATTCTATATCAACATTTTATATCAACATTCTATATTATCAACATTCTATATCAACATTCTATATCAACATTCTATATCAACATTCTATATTATCAACATTCTATATCAACATTCTATATCAACATTCTATATCAACATTCTATATCAACATTCTATATCAACATTCTATATTATCAACATTCTATATCAACATTCTATATCAACATTCTATAACAACATTCTATATTATCAACATTCTATATCAACATTCTATATTATCAACATTCTATATCAACATTCTATATCAACATTCTATGTGATCAACATTCTATATCAACATTCTATATCAACATTCTATATTATCAACATTCTATAACAACATTCTATATCAACATTCTATATTATCCATTACGTGTAGGTTAGTCAGTCTACATAAGACTTCAGAGAGCTATCTCAGTCTACATAAGACTTCAGAGACCTATCTCAGTCTACATAAGACTTCATAAGACCTATCTCAGTCTACATAAGACTTCAGAGACATACTATATCAACATTCTATATCAACATTCTATATCAACATTCTATATCAACATTCTATATCAACATTCTATATTATCAACATTCTATATCAACATTCTATATTATCAACATTCTATATCAACATTCTATATTATCAACATTCTATATCAACATTCTATATTATCAACATTCTATATCAACATTCTATATTATCAACATTCTATATCAACATTCTATATCAACATTCTATATTATCAACATTCTATATCAACATTCTATATTATCAACATTCTATATCAACATTCTATATCAACATTCTATATCAACATTCTATATTATCAACATTCTATATCAACATTCTATATTATCAACATTCTATATCAACATTCTATATCAACATTCTATATCAACATTCTATATCAACATTCTATATCAACATTCTATATTATCAACATTCTATATCAACATTCTATATCAACATTCTATATCAACATTCTATATTATCAACATTCTATATCAACATTCTATATTATCAACATTCTATATCAACATTCTATATCAACATTCTATATCAACATTCTATATCAACATTCTATATCAACATTCTATATCAACATTCTATATTATCAACATTCTATATCAACATTCTATATCAACATTCTATATTATCAACATTCTATATCAACATTCTATATCAACATTCTATATCAACATTCTATATTATCAACATTCTATATCAACATTCTATATCAACATTCTATATCAACATTCTATATCAACATTCTATATCAACATTCTATATCAACATTCTACATCAACATTCTATATCAACATTCTATATCAACATTCTATATCAACATTCTATATCAACATTCTATATCAACATTCTATATCAACATTCTATATCAACATTCTACATCAACATTCTATATCAACATTCTATATCAACATTCTACATCAACATTCTACATCAACATACTATTCACAGGACTGTGGTTTGTCCATACACCTTGTGCTTTGTTTTTGGGTAAGTGAGTTACATGCTGCTAAGCTGTGTGTATGTAAACTAGGCTAACAAAACAAGTTATGTTTGTTGCCGACCCACCAACAGTGGATGCTGTTGTAACATGCTATAGCCAAACGTGTTAGTTTGTTAACACTAGCACAGCTAGTGTTGACCCTGTAAGTAATTTTTAAATATACTTGTGTGCTAAATAAAATTTCAGGACCCTCCTTTCATGACTTTTCCTAGATATGTGCGTTCTACCACCCAGTTTCCTTACATTTTCAAAATCACATCATGATAAGCTAGTATAAAGCTATTTAGCAGTTTTTCTGTTTAGGAGGCAGGCTAACTTACAAGCCTACCAACTAGTGGTCATTGTGTGTAAATAGCAGCTTACCATTGTAAAGACTAAGGTCATTTGGCCCGAGGCGGCTCTTATATTAGGTAAAAAAGGCACGGCTGTTCAATCGTTAACTATGTAGTGGCATACATGCTATAGCCAAACGTGTTGGTTTTTTAACTATGTAGTGAGTTACATGCTGTAGCCAAACATGTTTGCTTGTTAACTATGTAGTGGGTTACATGCGTTATTTACTCACTGTGTGTAAGTGAGTGTTTACTAGGCTAGCCACACAGGTGTTAGCTAGCTAGCTTTGTTAGAAGCTTCTTTTTTTCTTTTTTCTTTTTTTTGCTGACTTAGAGGTTTTGTTTGTTGTGTATGGGGTGTGTGTGTGTGTGTGTGTGTGTGTGTGTGTGTGTGTGTGTGTGTGTGTGTGTGTGTGTGTGTGTTTACTACGCTAGCCAAACAAGTGTTAGCTAGCTAGCTTTGTTAGAGATATAATAGATTATAGAAAAGGTAAATTATTTTGTAATGAACAGTAATGTTGTGTGGAATAACAAATTATGATTCATTCATTGATTTGTAGATTCTCTGTAGAATAATACTTTGGATTGAAATGATTTCACTAGCCTACTTCTTACAGTACAGGATGACTTCAACAAGTACAGTACACTATGTTTATGAGAGTCTATGGAAAGCATGCAAGCCTACACTGTAGAAGTGTCCACACTTCTGACCTGAAATTTTTGTTACAGAATGATGAAGTTGAGAGGTTCTGAGAGATGAGACCAAGGTGAGTCACCAGCACTTCAGGTATTTGTCATTGTCATTGTATTAGCAATTATATTTGATCAACATAGTAGTATTTCGTAAAAATAGTGTGTTGGTAACAGTGGGCAATCATTTTAAATGTACTGTCTTCTATTTTTATTACAGCCTTGATGCCCAGATGGGATGGGAAGGAACTACACCGAAGTCCCACTAGATGCATTATGGACAATAATGACAAATGCATACACACAGATATGTTTTTCTCCATTTTTTCCAACAAAGCCATTCACATCATCACATTAAAATACGCATAACTTCTTCAACTTCAGACTTCAATGTATGACACATTATTTGAAAGCTTACAATCTGCCAATTACAATTCAGAATCTGTAAAAAAACAGAAAAATGACCTTGCCCTACTTGGGGAATTTGTCATCCGACCTTGTCACATATGTTTTCCCCCTAGCCCCAGTAATACAGCGCGCCAGCCGCATGCATTTACATGCACTTGAAGAAAAATGTGATCAAGTGGAAGTATTGTATAACACTAGAGCGACTGGGAGAAGGCGTTAGAACTGATGCCATAAGAGGCAACAATAGATTTATGTGTTTTTTGAAATGCCTCTCGAACATCCAGGAATGGACTGTCACCATTACAGTGAGGCATTACACAGATGCCTGGCACAAGGCTGTGTTGTGTTGCATTGTGCTGGTTAAGGAAAGCCTGTGTTGTGTTGTGTTGTGTTATGTTATGCTGGTTAAGGAAAGCCTTTGTTGTGTTGTGTTGCGTTGTGTTGTGCTGGTTAAGGAAAGCCTTTGTTGTGTTGTGTTGTGTTGTGTTATGCTGGTTAAGGAAAGCCTTTGTTGTGTTGTGTTGTGTTATGCTGGTTAAGGAAAACCTGTGTTGTGCTGTGCTGTACCTGGGTTCTGCAGGGATGCTCGTGTTGAGATGTTGATCTCCTGCAGATGTTCCAGTGTCTCAGTGTGAAACAGGCGGATGGAAGAGCCCTCGGAGAAAGCCATCCACACCCCTCCGCCAGCCCGCACCATGTGTGCCACGCTCACCATGGGATCTGGGTGCACCTCAAACCTCTGGGATGGGAAAGAGGGGGGGGGGGAGTCAGTGAGATACATCATCACGGCCATGATAGAATGACAGATGGGACATCGTACTTACACGTACTTGTTGATAATTAATTTCTTACGAAATGCAGTAAGTGAGAAGAATTGGCCCGCCCATAAACCAAGTTTAACATTAATTGTGTGAATGAGATACAGTACATGTATGGTGTTTTCTATAACGCCATCGTTACACTCTGTAATTGGTCCTCTATCATTACTCTTGGCACCATTTGGCCCTGTCATTTGCTCCATGTGTAGAACATAATTGTAGTCTCGTTGATTATGATGTCAGTAATATCACAGCTATTTTTACTTCATTCAAATGATGGAAGCAAAGCTCCCCAACTTTGGACCTAGCCAACCAATGCTCTCCCTATGAACCTAGCTAACCAACGCTCTCCGTTTGAACCAAGCTAACCAATCATCTCCCTCTCTCTTTCCCTCTTTCCCTCTGAACCTAGCTAACCAGCCCTCCCCCTCTGTCAGAACCTAGCCAACCCACACTCTCTCTCTCCCTTTCTCCCTGAACCTAGCTAACCAACACTCTCTCCCTCTCTAAACCTAGCTAACCATATAACATATTTATATAGCACAAGTCATACATCGAATGCAACTCCAAGTGCTGAACATTAAAATGAATAAATAAAACACAGCACGATAAAACAAGACAGGAGATAAGAAATGGCTAAAATACAACACAATAAAACAAGAAATAGGAGATAAGAAAAGGCTTTTACTTGCACAGTAAAAGGGCAAGTTGAGATAAACACTAGATAGAAATCCAGGCTAAAAAGGTGTGTTTTAAGCCAACCCACAGTGCAGCTATTGTAGGGGAGAGTGGGGTAAGTTGAGCCAATTTTAAATGGTAAATGGACTGCACTTATATAGCGCCTTTTTTTCTGCTCCAAAGCGCTTTACATCGGCCTCTCATTCACCCATTCACACACACATTCACATTCACACACACATTCACACACCAATGGCGGCAAGCTGTCATGCAAGGCGCCAGCCCGCTCACTGGGAGCAATGTTGGGGTTCAGTGTCTTGCCCAAGGACACTTCGACATGTGGCCAGCCGGGGCTCGAACCACCGATCTGCCAACCTTGTGATCATTAGGAGGCGACTCTACCTCCTGCGCCACAGCCGCCCCAATTTTACATTCAGCATCACTACGTCAAGGGAAATATAGTATTCTGTCTGCATAACAGTTTTGAAAATATAGCTTGCCCTAAACTCTTGGCGCACTTTACCCCAGGCAAATTGACCATAGAGGGTAAGCCTCAGGGTACATGGAAAGAGGCATGTTTTCTGTATTTCAGGTCACCAACCTGAAGAAACAGTTCAGCAACACCTCATCTTTATATGATCTGCAAGCTCAGATTCTTTGTGGAAAATCGGTTTGTTTTGGACATCGATATTTTTTCCATGCCTACCGTCATCACAGACTACAGTATGACATAATGACCTATTTCTATATAGGTCACATGATCCATTTGGGGATATTTCCCCCAAAACAAGGGGTGGCCCAACTAACACTCTCGTCTAAAGGGAGATCCCTGGGACAACAGCAGGATCACTGTGTTGCATTGTTGTTGTTCCCCCAATGTTGTGTCTATCTCTCTCTCCCTCTTTCTCTACCCACCCTCTCTCTCTTACTGTCCTCTCTGTCTCTCTGTGTTTGTATGTGTGTGTCTCTCTCTCTCTCTGTCTCTTTCTCTCTCCCTCCCTTTTTCTCTTTCTCTCTCTCTCTCTCTGTCTGTCCTTCTCTCTGTCTCTCTCTGTTTGTGTGTGCCTCTCTCTCTCTCTCTTTCTCTCTGTCTGTCCTCTCTGTCTGTGTGTCTGTGTGAGTGTCTCTCTCTCCATCTCTTTCTCTCTGGCTGTCCTCTCTGTCTCTGTGTGCCTCTCTCTCTCTCTCTCCCTCTCTCTCTCTCTCTCTCTCTCTCTCTCTCTCTCTCTCTCTCTCTCTCTCTCTCTCTCTGTCTCTCTCTCTGTCTCTCTCCTCTCTCTCTCTCTCTCTCTCTCTCTCTCTGTCTCTCTCTCTCTCTCTCTCTCTCTGTCTCTCTCTCTCTCTCTGTCTCTCTCTCTCTGTCTCTCTCCCTCTCTCTCTCTCTCTCTCTCTCTCTCTGTCTCTCTCTCTCTCTCTCTCTCGATAAACAAGGTCCTTTTGTATGGTGTCAGAGAACAACATCCCCCAAAGCCTCCATCTCTTCTAAGCAGGGTCTGGGGCACACACACTCCTTAAATGAGTGGCTGAGGAAGTGCCGCCGCTCCTTATCACGGCTACACACACCGCCACCCCCACCCGAGGTCCGCCAGCGTGACGGGGGCTGGCGTTGGCACCGTCTCCCAGCACCCCCCAGCCCCTATCACTCTCGCTTTGCAAGTCGGGGGACGGGGGACGGGGATTAGTGAGAGAACGAGAGAGAGAGGGGTGAGGAGCAGGGATGGGATGGGGAGCCCCCCACCACCGCCGTGCACCGGCGGACGAGGGATTACCACCTGTTAGTGTGGCCTTGCCAGAGGGACCTCCTTTGTTTGAGAAGAGGGAGCAGAGAGAGGAGAGAGAACGCTTTGATGTCTCTCCTCGTTTAATTGTCTCCTCGGCAGTGGATGTCTCTCCCCGCCCCGGGAATGAAGGCCAGGCGCGTCTCTAACAATACGTCCCAAAAAAGCTGAGATTTCACCTTCATAACCCATTATTCAAATGAGTTGGGAGCTTTAAGAACATCCTGACTGTGACAGAGTGGGGAAGGGCGAGGGGTGGGGTGAGTGAATCGTTGGGCTTCTCCGTCAAGTGATCTGGGCCTAACCTGCCAGGCTAATTGCTTTACTGACATGTTGTGATGACATTGTTGGATGCCATCTTGTCTGGCATATGTTGAGTGCCACCTGGAAGGCCTTCTGGGATACCTACAGTCGATGTGGCATCATGTTTTAACCGTTGCCAACTCTAACGTGTTACGCAGCCGCTTAATACAATGTTGTTGAATTAATTACAGTTTGATTCAGATTCACATTCCGATTCAGATTCAGACAACTTTATTGATCCCACTGGGGGGCAATTCATTTGTAGCTTTACTCCTCATTCAGACAAAAACAACATACAACAGTTACAGTTATCCTGTAATGGCAATATCAAAAACAATGGCATATTCAAAAGACAACAATTAGCTGACTAAACAGTTTATGTTCAATGAAGAGGTTGGTTGGATGGCTAAGGTGATGTTATTGTGGTATTATCCGGAAAGCCCGTATTTTGGTAAGGCTTCCACCGCACATGCGTGTAACGGATAAGGGTAGTGAACATTCTATCCTCGCTGTGACATGCAGGACAAGTGAGGGCAGCTAGTGTTCACCCAACTGTCACCCGAGTATTAGTGGTCTGAACCCTGCCTTGCTTACAGAGACGAGAGCGGGGCGGCCAAGCGTGACAGTGGCAATATGGCCTTTCACACCCTAGCACTACTGTGTCACAGACACCCTCCCGCACCCCCTAAGTCCTTCATCAGCCGAGGGGAGCCGAACAGGCCAGCTGCACCCCCAGAGATAAAGCCCCGGGGCTCAACAGATCGTTAGTCCTTCATTACATTAGGTGATGAGGTGGCCGTGTGATCTTAGGGAGAGACGCACGCACATCCAAGTCCACACTCAGGGCCAGTGTGGAGAGGGGTGGGGGGAGGGGGGGGTAGGGGGGTGTCTGGGGCAGAGTGTGAAGGGGGGAGAGGGGGAGTGTGTGGAGGTGGGGAGTGAGGGGTTTGTGTACAGTATGAGGGGGAGTGCAGGGGGGGGGGGACATATGTCCCTCTCTGCTGGACTGGAGATGGAGAACGGGAGGGAGGGGAGGTGGGGGGACCAGGCCTGCCTCTCCTGTCAACACTAATCAATGGTTCTGCCTCCCCTGGCCTACCGCCCTGCTGAGGTGAGGCTGGTGCAGGGATGCTTATGCCCGTCGCCCTGCACATCCTGCTCCTCCTGCGCCTCCTCTGTCGACCGAGCGGCGGAGGCTCATTTCCGCTCTTATGTGCTGCTCTGCCTGGAGCCGGGGGTTTCCGGCACGCAACAACTCAGCACAACTCAGCGTCAACAACTACGAGAGGACCGGCGGCTCCATCAGGGATCATTGATTCTAAGCGGAGGGAGGGGGGGGGGGGGGGGGGGGGGGGGAACAAGGCTGACAAGAAGCAGCGCCGCTCTAACTTCGGGGCGGTGTAGGGGGAGACAACTGAGGGGGAGAGGAGTGACTTTGAGTGAGAGTGACCCCGCAGTGCACACCGGCTCTGAGTTAAAGGGTCACCCCCCCCCACCACAAACCACCACCGTCCTCCACTCACCACCACCACTCACCACCACCACCACACACCCCCCCCCCCCCCCCCCGCTTCCCTGATCACCGTTCCGCCCTGCAGCTCCCGTGAAGTCGGCCCTCCTGGGCCCTCCGACGTTAGTCGGGAGGAGGAGGAGGTTAAGCGAGGAGCGACCCAGCCGAGGAGAGACCAGACCGCTGACCCGAGCGCAGAACCGAGTCTGAGGAGGAGACGCGGTGAGGCGGTGAAACGGAACCCTGTCTCACCCTACGCGTGGTCACTCGCCTGGCTAAGCTGAGATCTCCAGGGGGGGGGGGGCTGGGTAGGAAGAAGGAGAGCTGGGAGCGACACGTACACACACATCTGGCTGGGTAGTAGTAGGCACTGGCTTTGGCCTGGAGATGGTGGGAAAGGGGGTCTGTAGAGGAGGGGGGGGGGTAGAGGGGGTGGGGGGTTGCATGGTTGGCCTACCTGAGTGGTGAGGTGGTGAGGGATGGGGGATGGGTGTGGGTTGGTGGGGGGAGGGGGAGGGGGGGGGCATGGATCGCCTACCTGAGTGGTGAGGGGTGGGGGATGGGTGTGGGTTGGAGGGGGGGCATGGATCGCTTACCTGAGTGGTGAGGGGTGGGGGATGGGTGTGGGTTGGTGGGGGGGAGGGGGGGGTCATGGTTGGCCTACCTGAGTGGTGAGGTGGTGAGGGGTGGGGGGTGGGTGTGGGTTGGTGGGGGGAGGGGCATGGATCGCCTACCTGAGGGGTGGGGGGTGGGTGTGGGTTGGTGGGGGGAGGGGGGGGGGCATGGATCGCCTACCTGAGTGGTGAGGGGTGGGGGATGGGTGTGGGTTGGAGGGGGGGCATGGATCGCTTACCTGAGTGGTGAGGGGTGGGGGATGGGTGTGGGTTGGTGGGGGGGAGGGGGGGGTCATGGTTGGCCTACCTGAGTGGTGAGGTGGTGAGGGGTGGGGGGTGGGTGTGGGTTGGTGGGGGGAGGGGGGGGGGCATGGATCGCCTACCTGAGTGGTGAGGGGTGGGGGATGGGTGTGGGTTGGTGGGGGGGAGGGGGTGGTCATGGATCGCCTACCTGAGTGGTGAGGTGGTGAGGGGTGGGGGGTGGGTGTGGGTTGGTGGGGGGAGGGGGAGGGTCATGGTTGGCCTACCTGAGTGGTGAGGTAGTGAGGGGTGGGGGGTGGGTGTGTGTTGGTGGGGGGGGGGGGGGGGTCATGGATGGCCTACCTGAGTGGTGAGGTGGTGAGGGGTGGGGGGTGGGTGGGGGGAGGGGAGGGGGGGGTCATGGTTGGCCTACCTGAGTGGCGAGGCTGGAGCCCTCGACGACGGTGACCGAATTGGCACAGCTGGCCCACACAGACTCGTCCAGCACCAGCAGGGTCCGGAGCGGCTCCGCGCCCACACACACACTCCTGCAGGAGGCTGGGTCCCACAGGCCACCTGAGAACAGCACAGGTATACGTCATGTTCGGCGCCGACACACACACTCCTGCAGGAGCCTGGGTCCCACAGGCCACCTGAGGACAGCACAGGTATACGTCATATTTAAGCTTTGCAATGCACACTGTCTATAGACTTACCTGAGAACAGCTACAGTATGTAGTACACTACGGAACACCTTAGAAAAGGGATCTTTTAAGAGACGCTACAGCGCTTTTGGCTTAAGTGTTGACTGAATGGTTCATGATATCATGTTAATCCATTTCTTTTTTCTTTTTTCTGAGTGGGGCAGTCCCACTCATATTTTTCATTTTTATTGACAGATACAGTAGAGATTTAGACAGGAAGGATGGGTGAGAGAGAGAGGAGGGATGACATGCAGGATATGTCCCCGGCCGGAACCGAACCGGGGACCCTGCGGTTACATGGTCAACGCTTAACCCGCTACGCCACCTAAGCGCCCCCGTTAATCCATTTCTTAACTCATTAGAGCACACAGAACTCAGTTTAAGGCCAGCAAACGTGAACAAAATAAGATTGTACTCATGGGATTGAGGCGGCGTGTCCCTCTCTGTCAAGTATATCGAGGGGTATATTTTGGCTGGTGAGCGCTAATTTTAGAACAAGGGTTAGGGGTGAAATGAAACCGAAAAATCCTGTAGCGTCTAGAGCACACAGTTTGAAGACTCATCCTGTCAAATGTGCAACATGAGCTGTGTTGAAACAACCCCATAGAGACATTTAACTTGTAATCACCAGCTTATGATAATGTTTTTAAAACACACGCAACACTTTGCCATTTCAATACGCAGTATGGCGCTGGGTGATTCAGCAGCTGTTGCCTTCAGCAAGGCAATTAAACTTCACGTCTTCTCCTTATTCCGGTGCAACTTATCCTGGTGGTTGTTTGACAAACGTTCCAAAATAGCTCCACGGCGTTATGTAATTATTGAACACACGAGAATAATGCACTCCCTTTCCCCGAACACCCACACGCTATTAAGTCTGCCGAACATTTTAATCTGCAGTCTAAACTTCTTTTATCCGAAGCTCGTTTTTTCTTCATCAATGTGAAAACGAAGCAGACCCCCTTTTTTCTTTCGAGTTTTTAATCACGGCCACACGTTGCATCAGCCACGGCACCTGCATTATGAAACGTGTTATATAAGCGATTCCTTTTTGCAAGTGCGTTAATGAAGCTAAATTAGAAGGAGGAAGTGCAACCAGCCGTTTAATTAACATTTGGAGTTGTTTATTTCGTGGCTTTCAATTCCAGAATAACTTCACAATGCCTCTTTGACTTGCCCAGGTTAATTGCCTGGCGTGTTCTAAATGTCATTCTTCCACCTTTTCAAATTCACTCTCTCTTCTAAACGTCCCTCAGGCCCCCATGCAGATGCCACGGCCAGGGCTGGACTGGGACAAAAATTAGGCCCTGGCATTTTTGGCCCAGACAGGCCCACCCCAATCGGTCGGACCACACCCACCAGACACCAGCACAAAAATACTTGCCTTATATACTCGTCTTATATACTGTGCTGTACAGTCATATGACAAACTGTAGTATTCCCCCAAACCACTACAAAGACGACTACATACAGTAAGCAATGGTACCAGTGCAAGTAGACCAGTGTACTCAGTGATCAGATTCCAGAGCGAATTTACGAACGCAGCCTTGTTGTTCTAGATTTTTTTTTCCATTATCAACCTATCATTGTGCTTTAGAGTAAAACAAAGCACGCAACTGTCGCGTCTATCTTTTCATGGCAACTCTACATTGTGATTTACAAGGGATATTAACTAATATTAAGTAATATTATTACTTGGTTACATTTTGCAATTGATCCGTGGTACACATGCGTGCCGAACCGTGGGGGGCGATCCGTTACACCCCTACACAGCTACCTATATTTTCCTTACCGGGTCAACGGTTACAGGCTGACTCGGCCCCGCTTCTTCTGTATCCTCTCTATCCTCTGTATCTGTACCCTGCTCCCGCTCCTCCCTGCCAGCCTCCTCTTCAACCGGTTGCTGCTGTGGTAAACTTGAGGGTGCAGCAAACATGTCCCTAATGTTTACACAATTGGCAGCATCTGCCTCGAGTTTCTTCTTGTTTTTCTCCCTAAGTTTTTCCCAGCCTCCCTTCCGTTTTAGTGTGCTTTTGCGCTCCATCTCTCTCAGTATCTATCTAGTAACTATCCAGGCTAACTAAATTTATTTTGCCGGCCGGCTCTGGCCAAAACTACGGCGAAACTGAGACGGAGGTTTGGTGCTGCGTGCGTGCGTGACCCCTGACCCCCCCCCCCCCCCCCCCCCTTCTCTCTGTTGACTGGGCCAGCCCAGTGTCTGTACAGAAAATTGGCCAATGGGCCGCTGTCCCCGATTTATGGGCCGTTCAATGGTAGCTTTCGATTTATGGGCCGTTCGATGGTAGCTTTCGGCCGGGCCGGCTGGTAAAAAAATAAATAATACATTTTTTTTTTTTTATTTATTTATTTTGGCCAGTCGGCTCGGCCCAAAACTACCGCGGCCCACCGGGCAAATGCCCGGTATGCCAGATGGCCAGTCCAGCCCTGGCCACGGCCATCCCAGCGGCCCCTCTCCCCACGGCTACACCGTGTGCACCACAAAGAAAACCGACAAAGCTCAACCACTTTAAACCTCGACCACTCCTCAACATTGTGCACCACAAAGGAAACCAAAAGTGCTCAAGCACTTTAAACCTGAACCACTGCCTCCACTTCCAACCACTCATCCAAATTACGTTCCTGAACAGAAGCCCCTGCCAAAAACTCAGTAACGGTTACAGTTCCACTTCTGAATCCATGTATGGGAGAGAGAGAAAAAACGATTTTTTTCCAGTTAGCAACAATGTGTTCAATGTATTCATATGCTTTTTTGATGGAAAAATTCCATCTCAGAGCTTGGTATTTTTTTTCACTCCGGCAGTAGTGTTTTTCCATAGTGTGCCATTCAGGAGCATGAATCTTTAACAGCTGTGAATAACGCACAAACATCGCCTGGCACCAAACACTCCTCCAGAGCATTTCCCTGTGTCTCTTTCTCTTTTTTCACTTTTTCTATTTTTTTACACAACATGAATAGTAATATTTAATCGGCACGCAGCCCCCCTCGCGTAATTAATCATTCTTTCTGCTTGGGTGGAGGTGAGAGCACTAGGGGGTGAGGGAGGGGAGGGCGGGGGTGGAGGTGAGAGCACTAGGGGGTGAGGGAGGGGAGGGAGGTGAGGGAGGTGAGAGCACTAGGGGGTGAGGGAGGGAGAGGGGGTGGTGGAGGTGAGAGCACTAGGGGGTGGAGGAAGGGGAACGGGGGTGAGGAAGGGGGGGTGGAGATGAGGGGGTGGTGGAGGTGAGAGCACTAGGGGGTGGAGGAAGGGAAACGGGGGTGAGGAAGGGGGGGTGGAGGTGAGGGGGTGGTGGAGGTGAGAGCACTAGGGGGTGAGGAAGGGGGAGGGGGTGGTGATAGCACTAGGGGGTGGAGGCAGGGGGAGGGGGCTGGAGGTGAGAGCACTAGGGGATGGGGAGGGGGGTGGAGGTGAGAGCCCTAGGGGGTGGAGGAAGAGGGAGAGGGGGGTGGAGGAAGAGGTGAACGCTTTGGTACATGGTACTGTGAGAAGCTGAGACCCTGTGAGACCCGGCTACCCAACTTGGGGATAGATAGAACTAGTGTAGTCTCGCCGGCTGGCTGGCTGTGGAAAGCGGGGGTGGCTGTGGAGAGTGGGGATTGCTGTTCAGATGCTGCTCAGCTCCTGGCCTCATGCCATGAGTCATGCCTGACTGACCACAGCACAGCACACCACAGTCTGGTGACTGCAAGTGTTTCTCACCTCACACTTACGCTATGAGTGAGAATCACCAAGGATGCATAAGAAGGTAAGAAGGGCTTTTAGGGAGATTGTCCCCAAGGGGGGGGGGGGGGGTTCCAACAACATTAATATGCTTTTACAAATGCACTCGCTAGGTGGAATCCCTCCCTGAAAATCCCTCTCACACACAACACATCACTCGTCTCTAAGAGCGGGCGGGACGTTTGACAGAAATTACATTTCTCACACGTTCACTGAGGCGTTCATAGCAGAAGAAAAAGCATCCACGGGCTTTTGATAAAGAGCTTGATAGATGTACACATGGAAACACGGAAACAATACAACTAATTTGCTCTGTTAATTTGATTGGATTACTCCGTCGAAAGCCTTTTTTGTTCCCCATACACAATTAGAAAATCTTTTAATAACCTAAATACCATCTCCGTTTCAATGAGACTCCATTTCATGCAATGAAATACAACGCTTGATTCTATTCCTACAGTAGGTTAATAAGCGAATGAAATGATTACCTGAACTAATATCAATTATCTGTAAGAGCATTAGCCACATGACACAATTTGTTATTAATTCATTTAATTGAATTTGTTATTCATGTATTTGCTTCTGTAACTGCATGTCACCATAGTCTTGCTACAGCACAATGGAAATGCCCTAAAATGACAGTATTGCTTTCTACAGTCTGCTTAGTGACAGCACGAAGTACATTATTGATATGTGTAGTATGTTTGCTTAGTGACAGCACAAAGTACAGTATAAATATGTACACTATGTTTGCTTAGTGACAGCACAAAGTACAGTATAAATATGTACCGTATGTTTGCTTAGTGACAGCACAAAGTACAGTATATATATGTGCAGTATGTTTGCTTAGTGACAGCATGAAGTACAGTATTGATATATGAGAAGCCGCACACTCTCGTTCCAGATGCAAAAAGTGTATATTTATTGACAACGGTTTCGGCCGTAGCCTTTGTCAATAAATCCACACCTTTTGCATCTGGAACGAGAGTGCGCGGCTTCTACTTTATTCTTTAGCACGAAGTACTACCATAGATGTGGAAACAGTCG
This sequence comes from Nansenia antarctica, assembly GCF_963989245.1. Lineage (NCBI taxonomy): Eukaryota > Metazoa > Chordata > Actinopteri > Argentiniformes > Microstomatidae > Nansenia > Nansenia antarctica. Next base: position 22,981,274 of record NC_137685.1, on the reverse strand, counting down.
TAGCATTGCGGTTTTGACTGGAGTTACAAGGAAAGCCCATTCGACTAAAATCCCACCCTGAAGACAAGACAAGGACCGTGTGAGGGCGGTTGAGAGGACCTTAATAATAATAATAATAATAATAATAATAATAATAAATGTTATTTATGGGCGCCTTTCAAGGCTCTCGAGGACACCTTACAGACAGTTTAAAACCGCATATCAAAACATTAAAATCAACAAAGCAAAATGAGATAAAAACAGCAAAATCAGATATAACAACAAACAAAATACATGAGATTAAACCAAGTAAGCCATTGTGAAAAGGTGTGTTTTAAGACGGGATTTGAAAGTGGTGAGAGTGTCAATATTGTGTAAGTTGGGTGGCAGAGAGTTCCAGAGGCGGGAAGCAGAGCGGCTAAAGGCTCTAGACCCCATAGTAGTTAGGCGGGCAGAAGGGATGACAAGTTGGTAGGCAGAGGAGGATCTGAGACTACGGGAGGGAGTGTGAGTAAGAAGGAGTTCAGAGAGGTATGAGGGTGCTAGGTTATGGAGAGCCTTAAAGGTGAGAAGGAGAATCTTAAAGTGAACCTTACCTCCGTGACTGCGCCCGTACACCGTAACGGACCCGTTCCTCAGGCCACAGAACAGGAAGCTGGACGAGTGCTTGAGGCAGAGGACCGGGCAGCCCTCTGGGGTACGCAGAGTCAAGAGGCACTGAGCTGCTGTGTCCACACTCCCGTACACCAGGATACTGGAGAAAGAAGACCTGCGTCACAGGGCAGTAGGCTTCTGTATACACCACCACACACTACGATACTGAGGAAACTTGTTTTAAGGGCGATATACCGGTGCATCTAAAAAAAGATTTGTATCGTGGAAAAGTTCATTATACTTTTCAGAAGGTCAACATTTCTGTTTGATAAATCTTTTTTTCTTAAAAAACATATGTAATATTCCAATATTTTGAGGTACTGGATTTTAGATTTTCATGAGCTGTAAGCCATAATCATCAACATTAAAACAAAAAAGGCTTGAAATAGTTCACTTTATGTGTAATGAATCTAGAATATATAAAAGCTTCACTTTTTGAATTAAAGTACGGAAAGAAATGAACATTTCCACGATATTCTAATTCTAATTTGAGATGCACCTCCCACAGGATGCTGTGGGCTGCTGTATACTTACGCAATATTACACGAGAGGGAGTGTGTTATACTGAATATCAGCACGGCTGTGATTCGGTTGTAGGTACGAGGCCGCAGGCAGAGTACCGACCTTGAGTGTGATATTGCTTTTATACAACAGTTCTACAGCACGATTTATTAGTTAACAGTAATAAGCGACAACAGATTATGATTTGTTTGTTTATTTAATCATAAAAATAAAATAAAAATTGTTCCGCAACTGAACTTCAAATGGACTGTTGCCTAGTAACCTGAACACAAACAATGTAGTCTAATTAACGGTCATTTAGTAGAACATCTGTGCGGCGGAGTGATACATATAGTTAAAAGTCCCAGTGCTGTTATACTGTATATCAGCACTCATGGAATGCCTCTTGTCCAATCAAATGACTTGGTCCGAACTAACTGTTGTATAAAAGCAATATATACTACCATAGCACTACCATATACTACCATACACTAGAATACTTGGGCAACATGAACAGCCAACATGATGAATGAGCATCATTTATAATGACAGAACACCTAGTTTCCATGCAGGTTGATTTAACTGTGCATTTTGGAGCTAAAGCATTGTGTATGTGCAAGCGCTCAGTCATGTGTCTTATATGCCATCTGAATGTAGGGTGCATTTTTTTTTCAAGATATTCTACGATGACAAATGCACACCTTTGGAAGAATTGTTTTCTTTTGTTTCTACAGAAGAAAATGTTAACAAGCCCCAGAGTTGACAGTCTATTGTGTGCTAAAACAAATGTTGAAATTGTACTATATTTAATACTGTGTGCTCTCTTTCCTGCTATCCTCCCAGCACATACTGTACATATACAAGTCAGCACAAACAAACCAATTTAATGTTATACAGGTCTCAAAATAAATAAGCAAGACAATCACATACCAAACCCAACTAAACGGGTATGAGAAATGTGGACTCAAATGCACGGAGTCTGTTTCCTCATTCTGAGGGAGTTAATGCAGTCACTATAACTGTGACAGAGACTGAGATTAAACTACTGTATGCAGTGGAAATGAGTTATATAATATATTGGATGCCAAAATAAGAAACTGTGATCTTTGTCTCCAGGGTCGGAAAGGCTACATTACATTTCACATTTACATTTTAGACATTTAGCAGACACCTTTATCCAAAGCAACTTACAACAAGTACATTTTGTCGAGTGCATTTTATCTATACATCAGTCATCATAAGAAAAACTAATCTATACGAGGAATCGCAGTCACAATGCTAGAGGAAGGAATAATTACTTTATTTTTATTATAAGATTTTGTTTAAATATATTTATTTACAGTAGAGAAACTGTACAGGAGGTAGTGGGGGGTGAAGAGGTCTTTAGGAAGGACAGTCAAGATGTAGTCTGAAGGGGCGCTTAGGTGGCGTAGTGGGTTAAGCGTTGACCATGTAACCGCAGGGTCCCCGGTTCGAATCTGGCCGCGGACATATCCTGCATGTCATCCCCTCTCTCTCTCTCACCCATCCTTCCTGTCAAATCTCTACTGTCTCTGTCACAATAATAAAAAAAAATGAGTGGGACTGCCCCACTCAGAAAAAATTACTTAAAAAAAAATAATAATTAAGAGATGGGTCTTCGATTCACGGTGGAAGACAGGTAGTGACTGCAGTTCTGACAACAGCTTGTTCCACCAGTGGGGTGCCAGGACAGCTGGCACCCTGTGATGCACCCTGTGATGCTCCAAAATCATCTGTGATTCCACGGGTTGATCAAGCGTCGAAAAGCAAATATGTTTTTGCAAATCAAAGTAGAACAAGACCAAAGCGTACAGTAATAGGGTGTAATCATATCATTGTGACTAAGAGACTTGGCAGAGAGGATAGCAGTGATGAATTCAGTCATTTCACAGTCGTTAAGGGGTGATATCAATAATATCACAGTCGTTAAAGGGACGTCTCAAAATCCTCGACTGGGCATGTGAAAAAAAACGTCCAAATGCATTCTGGAGATCAAAAGCTAGGTATCGCTTGTCTAAGGAGGCTTTTAAAAAAACTAGTCAAAACACATATTTTCTCCCTGGCCTTTGACCTGAGGTAAGCCTGCCTTCCCGACACTGCACTCTTTGCATTTTATTTGTATTGCACCTTGCTTTTAGTGCATTTTTCTATTTTATCAGTTTTCTTTAATCTGTATTTTATCTTTATATTTTATCTGTTAAGCACTTTGGGCGGCTCTTGTCGTTGTACATTTTGTGCTATATAAATAAACGTAAGGATTTTACCCAGAGTGGCGTATTTGGGAGTAATCGCTTTTTTTTAAAAATGCTTTAGGGAGGAGTGAAGTTATCCTTTCTGAATGAGCTACTGCCTGGTTTGTTCACATCCATAATCCATTATATCTATCACTTGTGTTTACCAACATGCATCTTATTTTAGGCTCACCTTAGGCTATTTTCTGGCTTTAGTTACTTTAGTTTTTATTACTTTTCTTGGCTATTTAGACAACAAAGCCCACTAATCATTCGCTGTTGAGTCGTGGTGACAATCAGTGACATTTTCCTTTAATACGAAAATCGTATTACATGTCGAGAGTAAGGATACACTGTACCTGAATGATATGCTATGATATGTTGGATATTTCAGAGAGAAACTGGTCTCATGGACTGCACTTATATACTGTAGCTTATACAGTATGTACCTTATTCCAAAGAGCTTGATAATGGCCCCAGATTCACCCTTTCACACACACATTCACACACCGATGCGGCAAGCTACCATGCAAGGCGCTGGCCCGCTCATTGGGAGCAATTCAGGGTTCAGTGTCTTGCCCGAGGACACCTCGACACGTGGACTGGAGGAGCCGGGGATCGAACCGTGATCATTAGATGCTGGCACTACCTACAGCCCCCCCCCCTTCCCCCTTCCCCCCCCCATCTCACCTTCCGTCGTCCAGTCCCACACAGATGGTGTTGCCAGTCCCCGTGGCGGCCCGGAGGACCCCACCCTCCCCCGCGTCCTCCGACGGGCTGGGCTCCGGGACGTACTCCACACACCTCACCGGCGCCCCCAGCTGGAGGCTCTTGACGGAGCGCGGCGTGGGTCTGTTCAGAGAGAAGATCTCCAGCTGGCCCTGGGTGCCGTCGCCTCCGCTGCTGGCCACCTGGGAACACACACGACAGGGGTCAGAGGTCAGCGAGCAGTAGTACTGTGGAGGGAACTGGACCCGACCACTGGGAACTGGACCAGACCAGCACTCGAGTTGAGGGGGGATGAGGGGGGATGAGGAGGGATGGCATTCCTCCTGAAATAGAAACGGTCAAAATCATCCCCCTTCTAAAACTGCCACCCCCCCCCCCCCCCTTTCCATCCCTTATGTCATTTTATCAATGAACGTGGTATTACTGCTATTTCAACATTTACATAGTTTTAGCGCATATTGAGTAAAATACTGTGGGCACTGGGACACTCAAGTCACTGACACTGAAGTCACTGACGCTGTGGGGATGCTAAAATTGTCCCCATATGATAAAATCCACCATCCCCCCTGATTTTCTTTTACAACTTGAGTACTGGACCGACTCTTCAACCATTCGCAGAGTCATGAATATGTTGCGTACGACCGCGTCGAAATCCATCGAATTCCAGAGGATGGTCGAAAGAACATCTTCACTGCGAATTTCCTTAATCGAATTAATGTATCACATGTATTAATTTATTTATTAAATTAATCAAATCAAATGTACTATGCAGCACTTTGTCTGTTAGTAGTCCTCCCTCCCTTTTAAATAGAGCTTAAATTCAAAAAGCACAGGCTATAATGGATTCACAATGTCATCCTCAGAACATCAAACAATTCTTTAAAACTCCGGGATCTTTTCATCAGGGGAGAACAGAGAGATTGAAAACAGACTTTGAAAGGCTTTCCATTGCTCGACAATCAACTTTTCTTTAAGATGGTGATTGATCTGTGCTTCAGTGAATGAGAAATGACAAACTCAATCGCAATGAAAAATCCAAGAGATGGCAGATGAAGTCATACACCACAACGCCCCCCCCTCCCCCACACACACACACCCTCTCTCTCTCTCGCTCTCTCTCTCAAGGTGACACAGTAAAGCCAGTAACAATGTTATGGTATTTGTTTACATAATTATCATATTCCTGAAGATGTAATCAATCCTGATTACATTAAGATCATGAGACGTGTCACATCAACAAAGACTTCGCAAATGAACAACACAGCTTTTTTTAAATTAAGCTCTTCAGTTCTTCACGGAACGTCCCGACTAGTGTCAAGGTCAGGGTTAAACAAACAGGTACATGACTGTATTTAATAAAGATCTTAGTTCATTTCCCCCCCCCCCCCCCCGGCTCTCCTTGACCCACAGCACCATAGTAGTACGTACTCCAGTCTGGTTCGGGGCAAATAGCTTGTTCCCCAACATACTTTTGAGCGGGCCACAGAACACTCAACCTCTTTGTTTGTTTTTTTAGTTTTTTTTTAAGTAATTTTTTCTGAGTGGGGCAGTCCCACTCATATTTTCATTTTTATTGTGACAGAGATAGTAGAGATTTGACAGGAAGGCTGGGTGAGAGAGAGAGAGAAGGGATGACATGCAGGATATGTCCGCGGCCCGGAATCTAACCGGGGACCCTGCGGTTACGTGGTCGACGCTTAACCCGCTACGCCACCTAAGCGCCCCAACCTCTTTGTTTTTTAAAGGCCAAATCGAATATAAAAATCCTCACAAAACAAGAGAGTGAAGCTCACATCATCATCAAAAACAGACTGGAGGTCCCTAGCTAGACCTCCCTGGAGAAGCCTCTCCTCCTGCTGCAGCACGGCACACGGCGCCTGACTGAATAGAGGGTTGATTCGGCAAATCACATTCATATTGGCCTTGTGTCAGGCCTGCCAATGTCAATACAGGGGAGGAGAGGAGAGAGGGAGCCGGCGAACCTACGACTCTGTGCAATCTCAATTAGGCGGCTCCCGGCACACACTCGTGTACGTGACGCGTTAGACGCTTTTTTTTTCTTCTCGAAATGATTCATTCACCTGTGTTGTTGTCCCTTGTGTGGGACACAGAGGTGACCATCTGCTGCCCCCAACCCCGCCGCCACCCCCCCCCAACCTCCCCTCCCTCCCACCCTGTAAAAAAAGAGAGGTACAAAACAGGAACTGCGACTGGACAGACAACATTGATTCCCGAGGTGATGAGTCACACACAGCTCTGTGAATGAGACCCGAGATAAATATAGTCTTTATAGCCTTCTCTTACCCACGCGCCCTCCCTTCTCTCCCCCACACCCTCCCTTCTCTCCCCCACACCCTCCCTTCTCTCCCCCACACCCTCCCTTCTCTCCCCCACACCCTCCCTTCTCTCCCCCACACCCTCCATTCTCTCCCCCACACCCTCCCTTCTCTCCCCCACACCCTCCCTTCTCTCCCCCCACATCCTCCCTTCTCTCCCCCCACACCCTCCCTTCTCTCCCCCACACCCTCCCTTCTCTCCCCCACACCCTCCCTTCTCTCCCCCACACCCTCCATTCTCTCCCCCACACCCTCCCTTCTCTCCCCCACACCCTCCCTTCTCTCCCCCCACATCCTCCCTTTTCTCCCCCCACACCCTCCCTTCTCTCCCCCCACACCCTCCCTTCTCTCCCCCACACCCTCCCTTCTCTCCCCCACACCCTCCCTTCTCCCCCCCACACCCTCCCTTCTCTCCCCCCACACCCTCCCTTCTCTCCCCCCACACCCTCCCTTCTCTCCCCCACACCCTCCCTTCTCTCCCCCACACCCTCCCTTCTCTCCCCCACACCCTCCCTTCTCTCCCCCCACACCCTCCCTTCTCTCCCCCCACACCCTCCCTTCTCTCCCCCCACACCCTCCCTTCTCTCCCCCACACCCTCCCTTCTCTCCCCCACACCCTCCCTTCTCTCCCCCACACCCTCCCTTCTCTCCCCCACACCCTCCCTTCTCTCCCCCCACACCCTCCCTTCTCTCCCCCCACACCCTCCCTTCTCTCCCCCACACCCTCCCTTCTCTCCCCCCACACCCTCCCTTCTCCCCCCCACACCCTCCCTTCTCTCCCCCACACCCTCCCTTCTCTCCCCCACACCCTCCCTTCTCTCCCCCACACCCTCCCTTCTCCCCCCCACACCCTCCCTTCTCTCCCCCACACCCTCCCTTCTCTCCCCCACACCCTCCCTTCTCT
>NC_137685.1:22926419-22968919 GCF_963989245.1 Nansenia antarctica | reverse complement strand
GTGTGTGTGTGTGTGTGTGTGTGTGTGTGTAGAGTTGAACATGCTGTACAAGCCTGTAAGTAGTGTGTGTGTGTGTGTGTGTGTGTGTGTGTGTGTGTGTGTGTGTGTGTGTGTGTAGAGTTGAACATGCTGTACAAGCCTGTAAGTAGTGTGTGTGTGTGTGTGTGTGTGTGTGTGTGTGTGTGTGTGTGTGTTGGGGGGATGGTTATTATCGTTTATTATCAGTGTGTGTGTGTGTGTGTGTGTGCTTGCCTATGTGTGTGTGTGTGTGTGTGTGTGCGCGTGTGTGTGTGTGTGTGTGTGCGTGTGCATGCGTGCGTGCGTGTGTGCGTGTATGTGTGTGTGTGCGTGCGTGTGTGTGTGTGTGTGTGTGAGATACAGCAGAGTACTCACCCATAGGTAGCCCTGAGGTAGAGAGGTGCTGGCCGCGGAGAAGCCCAGCAGAGCACAGTGGACGGGGTTGTGAAGAGCAGCTTCCAGCTAAAAAGAGACCAAAATAAATATTGGTTGTTAGATATAAATACCGCATATGATTGTGTGCGTCTCATTTGCATATCATAATATTCCTCTTGGCACTGTTTGTGCTGCAGATGATGTTGAAGCTGGAGAGTGATTTCCCAGCGCTCCTCACATCTGGGCCGAGGTCTGCTGTTCACACCCTGGGGGGGCTAATACATTGTCAGCCAATAAGGGGGTCTTTACTAGGGGGTTCCTCCACCTGCGTCATCAACAGGGGTTCCTAGACCCCTGTTAGTCTTTACACTACTTAACTAACCCGGTCCTAACCTGGTCCTGGTCTGATGGGAGTTCTCAGATCGTCATAAACAGCTAGTTGAACTGAAAGAAGTCTCTTTTCGTTCCGTTCACACATCGACTAAATTAGGATTGAGAAAATGGTATGCTGGGACGTGTGGTATTTGAAGGGAGCACCAGACTGGGGGTGTCTAAAGTGGCATTAGGGTAGGAGTCAGATAGATATGGAGGAGACAGTTAGTGCAGTGCTTTGTAGGTTAGGAGTAGGATTTAGTACAGTAAAGTATAGTTTATACAGTAAATGGTAAATGGGCTGCACTTATATAGCACCATATTCCAAAGCGCTTTACAACGGCCTCTCATTCACCCATTCACACACACATTCACACACCAATGGCGGCAAGCTACCATGCAAGGCACCGGCCCGCTCACTGGGAGCAATGTGGGGTTCAGTGTCTTGCCCAAGGACACCTCAAGACGTCCCCAGCCGGGGATCAAACCGTAGAACTGCCGACCTTGCAATCATTAGACGCCGCCTCTGCCTCCTGAGCCACAGCCTCTACCTCCTGAGACACAGCCTCTACCTCCTGAGCCACAGCCTCTACCTCTATCAGCCTCTACCTCCTGAGCCACAGCCTCTACCTCCACCAGCCTCTACCTCCTGAGCCACAGCCTCTACCTCCACCAGCCTCTACCTCCACCAGCCTCTATCTCCTGAGCCACAGCCGCCCCGGCTGTGTTGGACAGGGAGCCAGTGGACATTATGGAGGAAAAATTCTGATTACAAAATGTGGTGTGAGTGAGCAGTCTGGCAGCTGAGGTAACAGCTGTAATGTATTGAGTGAGCAGGTGGCAGGACCAGGAATAAGTGAGTTTCAGTAGTCCAGGTGGGAGGAGACCAAGGAGTGTAAAGTGGGAAAAGGGAGCAGCATACCGACGGGGGGATTTGAGCCATCCCAGTGTGATTTAAAGGAATTGAATGGGTTCCATCTTTCATTTTGTTCCTGAGGGTCCAGATTCTAAAACAGTCAGGAGCGATACGTGTGCAGAAGCAGTGAGGCCTGACAAAGTGAACATGTTCATTCTTACGATTATTATTACAAATAACTTACGCCCTTAGCACAGGTCCTCCAGTTTGACCCCTGCAATGTATCATAGTTTTGTTTTGGACATTATTTATGCAAAAATAAGGAACAACAGGGGAACATACTGCTCTCTCCTCATTTGACCTCAGCCTCAGCCAGGCACTGATCAGATGTTCAGATGTTTATTAAAGATCAGTGGTTATTTCTGGCACAAAGGGCCTCGTTTATAAAAAGGTACTTGAACGTCATCTTTGACTTTCACGTAAGCACATTTTTCTAAACGGACGAAAGTATTATTTATAAAACGGGCTGTGCTTGTTTCAAATTGCGTACCTGCTTTGTTCTATACATACCAACGCAACTAAAATGAACGCAGGTGAATGAGGTTTGTATTAACGCCCTGTGGTAGCGGCTCAATTATAGCGGCTGAATTAAGCCAAGTGCTATAATATAGGGTAGGCGTTCGTCTGGAAGCGGGAGAGGGCAGAGAAGAGTGGCTTCTCGGTAAGTTGCATTTGTAACGTTTGATCATGACAACTAACCAGGCACATGCTTATACTCAGTACTCAAGTTGTAAAAGAAAATCAGGGAAGGTGGTGGATTTTATCATGTGAGGACAATTTTAGCATCCCCACAGCATCAGTGACTTCAGTGTCAGAGACTTGGTAAACATGTCATTGCATGCGTGCGTGCCCACTCGCACCTTGAAATAGCAGTAATACCACGTTCATTGCTAAAATGACATAATGGATTTTAATCATTTGACAGAACAGGTGTCAAATCTGAGAGCCAGTATAAAAAGAATAGAAATGTACATTTATAGAGTACGGAGCATAAGCAGGAAGACGCGCCCTCTAGTGATCTCTGTGTGTAAATAGCAGATTTACATTCTAAAAAGGGGGTCTATTTGATCCCCAGGGCGGCTCTACTAGTACCGTAGGTAAAAAACAGGCACGGCTGTTGTAGTGTTAACGGCTTACAGCCCAGGATTCCTCAGACTCAACACAGCTGAACTGTTCACACTGGATAAGTTTCCGGTCTCCCCGCAGTCCTGCGACTCATCACTGAAGGACATCCATACCCCTCCTCTCCTCCTTACCCATTCTCTCCCCTCACCCCCCCCCCTCCCTGCCCTCAACCCCCCAAGTCAGTCCACTCTACCCCTAACTCCCCAAGATACTTCTTCAACGAATCACTCTCCCCTCTCTTCTCCTCCATCGCACAATTCCTGACATTCTCAGCTGATTTGGAGAACGTGGTGAAGAGAGGCGTGAACACCTGGCCCCACTTTCCCTGGGACGCTAGCCTCACCGATAGCACCCACCGCCCCACCCCGACACCGCAAGAAGACGCTAGCCTGGGGGTGCTTGGGTGGCGTAGCGGGTTGGGCGCTGACCATGTGGCCGCGGGGTCCCGGTTCGGTTCCGGCCGGGGACATATCCTGCATGTCATCCCTGCTCTCTCTCTCACCCATCCTTCCTGTCTACATCTTCACTGTATCTATCAATGGGATGAAAAATATGAGTGGGACTGCCCCACTCAGAAAAAAAATTACTTTAAAAAAGAAGACGCTAGCCTCATCAACAACACCCACCCCCCCCCACCCCGGCACCGCAGTTTCCCCCCTCCCTGAGGTCACCCATAAGCAGTTGACACTCTGACAGTCTGACAGTCCCTGCTTCCATAGAGTTTATACCTTAGACCTTCCTGATATAAAGCTGGGACTCTCAATTCTTGCTATCCCTGTTCAAATCAGTAACAGAACTAGCTGTTGGCTAATCCCAGGTCAGAACACCCACAGCCTACACAGAGACCAGACACAGAGCCACTGAAGTTAGCCCATTTTAACACTAGAACAGCCGTGTCTTTTTAAGGAGGGTCCTGAAATTTGATAGAGTGCAACGATTAAAAAAAAAATAAAAAATACTCAAAGAGTGAGTGAAAAGACCCCACCATGGCTGTTCTAGTGTTAATGCTAGATCTTTGTAAAAAAAAAAAGTGCTTTTTTTATGCTTTTCTATTGTAAAGTGCTTTGAGTTGCATTTCATGTACGAAAGGCGCTATATAAATAAAGCTTTACTTACTTACTTACTTTGAATTGCCCCTGTTGTATGAAATGTACACAAACATGCCTTGCCTTGCCTTGTTTCTCTCCCTCAGGTATTAGCCAACCGATAGCTGTTTCTATCCCTCGGGTGTTAGCCAATCAATAGCTTTTTCTACTCAAGTGTTAGCCAATCAATAGCTTTTTCTACTCAGGTGTTAGCCAATCGATAGATGTTTCTACTCCGCAAGCTTGAGCCAATTAATAGCTGTTTCTACTAAGGTGTTAACCAATTATTGGCTGTATCTATCCCTCATCGTCCCTATAGGCCCAGTAGTGTGGGCGTAGGCGGGTGTATGACCTGCATTGTGACCGTGAAAGTATGTTTATTGCTGGGTGTGAGAGCGGGCAATGTGGCAGACGGAACATCTAATTGCATGGCTCAGGGAGTGGGGGGGTGGTGAGAGGGGTCAGCTATGGATGCTGCACGCCTCTTATTGTTCCCCTGAGGCAGGAAACATCAATCATGGGTAATTTATAACATCCTCTTGCCAAGTCCCTCCCCCTCTCCCTCACAGGGTGTGTTTGTAAACACACAAACACACCACAAAATAAACGCTGGCCAGATGACTGCTTCTGCCCATCTGTCTGGTTCCTCCACCCCCCCCCCCCCCCCCCCCCTCCCCGTCTCTCTCTCCATACATTCACATCACACAGATGCATCCTCTCTCTCTCTATCAATCTCCTAGCCCTTGGCCTTCCTCCTTCTCTCTCTCTCCTCCTCCTCCCTCTCTCTCTCTGTCTCAGCTAGTCTTCCTTGAAGGTGCAATCCGTAACACCACCTTTTCCCCCACAATACAATACAATGTTATTGTATTTTTTTATTTTTTTAAATGTCGGTATCTGATGTGTGTTACATCCACACACACCCCGCTCCCCCCCCCCCAAACACACACACACACACACACACACACACACACACAACACACACACACACACACACACACACACTCATCAGTGTTAATGTTACTCAGATGCCAGCTCTTTCTTAGATATGTTTGCTTAAGTTACCAGATAAGGCAAGCATCTGTAGCTAGTTAATATAATGTTACCACATTAGACAGCTGTACGCTACCTTTTTAAAGCTAAAGCGACATATTGATATCCAAACCGATGACCTCATTTCATCCATATACCCCGGCTATGTCAGCAAGGTAGCTAGATGGGCATGACACTTATTACATTTAATTTTGGGGACAACTGACGAAGGTACAGCAGGAGCTACTGCCATCAACTGAAGGAAATGTTGAAGTAGGATCCTGGTACATAGTTTGATGAAGAAGGCAGACGGTTCTATGTTAGCTGCTACCACTGTACTGTTGTACGTGTGTAGCAGATTCTTAGCAAAGATGGCATTTTGACTCTGCTCACGGAGAGAGAGGATATTTATTTCTGCTGGAGAACTGAAATCTCTCAGAGAGGAGAGGTGGGTGGAGGTGTGTGGTGGAATTTTTGCAAAGACGCCCCCCCCCCCCAAAAAAAATAAAAATGCACACACCTTGGCCAAAACAAGGCCAGCCGCCCAGCCGCCCTGCTTAAGATGCAGTGTTTACCTTCCACAACTCAAGCAGCTGTTGCTGCTGTTACAGATTACACCTTTAAAAGTAGCAAGCTATTTTTTCATTGCTAATTAAGCCGAATCCATAAGGACAGTCCATATGGAGGCCCTGTGGTTATGAGGGACGAGGTGGGGGGGGGCGGCAGAAGTAGGGGATGGTGGTGGCTTTGGGGGGCTGCAGACTGCTGGGTTTTATCAGTCACCTGAGACCGCTGGATGTACCAGACAATCTTCACAGCCGTAGATTGGTTTGTCTGTTAGCGCTCCCTAGAGCAAGTCTGCCGATGCCTCAGGGGTTTCCTGAAAACCCCTCTAGGCATTCATGGATGTATACACCATATATAGACACAGGAAGTAGTACAAAGAAATACACAGAGGGATAGGCCATATACAGTGCTGCTTGAAAATATGTGAACCCCTTTTTTTTTTTTACCATGAAATCTTTATTTAATCAGAACCAGTATTTTTAATCTGACATAGCAGGTTTATATTTACCAATTCCGTATGTTGGTTTAGAGAAAATCATGTGTGTAGTAGGAAAACAAAATTATAAAGAAATGAGTGCAGGTGCAAAAATAAGTGATAAGTGTGGCACCTTCATTAGCAGGTGAGCTAATTAAACTTGCAGTAAACGTCTCGTATAGCCTCTAATCAGTCTCTGACATCTGTTTTGAGATATTTCTGCCCACTACTCCTTACATAAGTGAGCCAATCGAGTGAGGTTTGAGGGGTGTCTGGCATAAACTGCCCATTTCAGGACCTGCCACAGCATCTCAATTGGATTTAGGTCAGAATTTTACTTCCAAAAATTACTTACAATTACTTTCAATCCAAAACACAAATGTTCTTCATCCTGAGCCATTCTTTGATACATTTGTTTGAATGCTTTGGGTCGTTGTCTTGTTGAAAGACCCATTTTCAGCCCAGCTTTAGCTCCTTGACTGATGGCTTGAAGTTCTGTTAAAAAAGATCCTGGTATACGTCAAAATTCATGGTTCCCTTAATGATGTGGAGTCGGCCAGGTCCAGAGGAGGAAAAGCAGCCCCAGATCATGACATTCCCACCACCATGCTTGACTGTTGGGATACGGTTCTTTTGGTGGTAGGCAGTGTTGGGTTTTTGCCAAACATAGTGGATTTGATTGTGACCAAAAAGGTAGATACTACGCTCTGAAACCCGACATGGCCTTCTGCTGTTGTAGCCCATCCGCGTCAAGGTTCAACGGGTTGTGCATTCTGAGATGCTTTTCTGCTCACCACAATTGTACAGAGTGGTTATCAGAGTTACCGTAGCCTTTCTGTCAGCTCCAACCAGTTGACCTCCGTTCACCTCTCTCATCAACAAGGCGTTTCCGTCCGCAGAACTGCCGCTTACAGGATGTTTTTTTCTTTATTGTACTCATTCTGAGTAAACTCTAGCGACTGTTGTATGTGAAAATCAAACCAGCCCGTCCGGCACCAACAATCATGCTACGGTCAAAATGACTCAGATCCCATTTTTTCCCCATTCTGATGGTTGGTGTGAACATTACGTGAGCTTAGAATTATAAGGTTATATCTCCGTTTAGGGTAGTTCAGAGATATTGAGCGTCAAAGTGTTTACATTCCATTATGTTTTGTGAGATGGAACCTTTGTATTTTTATGAATTACTAACTCAAAAATTTCAACATTTTAAAAATAACACCACACAGGCATTAATAAACACCTAATGGATCAGATTATGTAAAAAAACAAAAAATTGACAAAAATGGAGATAGAACCTTATAATTCTAACGTCACGATTATCTGAAACCCCTGACCCGTATCTGCAATATCTGCATTGCGCTTCTGCCACACGATTGTACAGAGGACTGGCTGAATCCACCCAGCAACAGATACCCAGATATTGTCCTCTCACAGGGTGTACACAAAGACTTTAGGGGATCAATATTTTAAATCACAAATCGAAGTCCCTCAAACAAATTATGGTGGGAGCTAGTATGGAAACATCCATAGAGAGAAGGAAGCAGCCATCGACGGGCACAAAGTAAGTATGAGGGTTTTCAGCAATGCCCATTTCGCTGATGGTGCCAATGCTAATAAGGTACCAGTGCAAAACCATTTAAAAATCAATGTGATACAAGGTTTCACTAAGTCAATTGTCACTCTGCATCACACACTCCATATGTCTACTGAGAGGAGAGGAGAGGAGAGGGGAGGGGAGGGGAGTGGATGAGGGGAAGAGAGGAGAGGAGAGGAGAGGAGAGGAGAGGAGAGGAGAGGAGAGGAGAGGAGAGGAGAGGAGAGGAAAGGAAAGGAAAGGAGAGGAGAGAAGTGGAGAGGAGGGGAAAGGAAAAGAGAGGAGAGGAAAGGAAAGGAGAGGAGAGGAGGGAGTTGGGCGGGTGGGCCAAGAGGAGAGGAGAGGAGGAGATACCAGGTGGAGAGGGAGGTTGGCGAGAGGCAGGTGAGCAGCCCGAGGGGAGATTTGATGGAGGACTTTAGGGGAATGAGAGTGTGGGAGGGGATGGCAGGTGAGCTAATTAAAGAGAGATTTGTTGATGTGACGAGAGGGCGGTCTCACAGCTGCTGGTTCTCAATGACCCAACGCCCGACATTACCCCTAGGGGGCGCTAGTCCATATGGCAGTTCCAGGTGGGCATCCTGGTGAGTGTATAGGCCGCACTGCAGCTCTCCGGTGAAGCCTTCTACCTACGATAGCCTCCAGACAATGTTTCTCCAACAGCACCAATGGCAAACTCACACAGCACACACACACTAACACCTGTTGTAGCCACCGATAACCTGCCCTGTGGTGGAAGCTTATGTTATTGTTTACCTTTCACAAAGAACACCTTGTTTACTGTTGTTTAGGATTCCCTTCGCAGAGGAGGGCTTACCCCCATAACCAATTACCATAGTAACCAAACCCCTGAGGGTAAACTCAGGTGAGGTGTTTCCCCTTATAGCTGCAGTCGGAAGGTTCCTGTTCAAGCGCTGTGAAATCGACGTTCCACCGTGACTACATTTACCACCGCATTAGATAGTGTGACGGAGGCTGTGTGCTGCTAGTGCACGGCATGTCACATGTATGCATGGAACTCTCCAGGGACTTGCAGTGTTATCAGTGATGCATGACGGTATTGTGTGGCAGCTACCCTTGTTGAGACCAGGCTTTCTGATGTAGGAAAGCCTGAGGGAGATCCTTTGCAGAAAGCAGCGACGAAGGGTGGAAACCTTTTTTTCTTCTTCGTTTTTTTATGTTTTTAGGGCATTTCTGCTTTATTGCAGGGATAGAGGCAGTAGAGATTGACAGGAAGCATGGGTGATAGAGAGGAGACATGCAAGATGGAACATGCAAGATATGTTGACGGCCAGAATCAAACCAGAATCGGACCCTGCGATAACATGGCATGGGCTTTGGTGAGCTACGCCAACAGGCGCCCGAGGAAGCCTGTTTGAAAATGTGTGAAGCCTTGCGACACATTAAATCAATCACATACTACTTAAAGATTTTCTAAATCTTAACAGATTTTTTATCTGAGAGAGTCCCCACACATCAAAAAATCATGGATTGAACAGTTTTGATCGTACTGCGTGTGGTTTGCTCTGATATTCCCAATACAGCACACCACATACATAAAGATCTGATCTACGACAGTCTAGAGCAGGGTCGGCAAGTAAGCACATGGCGGCAAGCTACCACGCAAAGGCGCCGGCCCGCTCATTGAAAGCAATTTGGGGTTCAGAGTCTTGCCCAAGGACACCTCGACACGTGGCCAGCCGGGGATCGAAAAACCGAACCACCGACCTTGCGATCTTTAAGGGCTCTGCACACAGCGTGCGATTTCTGTTGCGCGTCAACATTCCATTTTGAAGTTTGAATGGAAGTCTATGAGAACATCGCATCTCAACACACACGGCCCCGATTTTAATCGCACGGCGAAAATTCGATTCCATTCATTTTGAATGGGACAAAGCACACGGCGTGCGAGTTTTGTCGCACTGTCAAATTTTGCAAATGTTAGCTTCAAAATGAATGGAATCGAATTTTCGCCGTGCGATTAAAATCGGGGCCGTGTGTGTTGAGATGCGATGTTCTCATAGACTTCCATTCAAACTTCAAAATGGAATGTTGACGCGCAACAGAAATCGCACGCTGTGTGCATTGGCCTTTAGACGCCAGCTCTACCTCCTGAGCCACAGCCGCCCCATATTAGAATCTGGCAGGCTCTGTCCTTCATCCTGAAATGGATTCTCTTTAATTGAAGGGTGTGCTATATATCCCTTGTATTGGATTTCGTAGGAACTGTGATTTCTAAAGATGGCCCAAAAAAATCTATCTATCTTAGAGACCACTTTTGTTTAGTGTTCATCCTACCGTACATTGGGGGCATACTGAGTCATCTGACGGTAAGAAACGTCAAAGCCGATTGGCTGGTTATTGAATAGACCTCTCTGCTGTTACGGTTCTCATCTGCCCTGGTCACATGTTTGCTGAGTCCGCTGTCGCTCTGAAGGTGGTCGTGCTTATGGCTAGTTAAACTCAGATATTGCATCTGTTCCGATTCGGTTTAGCAACTTCAGTGGTAACTTTATGAGGCTACAAATAAAGCTAATTAGTTCTCTGGATACATTTAGATTGTTTATAGGCTCCCATATTTGGCTGATAGTTTGGTTGATTGCTAAAACCTTTCATCAGTACTTTGTCTATCCACTCAATATACAAACTGAGTGCACTTTTTTTACGAGTACTCGAAAGGTTGTTTAAACATTTAAAATGCCCCTCCTCTGTGATTTCTAAGCCTTCTGTTTCTATAGAGAACAGTGGAGGATATCTGCAGTGTTATACCCAAATTAAGTAATTATGCCTTAATAATACATGAACAAAAATCTGCTCTTAAAAAAAACATCCCTAAAAGAGTCAGGTACATTATACCCCAAGGCACTGCTCCAGCTCTCCCCTCTCCAGTCCCCCAGGCACAGCGCCTGCCCCCCACCCCCCCGACCCCCAATCCTACATACCAACAATCTCTCACACGCACTAACAGGCACTAATAGAAAACTTCCTCTGTCTATTAACTGATAATTGACTAGCTCTGGCGGTCCCTCTCCCAGCTGCCTCCCCACCCCCCACCGCCCTAGGCTACACCAGGCACCAGGGACGCAGAGAGAATACCTGAAATGACCTACTACTGTGGAACTACTGCTGCAGGTAAGGTCAAGCACACTTAGCAGGCTTGGAGGCTAGGGGGTTAAGCACACTAAGCAGGCTAGGAGGCTAGGGGGTTAAGCACACTAAGCAGGCTTGGAGGCTAGGAGGTCAAGCACACTTAGGGGGCTAGGAGGTTAAGCACACTTAGCATGCTAGGAGGCTAGGAGGTTAAGGAGGTTAAGCACACTTAGCAGGCTAGAAGGTCAAGCACAGGAGGCTAGGAGGTAGAGCATGCTAAGGAGGCTAGCAGGTAGAGCATGCAGGCGAGGAGCGCTAGAGAGGACGTGTAGGTGGTCTGTAAACAGGGCATGCTCTAGTGTGGCACACACAAAGGATAATTCCCTCGAAGGCCAGTGCTTGTGAAGACGTGTCCTGTGCATGACAGAGTGAGTTGGTTGGTATTCAGCGCAGGGGGGAATCATAGTGGATTAGCCCATAGGACTCAATCAATATGTATACAGAGGTTGGGATTGAACTGAGGAAGTCACTCCCCCAGTTAGCACGCACACACACACACTCATACACACACACACGCACATGTTTGCAATTACGCAACACACACACACACACACAAGGCCGCCGCTACGTATACACTCAACAAGCGTTGTGCGTAGGGCACCAAAACAGCCGAATGATCATCAGTAATAATCATAATGATGATTTCCTTAAATTAGACCATTATTAGACCACCGTTAGTGCTAGCGCACCGCCTCCCCGCCCCAGGCGCCCCTTCAACAAAGATGTTCTTCAGAGATTTCTTTCTTCAGAGACTACGAGGCTACACTTAGGGCATCCAAATGGCCAGCAGCGGCCTTGCCCGCCCACACACACACACACTCAAGAGGGCCCTTCATCTACGTAACAAAGAATGAAGAATGCACACATGGAGTAACGCGACAACAAAGGGACAGCCTTGTGTCTGCTCGTTATCTGTGGCTGTTCAACATCCCTCAATGAGCTTAACACAGTAGGACGGCCGACCGAAGTCGAGACTCGCCGCCGGTGTTATGGTTTCATGACCTTGTGTGTCACCCAGGTGATTTAAATTCCACCGGCATCGAGGGACGGACATCAAAGTGGCGACCACCTGTCGAGCTGGCAGCCCTACTGTATATTCCGCTCAGAATATCCGGTCATTTGAAGACCACACTATTAAACCATCTGCAGCAAATAACTGATTAGGGCTGTCTCTTTTTGTACATTTACATTACATTTACATTTCTGGCATTTAGCAGACACCGTCCTTTATCCAAAGCGACTTAGAAGAAATCCATGTGTCTAAGGAAGTGAATCATCTATTCATCACAAATCGTCTATGTTTATGTATTTAGTTTTTCAAACTCGTCAAAACTTGATTGACCCTTCGCGATGCTCTCTCTATCTCTGTGTTGACTATGAGCTTATGGTTAAGTCAGGAATGTAAGAGTCTGTACAGTAACAATTCCTCCTCTCCGCCCCAGATAACCCTTCAAATCAGTTGTGGTAAGTGGCAGGAAGTGAGAGAGAGTGGTTTTGCATGTTATTGCTCCTAGCACGGCCTGACATCGCTGCTCTAAGGCACGGCCTGACATTGCCGGCAAATCACAAACTGCTCTGAGATTGTCTTTTCCTTGCGTCCTTCACAGCTGCTCGCAGAGCGATTGCAACACGTCGGAGGGCTAATGTGATGCAAATTCCGCATGTCTCTCTTGCGTCGCCCCCGGCGCCCTGCGCCCACACGCCGACTTTGGCACGCCTGGATGAAAGCGATGGACTGGCCCCCGAATACTGTCTTTCTGAAGATCACCACGGGCCAAGAGTTCTCTCTCTGTGGTGTCAATCTCTCTCTTCCATCTCTCTCTCTCTCTCTTTTTCTCTCTCTCTCTCTCTAGTTCTCTTTATGCCAGGCACACACAAAAGAGCCAGTCGTGGTGCGTTACAGGGAATCCAACACTGTACCCATGGGGGTCCTGGATGGCACCAAGCAGGATGCTCGTGGAAGGGTGTGTGTGTGTGTGTCTGAGTGAAGGGGACCGGCCTTCCCAGAGAGGGAGGGGGGTGAGTGGAGGGGGTCGCCTGCCACTGGGGGGGGAGGGAGGGGGGAGGCAACTGCCTGTCTATAATCCTCAAGATCAGATGGCAGGAAATTCAGAACAAAGGGTATTCTGGTGCCCATTGAGTCACAACAGACACACGCACACATAGGCGCACACACACACACACACACACACACACACACACACACAAACAGACACACACAGACTCACAGACACACGCACACATAGGCACACACACACACACACACACAAACAGACACACACAGACTCACAGACACACACACACACGCACAAACACACACAACCAGGCGGAAATTGGCACTGTTGCCAGGGCAGCACTACACACAATCAAGAAGCAACAATCTGGGTTTGAATCTCCATCCCTGGAATGCCATCTATCAAGGCCAGCTTGGCTGCACAAAAGAGAAATTCGATCAAAAAAAACTATTTCAGAAAAATAATAATCAGGTGGCTGCTTTTGTAAGGTGAGGTGGAAAGGTGACTGCATGACTCAATTCATCTCACCACCCACACATATTCAAACCCCTTTATCTGTTTTTGGACCATATGACAGTAGCATCCAAAGCCCACTTCTGACAAAAGACTTCCATTCTCAATATGAAAATAGTGTGCAACAAGTCAGTTACCCCCCAGAAGAGGACACTATGCTTTGTGGCCTCTCTAAGTAGCCTCCTTCTGTCCTTCAGCCTTTTGTATTTCAAAACCACATTCATTCTGGTACTATTCGAACAGCAGTCTGGCACCGGTCCAGGTCTGGGAAGCAGGTAGGTAGAGAGAGGAAGGACTGACATGGTAATTAGCGCGGGAAGAGCAGAAGGAGGTGAACAACAAACCAACGTAACACACGCGAACAGACGACTCGACGCAAGCGGGACGCAAACACAACCACAACGCATTTTCTTTGAACTAAAGCAGCGTTTTTCAAAATTCATTTCCGTCACGCCGGAAAGTCGTGTCGCTGAATCAAACGGAGAAGGAAGAACGTTCAGACTAGTATATTTTAGTCGCTACATCTGCTCAGGAGTTTTCCTTTCCTTTCTGTTTGTACAATTTGTCTTGACAAGTGAACCCGAACCACCAGGCTTAGGGGAGGATGAGTCCCACTCACAGCTCTCTCCACTGTGAGGCATTTGCTACAGAGCACAGATGATTTCCAGTAATTACTTTGTGAACTGTTACAGCGACGGATCAGCATGCTTTAGTAGATGACCTGGCAGCCAGCTAGTGCAAGGCTCAGGTACATCTGCCCCTGGATCTGTACCATCAGCACCACACTGCCCTCTGTTGGCCCGGAGAGTAACAGACCACAGAGGAAATGGATGGAAGCCAGATGGAGGAAAACTTATGCAAGGCACATCTGAGGGTTGCACAGTAATAAGCATGTAATATGCATGTAATACGCATGCCATAACCATGATAATCAAATTCGAATGCACACAAGCAGACACACATATCAAGCTGTTTACACCAGAGCATGCAACTGTTTTGGAGCCCTATCCATAACATCTACATTGTCCATGACCATACAATGACTGTATAGTAACTGCAGATGTAATTCAAAATGTGCGTAATCCTCTTAAATACACTTGTGTCTTCTGTTCTATAATAGTAGGTCATATTTCAGTGTAGTTTCTTTGGATCTGGGCTGGACTCCAGAAAAAGATGAGAGAGAGAGAGAGAAAAAGGAGAGGAGCTGTAGTTGGCTTCACTTTGTTGTGCACTGTGTAAACTCTAGCAGTCCAACGTAAACCATCACCACAGGTTCAATACACTTGACATTTGCAGCTCTTTAGGGCTGACATTAAAAGAGATCTAGATCGACAAAGATGAAAGTCCTCAGGCCCTCTCCGCACCGCACCTCGTCCAAGATGTTGGAACTGCTTCAACTCACGCTGAGTTTGTTTTCTCCAAAAGCCAAAGTTTGACTGCTGCCCTAACCCCTTGCGAAAGTGCTCCTTTGATCCGCAGTTTAAAGCAGTCGCAGCTTGCGTGCTGTCACTGCTTGCTGCTCTACTGATGGCGACATGCTAGGCATGTCTGGAGCAGGGTTTTCGCTGAGCCCGTTGACCCAGTCGCCTTGACCGCGACGCCGGGCCGTATCGGGGCCCAGCGGCGGTTCCACTGTGATCTGGCTCCACACAGAGAAATCACGTTGACACTTCCTCCTGCATCCTCCGTAATCCGCGTGCCCAAGCCCTTATCTCATCGCCCCGTTTGAACTCCGGGGATGAGCAGCAGCTGTCTGTTTGTGCCCAGAGATCAGTTCCCCTCTGATGCCGGGTGACAAGCCTCGGAACGAGGCGGAAGGGGGGGGGGGGATGAATAAACTAGCGACAGATTAAGGCTCTACTCGAAACCAATCCCTCCTTCACACACGACAACGACCAAAAATCTATAGCCCTCTTAATTAATTAGTCCGGGTCCTGGGAGACCAGTGGTGATGGGGAGGTTACGACTTTAGCAATTAATAAAGCAAAGTCTTGATGAGGGCTCAGGCAAAAAAATAAAAACATGGCTGCCGGTACGGAGTCTGCTTTCCAAACAGGACGCGGGCACTTTCCGCGCCCCCACTGTTTGTGTGTTTGCCAGAGGGATATCGCTGCGGAGGAGAAAGGGGAGACTGCTATGCCTCAGCAGATCTGTGTTGAGGCATGGCTTTTAATCCATGCTGTGGCATCTGTTCAGAGAGGAGAGGGCTGCTATCTATTGCTCAGAGAGGACGACCTTCGCGTGAGGAAGAGAGGGATTGCGTAAGGTGTCATCCTGACGACTTTACCCCCACCCAAAAAAACATGTTTTGGGTGTGGGGGTGGGGGGGAGGGCGGGGGATAAATAAATCAACAGACAGTGTTGCATCAGGGAAAGGGCACCTTTCCCTTTCCCTCTCGCTCTCTGTCTCTCTCTCTCTCTCTCTCTCTCTCTCTCTCTCTCTCTCTCTCTCTCTCTCTCTTCCCCTCTTCCTCCCGCCCTCTCTCCTTTTTGATCCATATTTCATGTGCACCTCATCTTGGGCTTGGCGTAGCGTGTAACACACACACACACACACCCAGCCTTCGTATCGAGCCACCTCTTCTTCACCCGAGCTGTAACAGCTTTGAGTCATCACAGTCATAAATCAGTTCCTCACTAAACAACGGTCGGCTATAAATAGACTCCTCCGCTAAACACATGGGCCACCGTCAGAGATGTCCCTCAACGAGCTGATCTTCCCCTGCTCGTCTTCCCCCTGCTTCCCCCAGCCACTCTTCTCCTGGCCAGCTGAACACATGGCCGCTGCTGCTCTCCTCTCTCTTATCACCCCATCAGCAGGAGAGATGGATGAGATGGAGAGCAGGGGGGACAGCATGCACAGCAAGCCCCCCCCCAAAAAAAAAAAATATGGAGCAAGACCACTGAACAAGCATGGTCCCCAACAACCCCATACCGATGTGTCTGGCTGCACTGAAGGACGTAGACAGTTTCTTTTGAGATTTTGAGAGTCCAGACCAGTGAACTTGGTCAGGCTGGAGATCTGTATGAACTAATGGAGTGTATTAGGCAGAGATATTAAGCAGCCTCTGGTCTTTTTAGCCCACAAACACAGTAGCTACAGTAATCCTCTCTGGGAAAAAAAAAAGGAGGAGAGGGAGAGTGAAAGAGAGAAGAGATGCCGCCCAGCCCTTCTCTCCATCTTGTCATCCTGTACTTCAAAGCATACATGATGAAATCCCCAAAAGGTATTAGAGAAGCTCTCTCCAACAGCTAGCTATCCCCATCTCTTTCCTCTGCTAATGTCTCCTGAACTGGATGAGGAAACATTTCAGAGTCTTCGCTGCCATGGATGTTTAAGAGCCCGGTGAGGTTTGAACATGAGGAGAGTACTGGTGAAAGACTCGTTCTTCTGTTCTTCACTCAGACAGTATGCACTAGCATGTTCTTCACTGAGACAGTATGCACTAGCATGTTCTTCACTGAGACAGTATGCACTAGCATGTTGTTCACTCAGACAGTATGCACTAGCATGTTCTTCACTGAGACAGTATGCACTAGCATGTTGTTCACTCAGACAGTATGCACTAGCATGTTCTTCACTGAGACAGTATGCACTAGCATGTTCTTCACTGAGACAGTATGCACTAGCATGTTGTTCACTGAGACAGTATGCACTAGCATGTTCTTCACTGAGACAGTATGCACTAGCATGTTCTTCACTGAGACAGTATGCACTAGCATGTTCTTCACTCAGACAGTATGCACTAGCATGTTCTTCACTGAGACAGTATGCACTAGCATGTTGTTCACTGAATGAAGAACACTTCTGATATCCAAGGACGTGTGTGATGTCGTCCTTGGAGACACCGACACCATAAAAACAAGTACGCATGGGATGTCATCACCATAGAAACAAGCACATGTATATGATGTCACCACCATAGAAACAAGCACATGTATATGATGTCACCACCATAGAAACAAGCACATGTATATGATGTCACCACCATAGAAACAAGCACAGGCATGATGACATCACCATAGAAACAAGCACAGGCATGATGACATCACCATAGAAACCAGCACATGTATGATGACATCACCATAGTAACAAGAACACACGTGATGTTACCACCATAGAAACAAGCACACTATTATTCTTTTTAAAAAAAAATATAATACTTAACCTTTATTCATACATGGGAAAACACACAAAAGCCTCACAGGTGTGCACCCTGTCCACAAAAGCTATACAATTATAAAACAATACAACAAATACACACCTGAACACCATATGGGCTTGTTGAACCTCTCATTCCTAAACCATGGACATTAATATGGAGTTGGTCCCACCTTTGCTGCTATAACAGCTTCTCTCTGGGAAGGCTTTCTACTAGATTTTAGAATATGGTTCCGGGGATTTGCTCCCATTCAGCCACAAGAGCATTAATGAGGTCGGGCGCTGATGTTGGGAGAGAAGGACTGGCTCGCAGTCGGCGTTCCGATACATCCCAAAGGTGTTCGATGGGGTTGAGGTCAGAGCTCTGTGTGCAGGCCAGTCAAGTTCTCCCAGACCAAACTCGCAGAACATGTCATTATTATGGACCTCACGTTTGTGTATGGGGGCATTGTCATGCTGAAACTGGAAAGCATACAATTCTCTAGAATCGCATTGGATGCTGTAGCATCAAGATTTCCCTTCACTGGAACTAAGGGGCCTAGCCTAAACCATGAAAACAGCCCCCGACGATAATTGTGTCCATATATACTTTTGTCCATGTAGTGTATCAAGAGAAACAGTCGCAACACATCCTCACATCCTTCCTCAAAGAGGGCCTGGATCAACACCCGATCACACAAGCGGCACCAGAACAACCAACTGTAATGTTTTTGGAAGATTGTTCCAGCAGTGTGGTGCACCATAACTAAACGTGGATTTACCCAATACGGTGGAGTCCCGAGGAACCTCAAGCGTTAACCAACTGTGAGAACGAGTTAATTGATGTACTTGAATTTCAATAATGCTTGGTTAGGCTAAGCCAGGAGTTTATGCAGTAGGCCTTTATATACCAAAAGGGAGTAATGAAGATAGATCTACAGGCCAACCTTTTAATAAAGTGTGCAATGATGAGTATTAAAACTATCACCTTTGATCAAACGAAGGGTGCTATGGTAGATGGCATCGAAAGGTTTGAGAGTAGTTATTGCTGCGTTTTGATAGATGATATCACCATTATTAAGTACTGGCATGAAGGTTTCTTGCTCTGCTGTTCCGAGAAAGGCAAGATCTGTTCCTATAAAATAAGCCCACCTTAAATGTTAAATGTCCTCTGTATGTTAATGTCAAGTCTCTGTCATACCAAATGCCCAGATATTTATATTTATAAGCCACCCAAAGTGCATATAACGCCAAGCGCCAGGTTAAACATTGAAACATGCCCCCTGAATATCAACGATCCTGAAATGTTGATGTCTTAACGTTTGATCGGGAGGGCATGACGCACGTTTGGGTAGGAGAAGAGAACCAGCCCAAGCATTGATGGTTGTGATACACCCTTTGATATGTCCAGAACATCAGATTTAACACCATCAGTTACAGTTTTAACTCAATCACTTTCACACTAACATTCGAGCTTGAGACACAATGTGTTCATCTCACACCAATTCTGCAGAAATATTTCCTGCTTTTAACTCATTTTGCAGTTCTAAACCACACAGTTAACAACACACTATACACAATTCTCTACATTTGGCACAATCTTCCTTGATAAAATCTCTTGCAAAATCTCTTGCTAATCTCAAACCACCAATCACACAATCACACTCCTCATGTGGGCAAACACCTACTGCTTTTGAATTAGCAATCATAGCTTTAGCAATAAAAGGTGAGCTCTCCTCTGTTGGAGAACAATGGATGCCAACTTTGCAGAGAAAGGTAGAGCGAGAGGTGTGAGAGTTAGAGGAGGAGGAGGAGGAGGAGGAGGAGGAGGAGGAGGAGGACGAGGACGAGCAAGAGCAAGAGGAAAACAAAGATTACGACCTAGGAGAGCAGTTGCCTCTGATGAGATTAGGGCTACTTTGGTTGACCAATTTGATGAAGTTGATTTCAACCTCGCAAAAAGGACAGCAATGGGGAAGGAACGTCATCGGCCAGCATGACATTAATAATAATAATAATAATAATATCTTGGTTTTATATAGCGCAAACCCAACAACACTTTACAGAATGTAAGTCTGTCTGACTTTCTGTCTGAAAATTCTGTAAAGTGTCCTTGGGTTTCAGCATAGCAGTAGAAGTTGAGGCCATGATGACGGAGGATCTGGCCGAGGGGAAACATGTAAATGGTGAAGAGGAGGGGTCCAAGCACAGAGCCTTGAGGCACGGCTTGATTGACTGGGGCTAGGGGGGAACTCGAGCCATTGAGGGTAACAAACTGTTCCCTCTTTCAAATCGGAGAAATTGTCCAATCATATCACAGCAAAAGTCACTACAGGCAGAAAACTCGGACAAACAACTCGCTAATATCTGAGGGTGAAAAGCTTCTAGACGAAACATTCTTGTCATCTTTAAATCTTGAACTCCCGCCATTGTAAGTCATTGAATGTCATTCAGTCACGGTCGGTCAGTCAGTCACTGTCAGTGAAGAATTTGAGCGAGCGTTGTTTGTTTGTCCGAGTTTTCAAAGGGGGCGTGGCTTAGCGATAGGTCTATTGGTTCTTAGAAGTGTCTATTCATTTGCTGGTGTGTGTGTGTGTGTGTCATTTGACAACAACATTTCATTTGGAGAAGACATAACATTATTTTGAACCGAGTGTTTGCTTTTGCAAGACATTTGTGGAGTTTAGGGTTTCGTATGTGAGTTTTTGAGGATTTGTGTTTAGAGTTAATGAGCCATGCTTTCAGAAAACGTGTTAAAGCGATCGAGAAAAACTATAATACGCAATGCGCTCTATCCGTTAAATCATGTTCGAACCACCTACATGAAGCCTGATCCAGGCCTATTTCAGGCAACAGCTGAATGAGTAGGTATGCCTTGGAGAGATCTATAAATAATGGAGCAATGTGTTATTTTTTCTGATCTAGGCAATTGAACACATCATCTAAGGCAAGCATAGCAGCTGAGACTGCGCTATGACCAGGTCTGGAGCTAATTCGGTGGACATTGAGAATAGAATGAGAAGATAAAAAATGTTCTTAGCTGGGAGCTGATCGGGGACTATAATACTTTGGAAAGGCAAGATAGCATGGATACTGAGCGGGAGATATCTAGGTCGGAGGGGTCACGGCCCGTGTAGAGAGGGAGAACATGGACTGCCTTCCAGACCTCGGGGATAGCACCTGAAATAACTTTCAGATTAAACAATCTCAATGTCAATAACTCTGCTGTCAGGGGCAACCGAAAGCTGCAATAGGCCTGGATCAAGCACATCAGCCCTAATGGGATTTTTTCATGTCAATTTTAAGCAGGGCGTTTAGTACATCACAAGTAGAAAACGGTTGAAATTAAAACAAAGATCTCCCACCCAGCCAACTGGGGGCTTGGAAACGGAAGTGCAGGATCAGCCAAACCACCCTTTCTCTCAAATAAAAACGGCTGAGATAAAAAGCTGATTAAAGGCATTACTGATCTAAATTATCTCTGTAATGAGGCCAGAGTCTGACAGAATGTCCTCAGGTATGGAGTAAGAGGAATATCCATGCTTCAGACTCAGAGCTTTAACTGTTTTATCAAAATGTTGTATTTTCTACTGTATAGTGGTGATGTCATCGCCATAGAAACAACATGATGCACACACATGATGTCGGGCCATCAGAGACAAGCAAAGACACAAAGTCCTCCACAGACCGGCCAACTAGAGATGTCATGTCCTCTACTGAGCCATGTAATCCTGTCCTGTTCCACTCCTTGTCCTCTCAGAGTATGGGGATCATCATCATTGCATCCGCTCCATTAGTCTGGCCTTGATCCATTAGCCTGGCCTTGAGTCTCACACGCTACCACACACTACATGGAAACAAATAGCAGTGGGGGAAAAAACATGTCCCTGTGACATTCAAATGCCGTGCCAGAATGGAGCATGGACGGATGAATAATAATAATAATAATAATAATAATAATAATAATAATACATTAAACTTATATAGCGCTTTTCTAGACACTCAAAGACGCTTTACAAACTGAAAAGATCGAGTAGTAAAATAAAAAGAAACAAAATAAATAAATAAAATAAAGTATAGGGGTCTAATTAATTTTTAGATGACTAAATCTAAATCTAAGTGTCTTTGTAGGACAATCTACTCTGTATACTGCAGGTATATCTAGATTTCGGGCGAAAAAGCAGCGAATAAGCAACGCCAGCGTCCTCTCTCGACCGGCATTTTTTGAAAAGGGAAAATCCTTACTAGTATGATCAATGTAATGCTAGCTAGCTACCTCTAAACATGGATTTGGCTGGGCATAAATTAATTAATTTGAGGTGGTTAAACACAGTCTGGCTATCTTATCTGTCTGGTTAACTTATCTGTGTAGTTCTGTGTAGAGTTTCTCTCCAGAGCCATAGACAGATGTCTGTGGTGTAGCGTCCATGAATGAATGGATGAATGGGTCGTTGCAGGAGTGTGACAAAGAAAGAAAGTGGGCCCTGTCTGGGAGTTCAAATGAAGCACCACGTATAATACAGAACCATGAGTCTACTTAAAACGTAAAAAAATACATTTTTTCCACCTAGGCAGCACTGAGACAGGAAGCTACCTGAGGCAACCTTCCTGAGCACTCTGAAACATTTAACACTAACACTCACGTTCACCCTCCCCAGCAGTGGGAGACAAGACAAACACCCGCAATGACCCCTGGCCTCAAACATGCCATTTTCCTGCTATGACTGATGGATAGATGATCCACTGATCCATAGATGATGGGGCGGCTATGGTGCAGGAGGTAGAGACGCCGCCTAATGATCACAAGGTTGGCAGATCGGCGGTTCGAGCCCCGGCTGGTCACATGTCGAAGTGTCCTTGGGCAAGACACTGAACCCCAAAATTGCTCCCAGTGAGCGGGCCAGCATGGCAGCTTGCCGCCATTGGTGTGTGAATGTGTGTGTGAATGGGTGAATGAGAGGCCGTTGTAAAGCGCTTTGGAGCAGCTTTGGAGCAGCAAAAAAAGTGCTATATAAGTGCAGTCCATTTACCATTTACCACTTACTTGTGTATACAAATGTATTGATTGTAACTCGCTTTGGAATAAAGCGTCTGCTAAAGGCCAAAAATAAAATCTAAATGTAAAATGCACTTCTGTGCGTCATCCAGATTATAGAGTAGAGTACAGAGTTCCTAGTCGAACGCACTGTGTAACTATAAGGTTGAGGCACGCAGCGACATCGACATTCTAATTCACATCGTGAACAACAAAGTCCTCTAGGGATACGCTGTAGCCTATTAATGAACACTGTTCCGCCTTATGTACCTCAGAAGTGGGACAAATGGTGCCTAGTAGATTGGGTCACTGTGTGTGTGTGTGTGTGTGTGCGTGCGTGCGTTTATGTGCGTTTGTGAGTGCGTGTGTGCGTGCATGCGTTTATGTGTGCATGCGTTTGCGTGTGCACACACAAATCACTCCACACTAACAAATCTCAGTCAACAAAGACCGGGGGTCTCCGTTGCCTAACGAGTTTGCCCAGAAGCTCTGTACATCCCCCCGGAGCACAGGGGGAGCACGGAGCAGTGAGTGGATGGATGTCCCTCAAGTGACCCAGCGTGTTGTTTATGCTACGCTGCGCAAGAACTTTTCTTTTCTCTGTCGGATTCGTCTAGGGCCCCCTTCGGCCACATCTCTTTTAATCTGCCTTCTTTCTTATTTTTTTCCCTTTCCTCTTTCCTTCTCTTTCCCTTTTTCCTTTCTCCCTCTTCTCTCCTCTGTAACTCAGACTGTGCCAAGAGTGTGACTGCCAAGACTGGAGAGAGAGAGAGAGAGAGAGAGAGAGAGAGAGAGAGAGAGAGAGTATGAGAGGGAGGGAGAGAGGGAGGGAGAGAGAAAGAGAGAGAGTGTGTGAGAGAGTGAGATAGGTAGGGAGAGAGAAAGAGAGAGAGAGAGTGTGTGAGAGTATGAGAGGGAGGGAGAGAGAAAGAGAGAGAGAGAAAGAGAGAGAGAGACTGAGTGAGCGAGAGAGAGAGAGAGAGAGTGACTGAGAGAGAGCGACTGAGAGAGAGAGAGAGCGACTGAGAGAGAGAGCGAGAGAGAGAAAGAGAGAGAGCAACTGAGAGAGAGAGAGAGACAGAGAGAGAGGGAGACTGAGTGAGCAAGAGAGAGAGCGCGCGAGAGAGAGAGAGAGAGAGCGACTGAGAGAGAGAGAGAGAGCGACTGAGAGAGAGAGAGGCTGCTGAGGAGTTAAGCCCCTAATCACAGGCTGCTCTGCATGGCAGATTTAAAGTCAGTGTTTAATGCTACCTTCTCTGAGTTCTCTTTAACCCGGCCCTCCGCTCCCACATCTCCTCCAGTGACAGCTATATGGCACCCGCACCAACGCATGAACGCACACATGCACGTACACACACACACACACACACACACACACACACGCACGCACACACACATGCACACACACATGCACACCAGGGTTTCCGTTAGAAAAATTTGCCGCCGGACATCGTGTCCGGGAAGATTTCGATTTACCGGACAAACGTGAATTATTCCGGTCATCATATTAAAATATAATAAAAATTTTTTTTTTCAAAATCATATTTTTTTTTCTCCAAATCTAATATAGCTGTTTGTCGCGGTGATTACTGTTGTGTAGCGGCCTATATATGCCATTTAATGTCTATTTCTCATCCGATACGATTAGATGCGAGCTATATAATAATATAACATGATTCGCATGCGCGCTATGCCATTATGTCCAGCGCTGAACGGGTCCAGCGCTGAACGGGCGCCTCACTGGGAACTGAACAGACAGCATCGATCAATGAACGGACTCCACATTACGTTAACTGAAGTTTGTTAAATTGTTTGGGATTAATGTGAGTTTTCAATTTTCTCTTTCCAGTTTTACCCTTTTAAAAAAAATATATCAATAAAACAACGTCATTTCTATAACCAGGGGGGTGTTCCATCGACGTCGCTGGAGGAAAGTCTGGGCTTGTTTTGACAAGTCTCGCGAGATCTATCAAGCTATGCCTGGACCTTTTTAAGAGTCTCGCGGGACTTGGCGAAGTGGGCCTAGGTTTTCCTTTGGCGACGTTGATGGAACACCCCCCAGGTCTCGCTGGTTGGGAAGGCATTTTCGTTTAGCTGCCTGTCAAATCATACTTAGGGGATAGCCCTGTAAGCTCATACGGGTCTGTATGTCGTCCTGAAGACCGGCTGTTAGATCATATAGCTGAAGTTTGTCTCCATCTTACAACACTACTTTACATTGTTAGCAGGCTCATAAAACAAGCCGTGTTAGTTGACTAGCGATGTGTCATTGATTTTCGACAACGCGGAAATGTATTCACATTTTTCGAAAGAAAAGTCAAAGCATTAGAAGTTTAGAACGTAGAACGGAACATCGCACGCGCGCGGAAAGCCACCGGCCCCGATTTGGCCAGAACTTTTTTTTTCCGTCAGGAGATTTTCTTTTTGTTGCTTGAATCCCTGGGCTCCCCCGCACACCGTGATTTAATTCGCACACTGTCTTAGTGTAAATGTTGTCCGTTTCGTTTGTTATCCTTGTTATTGTGCGATAAAGATAAGGCTTTTCGCTTCGGGCCACCATTTTCAGCTGGGCACCGGACACACACACACCCGTGCACGCGCGGCACTGCCCGAGAGAGAAGGACCCGCCCCCTTTGGTTAGCCTATAGGCTGGCTGGAGGGGGCGGGTCCTTCTCTCTCGGGCAGTGTGTGTGTGTGGGTGTGTGTGTGTTTGGTGCTCAGCTGAGAATGGTGGTGATTATTTTCACCGGACATTTTGTCCGACGAGTTTTCAGTTTGTCGGACTTCAACAAATGTTACCGGACAAAGACCGGCAATTACCGGTTAACGGAAACCCTGATGCACACACAGACAGACACAGACACACACACAAAATCTCTCTCTCTCTCTCTCCCTCTCCATCTCTCCATCTCCCTCTCTCTCTGTCTCTCTCTCTCCCTCTCAGTCGCTCTCCATCTCTCTTACCCTCTCTCTCTCTCTCCATCTCTCTCTCTCTGTCTCTCTCTCTCTCTCCGTCTCTCTCTCTCTCTCTCTCTCTCTCTCTAACATACGCTACTCTATACAGTGTCACCAAACCGAGCGTACACTCTCATCGTAGAGACAAACCCACATTAACCCAGAGACATTAACCCAGCCTTCCTCATCCTAGAGGAGGAGACGTGTGCTGCCCGTGTGAGACAGCTCCCCCCCCGGTCAGCTCGCCCGCCCTGCCCTTCACCGTGGCCTGCTCAGGTGCTATCATTTGTTATGTGTTAGAAAACAGCGAGAGAGTGTGACCGAATCCTCCGAGAGGCAGCAGGAGAGAGGAGTCCTCTCGGCTCCCAAACACATTAATTGCTTTGGCTCTCTCTCTCAGCAGGTGTAGAGCGCAGACTTGCTAGCAGAAACAGCGACGGTGGAAGTCAGAAGCGCTTGTGAGGTACCTCTGGGAGGGTTCTACCCGGAGCCTGCAGTAGCGGAGAGGCTCATTGTGATGCATGGAGCGGAATGAAGGGGGTGGCATCAAACACATATTAATTCCTCGTTTCTCTTCTGATCTATCACGATGGAGCCCAGCCCCCCTCCCGGCCCAGCATCTCCCATCTGCCAGCCAGCCGCCGTGACCTACGGAAACACGGAGATAGGGGGTCCTCCGCTGGGCGTCCGGTAGTCCGGCTTGCTCAGCACCCCTCTTAACCCTGAGTCGTCTGTCTGTCTGTCTGTCTGTCTGTCTGTCTGTGTCTGTGTCTGTGTCTGTCTCTCTCTCTCTCTCTCTCTCTCTCTCTCTCTCTCTCTCTCTCTCTCTCTCTCTCTCTCTCTCTCTCTCTCTCTCTCTCTCTCTCTCTCTCTCTCTCTCTCTCTCTCTCTCTCTCTCTCTCTCTCTCTCTCTCTCTCTCTCTCTCTCTCTCTCTCTCTCTCTCTCTCTCTCTCTCTCTCTCTCTCTCTCTCTCTCTCTCTCTCTCTCTCTCTCTCTCTCTCTCTCTCTCTCTCTCCCCCTCGCCCCCCCCCCCATGCCCACATGGCTGCCAGACTATCAGTTTGTGTGTGGGATCTTAATCGAATGTGGGAACATTGATTTATGCTCGGGTGTCCCACGGCCATTAAGGTAATTGCTTGATCACTTTATAACACCCTCCTGTGGTGACCATGGTGATTTGGCACCCCCCCCCCCCCCAGCTACCTTGCACAGCAAGGCCTTTAACCACATTACAGCTGGAAATCGAGTCGGAAATATCATCTTCCAGCCACCGCAAATTGATTTTATCCCTTTTTGACGGACTCCTAAAACCCTTTTAGTCCGCCTATTTCACCTGAGTTGGCCACGTGATCTATGAGAAGCTCCCGGGCTTTAATAGGCAATATCGATCGCCGTTTCGCTAGCCAGCTTCACTGCAGAAGGATGTGTGTCACCTTGTAATTCCAAGAGTCGAGCGCCGTTTGAGTGAGATCATGCCTTAGATGGTGTATTTTTAGCTGTTCGGGAGCAACAAGCCATCTGACCAACCAAAGTGAAAACTACAAACTTGGGCTGGAAGACGATGAAATGCAATCTGTTACTTATTATGATGCACCTGCGATACTTGACTTATTGTTTTTTTTTTCTTTTCATATTCATTCATTCATTTCTACACATCTCTAAATGTACAGGAATGTACAGATTGTACAGAAGCGTATAGTAACTGAACATTGTGACTTAATGTAATTAAGATAATTCAAACTAATTATTTATTTTCCACTCCTCTCAGCAGATGGCATTATTTCCCAGAGGGTCTTAGGATCTGTTCTAACCTTGTATCTACAGAAACACGCCAAACATGCTAACAATTATGTTAATAAAAGACGCTTTTCGAAAGCAACAAATTTACAGGCATAAAGTTGGCTGTGTACTCAGGAAGTGTCAGGCAACAATAGCAATAACTAGCATTCAAAACAACAACCAATCGAACACCTCCGTTAACTTTCTCATCCACCAGGTCAGGTGAAACAACACACTCACCTTCCTGTCAGGTGCTCTGGTGGCAAAGACGGGCATACGACAGGCCAGGAGAGGACACCGCACCATGGCCTTCCCTTCATCTTCAGCACAGAACCAACCTGGCGTGTTCTCTTCACCTGGAGATAGAGGGAGAGAGAGAGAGAGAGAGAGAGAGAGGGAGAGAGAGAGAGAGAGAGAGAGAGAGAGAGAGAGAGAGAGAGAGAGAGAGGG
Source organism: Nansenia antarctica (assembly GCF_963989245.1). Classification (NCBI taxonomy): domain Eukaryota; kingdom Metazoa; phylum Chordata; class Actinopteri; order Argentiniformes; family Microstomatidae; genus Nansenia; species Nansenia antarctica. The sequence continues at coordinate 22,941,321 of NC_137685.1, read as the reverse complement.
AGAGAGAGAGAGAGAGGTGACTCATGATGACTCGTAATTATAACCTGTGTCATTCAACTCGTTTTTTTCATCATCAACAACAACAACAACCAAAATCTTTCTTCCAGCATGACGACTGCCAATGGCCCCTGGCCTGAGCATAGATTACTTTTTCGTGCAATGACTGGTGGATAGATGATTCACTTACTTAGTCAAAATGTGATTTTATGTATTTATTGTAAGTCGCTTTGGAATAAGGCATCTGCTAAACGCCAGAAATGTAAATGTAAATGTAATTTTCACCACAGCTGAGACTTTCAATTCAACATTCAATTCAATTCAATAAACTCAATTCATCACCCCTGGGCAGGGGCAATTATTTCTGGCAGCCTGGTATCGCACTAATTCAGTAAACATTCATAAAATAAATGATGTGTGTTGCAGAACTGATCTCAATTGGCGTCACTAGATATGATAGATTAATCCTGAATGGAGATTTAAACATTCATATCAATAAGAAGGATGACCCCAAAGGCATAGAGCTCTTGAACCTACTGGACAGTTTTGGACTTACACAACACATACACCAAACTACGCATCAACATGGCAACACCCTGGACTTGGTAATAACAACAGGGCTGAACATTGATAACGTATCAGTACATGAAATGCCTGCTATCTCTGACCATCACTGTGTGTTTTTTGATACTAAGCTAATCTTAACAAAGACTAAAACAGAAATGGTAGTTAAAAGAAGACTCTTAGAGGCCAATGCTGAAACACAATTCTCTAACATTATGAGATCAATATTGAGCCATGCAGCGACGAATACTCTTTACATGAGATGGCCCTAAATGTACACAGAACACTATCAACTACGTTAGATATGGCTGCACCCCTTAAGGTTAGGAAGCGGGCAACTGATAGAATCTCCCCATGGTTGAGCAATACCAGTGTTAATGACAGCAAGAGGAAATGTCTGGCAGATGAAAGAACATATAGGAAAACTAGGCTGACAGTTCACTGTGATATTTACAAAGATGTGATGACTGCCTACAACAAAACAATATGCCTGGCTAGAAAGGATTATTTCTCCATGATTATTACAGAAAACGCTAGTAACTCTAGAGTGTTATTCTCTACTATTGACAAGCTAATCAACACTGCCCCCCCCCCTTCGCAGCCGTCAGCAACAAGATGCGAAGAGCTTGCACTGTTCTTTAATATATATATTCATCTATTAGAGCCAGCATCACCCCTGATGCAAACATAGTCAACATCAGGAAAACAAAAGCAACAACTATGAGTGAATTCACCTGTACTACACTACTGGACCTCTGTAACACTGTCTCTAAATGTAATTCCTCCACCTCCTGCCTTGAACCTATACCAACAGCATTCTTCAAGCGGGTGTTTGATAGTGTCTCAAATCATGTCCTGAAGATCATAAATACGTCGCTTCAAAACAGCTGTTGTAAGACCGCTATTAAAGAAACCCAACCTCGACGCCGATGCACTGAAAAACTACAGACCGATATCCAACCTCACATTCATTAGTAAGATACTTGAGAAAGAAGCTTCACTACAAATAAACTCCTTTTTTCAAAGAAAACAATGTCATGGAGGAATTTCACTCAGGTTTTAGAACATATCACAGCACTGAAACTGCTCTTACAAAAATAGTGAGTGATCTCAAGACTAAACTCTGATGCAAATAAGGTCTCAATTCTCGTCCAATTAGATCTAAGTGCAGCGTTCGATACGATCGACCATGATATCCTAATCAATCGTCTTGAAGACTTAGTTGGTCTTTCTGGCAGCATGTTAAATTGGTTCAGAACATACATTACAGGGAGAAAGTTGTATGTCAAAATTGGAGATCATGTGTCTGAGAACTATGACAGCGACTTTGGAGTTGCACAAGGGAGCTGCCTTGGTCCACTACTATTCTCACTATACATGTTACCACTCAGGGACATCATTGGAGAGCACAACGTATGTTTCCACAGTTATGCAGTTATGCCGATTTCTGCTAAACCAAATGATACTTCAGCTATAAACTCCATTACAAACTGTCTTCTAGCAATAAATAAATGGATGAGCAATAACTTAAAACTGAAGTCCTACTGATCGGCCCTAAAGCAAAAAGGGAAATGCTGTTTAATAATCTATGGGAAACTGACATCATGGATTAACATGGTGACGAAAACATAATTCTTCCACCTTAGACACATTGCTAAAGTAAGACCACTTATAAACCAAAAAGATGCTGAAAAACTGATTCATGCCTTTGTCTCAAGCCGGCTCGATTACTGTAAGACACTTTTTACTGGCCTTCCTAAAAAAAACTACTGCAAGACTTCAGCTCATTCAAAACTCTGCAGCTCGACTTTTAACTAGAACCAAGAGGAGAGAGCACATCCTAGCAACTCTGCACTGGCTGCCAGTAACATGTAGGGTTGATTTTAAGGTCCTCCTCCTTATATACAAAGTACATTGCTAAATCCTCCTTATATACAAAGTACATTGCTATATCCCTTGTCACCTATGTGCCCTCAAGAACACATCTATTGCAGGTTTTTTAGAGGTTCCCAACAACAGTCAGAAGAAGATCGGGAGCGCAGCTTTTGCCAACTATGCCCCAAAGCTTTGGAACACATTACCTTTAGAGATCAGGGAAGCCAGCTCACTAAATATTTGTTTAAAAGAAAGCTAAAAACTTACTTCTTCAATATAGCCTTTAACTAGCTCATCTGCACCTACCTACTGCTCATTTGCCAGCTACTGCACTTAAAATGTTTATCTCAAATATATATTATTACGCACAGAGCACAGGTAGGCCTACAATACTGTATGAGATATGCAATGATGCTAGCCATGAGCGGTGAAGGAGGCGAAGCATCGCTTTTCGGAGAAGCTGCAGAAACAGCTCTCTGAGGGGGATTCCGCCTCCGTCTGGAAAGGCCTAAAGACCATCACCAACTACAAACCCAGGTCCCCGCTGATGTCCGACAACCTCCCCCTCGCTAACGAGCTGAACGAGTTCTATTGTAGGTTTGAGAAAGAGAGGTTCCCGCCCACCCCCGCCCTCTCCCTCCACACCCCCCGGCTACAACCACCACCCCCGTCCCCCAGGGGGGCCAATGTCCCTCCTGCTACCCCCACCCTCCCCCCTCCCCCCCCTCCCTCCCCCCTCCTCACCCGCCCCGCCCACCCCCACCCCCCTTTCCCCACCCCCTCTCTCTGTCACAGTGCGAGAGGTAAACAGACTGTTTAAGAGGCAGAATCCCCGGAAGGCAGCTGGTCCGGATTCCGTCTCTCCCTCTGTCCTGAAGCACTGCACCGACCAGCTGGCCCCGGTGTTTACCCACATCTTCAACGCCTCGCTGGAGCTGTGTCACGTCCCAGCGTGCTTCAAGGCATCAACCATCATCCCCGTCCCCAAGAAGGCCAAGGTCACAGGCCTCAACGACTACAGACCCGTCGCTCTGACCTCCGTCGTCATGAAGGTCCTGGAGCGCCTTGTCCTGGCCTACCTGAAGCTCATCACGGATCCTGTGCTGGACCCCCTGCAGTTCGCGAACAGAGCCAATAGATCCACGGAGGACGCCGTGAACATGGCTCTGCACTACGTACTAGAACACCTAGACACTGCAGGCAACTACGCCAGGATCCTGTTCGTGGACTTCAGCTTGGCCTTCAACACGATCCTCCCACACATCCTGGAGCACCAGCTATCCCTGCTGCAGGTGCCGGTCTCCACCTGCAGGTGGATCACGGACTTCCTGACTGACAGGTCTCAGTGGGTGAAGCTGGGGAAGAGCATTTCCAGCTCCAGGACCACCAGCACGGGCTCCCCGCAGGGCTGCGTCCTGTCTCCAGCACTATTCTCCCTCTACACCAACAACTGTGTCTCCCGCCACCCCTCGGTCAAGCTCCTGAAGTTTGCAGACGACACCACCCTGGTGGGCCTCATCTCCGGGGGGGACGAATCTGCCTACAGGGGGGAGATCGAGGGGCTGCAGAGCTGGTGCAGTTTAAACAATCTGGAGCTAAATGCTCTAAAAACAGTGGAGATGGTGGTGGACTTCCGAAGGAAAGCAGCCCTGCCCCCTCCCATCACGCTGGGAGGTACCCCGGTGGCCTCCGTGGAGTCATGCCGCTTTCTAGGCATGACCATCTCCCGGGACCTTAAGTGGGAGCGGAACACCGAGGCCCTCACAAAGAAGGCCCAGAAGAGGATGTTCTTCCTCCGGCAGCTGAGGAAACTCAGGCTGCCGAGGTCCATGATGGTCCAGTTCTACACGGCCATCATAGAGTCCATCCTCACCCACTCCATCATCACCTGGTTCCCTGCTGCAACGACCAAGGACAAGGCCAAGTTGCAGCGGGTGCTACGTTCAGCAGAGAGGGTGATCGGCTGCCCCTTGCCCTCCCTCAACTCCCTGCATGACACCAGGGCTCTGAGGAGGGCAAGGAAGATCATGGCAGACCCCTTCCACCCCGGCCACGGCCTCCTCACCCTGCTTCCCTCTGGAAGAAGGTTGCGGCTGCCTAAGGCACTGAAGGCCCGCCACAGGCTCAGTTTCTACCCCTCAGCCGCCAGGCTGCTAAATGACTCTGGCTTCCCCCTCCCCCCCGCCCCCAAGTCTGCCCAGGACTGAACTGGACTCACTGTAAAAAAAACTCTGCCCTGCACTTTACTTTATACCACACTATCCAATGCACTGTTGTCTGTCCTGTGTTGTTGTTGTGTTGTCCTGTTTTTTGACATGTGAAAAAAGTATAAACGCACTTGCTGTGGTGACGAAGCAAATTCCTATATGTGTAATGCATAGTGGCAATAAACGTTATCTCAATCTCAATCTGTAGTCTAGCATCATCAGCATGAGTGTAGCCTAGCATCATTAGCATGAGTGTAGCCTAGCAGGGGGGGGGCAGGTATCATTCGTACTGCCGATGCTAAGCCACACCACTGAGGCAACAAGCCTTTAGAAGATAAACAACAACAGCAAGAGTCCGTCACCAGGAAGCAGAAGAAAGCCAACCACTGGATTATAGCTCATAGTAGGAGGGGAGGATTGGCTGGCAGAAGCACCCTCTGTGTACACACACTCAAACTCTAAAGCAGGTGCACCCCTCACCAGGCACGGCACATATCTGCCAACATCTCTCCATTAAGTCATTTAGCAAATTGTCAATCGCAACTAACTAAAGCAATCAAACAGCCGGTTTTAATTAACTCTGTGTGCTTCTGCGCGCATATCGAAAAGGCAATAGGCAACCGAAATAGCGATTTGCTATTCCCCGAAGTGTTATCAACGCGGTGTTAAAGCCTCATTTGGGCCAGAGAAGTGCGACCCGTTTGTCGGACAGGAAGTGTTGTTTATTGGCTGCAGGTTCTGTGTACGAGACACTTAAGGGCCAATTAGACGGGTTTGGTTTCAGTGACTCATACTACTTTACATACGGTTTAGGATTTCTACACAGAAGAAATAAAAAACGGAATAAATTTGCAAGTGTAAGCTGTGTAGTTCAAGGCTGGAAGTTGCACGACTTCAACATACAATATATAAACATACAAAAGAAGCACAAACGAGTACATCTAACACCTTGTCGCTGGCCATTAGCACAGAGGCGCACCATGACACACTTGCTAACTGGAAAAATAATTTCTCCGGAAGCTCAGTTTGAATTGTTTGATGAAATGTTCATAAGCGGATTCAACCGTGGCGTTCTCATTAACACAAGATGACCTCCGAGACGTGAATCAATCTACGCAACGGTGTAGAATGAATCAAATCCACAGCTTACCAAAAGACTATGAGGTCAACTATAGTCAATAGCGGAGGCACCTTTTCATTTCATTTTGTACTGAACTAAGATGAGAAAGAGCATAATCCTTGAGTCTGTCCTTGGTACAGCCTTGTGGAAAGGAACATCTTTTGACAATAACGGGGAAAAAAATTGAGAAATAATCACAGGCTGGTGTATAATGAGATGTGTGTGGGAGCAGGGGGGTGACGGGTCAATTGGTGTGAGCCAATGGCAGAGTCAGGATAAATTCCATCTAAATTCCAGTCAATTAATTCATCGAGTACATGTCTAAATCAATGGACAGGAACGGGAATAGAAATAGTTTGCAACAGACTTAGTTTCTCTGTTTCTTATTCAAATCAGGCTTGTGTTTCCAGTCTTGCGGTGATGAAGATTAATCTGCAGAGCATAGCGGTCTATCAACCCCGTGACACAAAGGGCAAAGTTATAGACTAATTAAATGTACCAGTGCAATTGATATTTTCGCCCCGGATCGATGGAAGCGTGGGATTTTCTTAATTAAATCCGTGATAATGTTTACTCATCATAAACATTTCGCACGTTTGGAGCGCGGTGAGATATCGAGATAATCGTTTATCGTCTGACAGATTAATTTCAGGGCTAAGCAAATTCCTATCAAGCAAACGATACAGACACTTTCCAGCATAATGTTCCGTGTGGAACCTTGGACCCGGGGGGGCTTGTCTCCCGCGGTCCCCTCCTCTCCCCTGTGGCCTGTCCCTCTCTGCAGGAGGCGAGGGAGCGAGGGAGCCCTGTGGGAGGATGGCCCGGAAGCACAGCCTAAGGCGGGGCGCACTGATCCGCTGGCAGAGAAGTGAAGAGAGGGAGTCTGACATAGTTAAGAGATAGCAGTGTAACCGCAGGCAACCCCCCCCCCCCCCCCCACCCCTCCCATCCCCACCCCCCACCCCGCCTGCCCCTCTACTCCCTGCCGTGGGACTGATTGCTTGTCTCAATCATCCTTTCCACACTTTACCCTTTTCAACCTCTCCATCTCTATCTCTATCTATCTCCCCTCTCCTTCTCCCTCTCTCTCTCTCTCCCTCTCTCACTCTCTCCTTCTCTCTCTATCTCGCCTCCATTCTTGACATTTAGCAGACGCTTCTTCCACCCGTCCCTCCGTCTCGGTCCTCTCCGTGGTGTCGTGACTCCTCATCTCATGTGTTGGTTGGTGCGGCTCGTGTGGGACGTTCTCCTCCCTGTCATCTCTAACATTTCTGACTGGAGCTTCTCCATCCTTCTAAAGTACAACTCTCTCTGCAGTGTCTGAATACTCACCCACACACACACACACACACACACACACACACACACTCAGGCAAGCATGCACACACTTACACACAGCACACACACACACTTACACACAGTGCACACACACACGAGCACACACTTACACAGAGCGCACACACCCACACTCACACACTTACACACAGTGCACACACTTACACAGAGTGCACACACGCACACGCACACACGCACACACACACACACACACACACACCATCTCTACAACAGAAGAGGCCCTGTATAACAATCTCTGCAGCCTCTGAATTCACACACACACACACACACACACGCACACGCACACACACACACACGCGCGCACACACACACACACACACACACACACACACACACACACACACACACACACACACACCATCTCTCCAACAGAAGAGGCTCATAACAACAGCCAGTAAACATGGGCTGCCGTCTGGACCAGCGCCTGAGGTGTCCTATTACCAGTGTGCTTGATGCACTTTGAAAGCACACTTACCTCTCAGTGGATACCCTGCTTTTGCATCGCATCATCATATCTAATGTCATAAACACGTTCGTTTGTGTATGGTCATTTAGGGGCGGGAATCGGGAAAAATAGGGCTTTCAGCAGAACTGTAGTGTGTCCAGGCCGCCTATTGGGTAGTGTGGGTTGTGGGGGGTAACAGGAGGATAGACACTATACTATACTATACAAGGATGAGTGTATCTAATATAATAATAATATATGCCATTTAGCTGACGCTTCGATCCAAAGCGACTTACATTGCAGTGAGTACCTACATTTTTCAGTATGTACGGTCCCAGCGGGAATCGAACCCTCAACTTAAGCGGTGTTATCGCCATTGCTCTACCAACTGAGCCACAGAGGATCTTATCTGCATGTTGGGGGTAACATGATAGACAATGTTACAAGGATGAGTCTATGGGCATAACAGGACAGACACTGTTACAGGGATGATGAGTCTATAGGTAAATGGACTGACTTATATAGCGCCTTATTCCAAAGCGCTTCACAACGGCCTCTCATTCACCCATTCACACACACATTCACACACCAATGGCGGCAAGCTACCCTGCAAGGCGCCGGCCCGGCCCGCTCACTGGGAGCAATTTGGGGTTCAGTGTCTTGCCCAAGGACACCTCGACATGTGGTCAGCCGGGGTTCGAACCGCCGATCTGCCGACCTTGCAATCATTAGACAGCGGCTCTACCTCCTGAGCCACAGCCGCCCTCTACAGGCATGGTCATAACAGGACAGACACTGTTGATAACAGGGATGATGATGATGATGTTGAGTCTATCTAAGAAAACGAGTTCTTGTGATGTCTAATCTCTCGCTAAATCATGCATGAGCACATTCGCTATTTGGGGCATCATCCATTTGGGAACGAGCCCCGGCTCAGTAGAGTGGTGGAGTGTGGAGTGTGCTGACGCAACAGTCATCCCCCCCCCTACCCCTCTCCTCCCCCCCCCCCCCCCCCCCCCCCCGCCCCTCTCCTCCCCCCCCCCCCCCCCCCCGCCAGCGTCTCCCCTGAGCTCACACCCGGCGCACAGCAGCCTCCCCCCCCCCCCCCCCCCCCCCAGCTCACACCCGGCGCACAGCAGCCAGGGCTGACAGGGAGAGAGTCTGGGTGACAGCAGGCCATCCGTGAAATGGCATCAACAACTCCCTTATTGTAATTACATTTGGTTAAATGGGCGAAAGGCAACGTGTGGGTGTAGTAATGCAATTAACATGTAATTGACATCCTGGCCAGGTTGAGGTAGACGGAGAGAGAGATTTCTTCTTCCGAATCTGAAGCGTGGAGAGAGAATCAAGGGGAAGAGAATCAAGGCGAGAGATAGCTTCCGCCGTGAGAAAAAACTGCATCTCAGTCTACTTTTCTCTGCTGATAACAGACTTTAGGCTGCCAGTGTAACAGATGCCGTGATACACAGCACAGACTTATTGGAATTGTATGAAATCGCAGAACTGCATTGGGCTGTAGCAGAAATAAGCTTTGGCGAACATATATATATATTATATATTGCGGGTTGAGACCTTGCATAATTAATGTTTAATCTCCGCAAGCACAGTGTGTGGGAGTGGATTTATTAGATCAGGAAAAAAACACATAAAAAAGATTATATGTGAAGATGCACAGACACACACACACACAGTGTATATGCACGCGCACACACACACGGACATACACACACACAATAGCAGACACAGATACACAGACAGACAGACAGACAGACAGGCAGGCATGACAGACAGACAGACAGACAGACAGACAGACAGTCAGACAGACAGGTAGACATACAGACAGACAGACAGACAGGCAGGTAGGCAGGCAGACAGGTAGGCAGGCAGGCAGACAGGTAGGCAGGCAGACAGGTAGGCAGGCAGACAGACAGACAGACAGACAGACAGACAGGCAGGTAGGCAGGCAGACAGACAGGCAGGCAGGCAGGCAGGCAGGCATACGAGAAAGTAAAAAAAAGAGCACATTAACAGTAGGCAGGTGAATTAAGCTAGGGGAAGGCATCATACTCTGTACAAAACAAGACCAAAACATTGCACTTTAAATAGGTTCCTGGAGATGTTTGTCACACTGTCTGAGCTGCGTCTCGCTATCTGTGTTCTGGGATCTTTCCACTTACAAGCACACACACACCACTTAGTGCCAGCCCAGCCTGTTATTTCCTCATCACCATAAACAACATTTCCAATAACCTGAGCTCGTGACGTGTCACGAAATTGGCATCGGGGAGAGCTATTGTTTGTTCTTGTTGTTGTGGTTATTGTTGTTGTTATGCAGACAGGCAAGGCAGTCCATTTGGAAAGAAAAAAACATCCGCTTCTCTCTCCTCTCCAGTAACGACTGAACGATCCAAGCACCAGGCAGAACTTCGGGAGGAAGAGGATGAAGAGGAGGAAGCGTTTGAAAGTGAAACGTCAAGCGAACCAACCTCTCAGCAGGGTAATGTGGCTGATCACAACGCTCTATATCGTTTCTCCCCAGTAAAGGGTTGAAAATACGCACACTAAACATTGCAGGGGGAGGCTGCCGGAGGTAGAAAAGCGGAGGATTGGCTCATTATAATGCATGGAACGGGATGAAGAATGGTATTACCCCCCCCCCCCCCCCCCTCCCAGCCCCTCCTGAAAACATTCGGCACAGACTAAAGCAGATACAGTAGTTCTATAAAAAAAAAACACATGTTCTTGATGTTAATCTGCCTAAGCACACCATCCTTCATGTCCCCCTATCCCAGCCACGAGGCCAATGGCGCCTTGTGTTGTTTTGTCTTTGCTTTGCTTTGGAGGCTCTATAGAGCCGATAATCCACCTCTCCTGCTGGGAGGTTGGGAGGGAATGAAGGGGAAGACCAGGAGAGGCAGGGGAAAGGGGGGTGCTGTGCTGGCCCGCGCTGGAGTCACAGGATCGCCCCCCCATCGTCCTCTTTGACCGATGTGTTTGATGCCTCTGTGGCTCTGTGGCTCTGTGGCCGAGGCTCGCGCGGGGGGGGGGGGGGGGGGGCGGTGGGTGGGAGGCGAGGGGCGGGGGTGAAGGCGCGCGGGGGGGGGGGGGGGTGTAGGGGCTTGTACGGTCTTTCTCCACTGGCGTATTCACAGCACACCTGCTATACCCCACTGTGACTGGCAGGACTGAAGTAGCGCGGGGAGAGGGGGGGGGGACTGTTGTCGTCGCTGCTCTTCTCCCCTCTCTCTCCTTTGCCACGGTAAAGTACTCGGATGTCCGTGGAGAGGAGAGGAGGGGAGGAGAGGAAAGGAGAGGAGAGGAGGGGAGGGGAGGGGAGGGGAGAGGAGAGGAGAGGAGAGGAGAGGAGGGGAGGGGAGGGGAGGGGAGGGGAGGGGAGGGGAGGGGAGAGGAGAGGAGAGGAGAGGAGAGGAGGGGAGAGGAGAGGAGAGGAGAGGAGGGAAGGGGAGGGGAGGGGAGGTTGGTGGGAACTGTCCTCTCAGGAGTGCCCATACTTGAGCGCGAGACACAAAAAGCTAGGTCGCTGGCCATCGATCACTGGAGCAGAGCTCGCTAGCATTGTCGTCGTGTATCCCTGGACACTCCTCTCCCGGGCCTCAACAACACAACGTTCGAATCGCATCTCTGGCCCACTCGTCCGTAACAGTGGATGTCCTGCTGTACTATTTCATCCGGTTCCAATAACTTCCTTTGAAACCTTTACGGAGCTGTGTTAACACCTCATCAGCCACGAGGGGTCATTTGTACTCGATCAAATTCCAGGACCACCCTTTCATGACTTTTCCTAGATATGTGCGTTCTACCACCACACAGGTTCCTTCCCTTTTCTAAATCACATCAGGATAAGCTAGCGTAAAGCTATTTTGCCGTTTTTCTGCATAGGAAGCGGCCAACTAGTGGCCGTCGTGTGTAAACAGCAGCTTGAGCATTGTAAAGAGGCTCTTATAGTTGGTAAAAAAAAAAGGCACGTCTGTTCTAGTGTTAAGGGCGGGAAGCAGGTGGTGTTGGTGGTGGGTGGGGGGGGGTTATTGAGAGGGGGTGCCTGAGGCAGAGACAGTCCATATACAGAGCAGTGGGAATCTAAAACGGCCCACTCCCCCGCAGGCTGCTGAGAGATGCCCTGCACAGCATACACAAAGAACCCTGGAATGGAGTGTCTGTAATGGGGCCGGGGGCCGGGGGGCCAGGGGGCGGGGGGGGCACTCGGGGTGATGGGGGACCGGGAGAGATGGGGAGAGGGGGAGGACACACGCTTGTCGCCATCACGGTCAAATGAGGATATTCATATCCTGTGCACTGTGCACGGGCATGCCGGTTTCCTCAGCACGGCGTACGTGCATTATTTAACCTCCCGACAGACAGACACACTGGAGCTGGAAGGTGCCGGAGAGGAGGGAGGGAGGGAGGGAGGGAGGGAGGGAGGGGCGATAGGGAAGGACAGGGATGCCCCCTACTGGAGAGGGGAGGAATGGCAAGTCTCGATCGACATCTTCAGAATGTGGGTGTTCATGCTCAGTGCTTAGATGCTCACACCCCCCGCACACACACATAGACGTACATACACACACACACACGCACACACACACACACACACACACACATTATCCAGAACACACACACACACACACATTATCCAGAACACACACACACACACACATACACAAACACACACACACACACATACACAAACACACACACACACTCACACACACACACACACACACACATTAAAGCCCTAGGCTAAACTGCTTCCAGAACTCATAACAGCTGAATGAACTGAGCAGAATGAAGGTACAGCAGACCCAAGAGTGAAACCCAAACCCAGAGATAAACACTCCAAACCAGCGCTTTGCTTAGAGCGCCTAAAGCTATGAGGCATCGAAACCCGTTTAGAGTGTTTAGAATTTGAATGGTGGACAATGGATTCCAATGCGCTCCTATGGGGGGGTTCAGTCCACTCCACTCTAACTCAAGCAAAGTGTGTGTGTGTGTGTGTGTGTGTGTGTGTGTGTGTGTGTGTGAGGTGCTTACGCAGGGCGATCTTGGCCAGGTGGAGGCGGTTGACCCAGGAGATCTTGCTGAGGGGGCTGGGCGTGTTGAAGACCACCATGAAGCTGACGGGGCGGCCCGACCTGCAGGGGAACACACACACACACACACACACGTAAATACACACACACACGTAAATACACACACACACACACACACACGCGTAAATACACACACACACACATAAATACACACACACACACACGTAAATACACACACACAAATACACACACACACACGTAAATACACACACACACGTAAATACACACACACACACACATAAATACACACACACACACACACACACACACGTAAATACACACACACACGCGTAAATACACACACACACATAAATACACACACACACACACGTAAATACACACACAAATACACACACACACACGTAAATACACACACACACACGTAAATACACACACACACACACGTAAATACACACACACACACACACACGTAAATACACACACCACACACACGTAAATACACACACACACTAAATACACACACACACGTAAATACACACACACACTAAATACACACACACACACACGTAAATACATACACACACACGTAAATACACACACACACACATAAATACACACACACACAAACACACACACGCAATACATAAATAAATCAATTAATAAATCATTACATAAAACAGCTCTAAACCCTGCTCTGCTCTGCTCTGAACTATGTGGACATTGTTGACCCATTGTTGTTGTAATAGTGTGAGAATCCCAGACATGGAAGGGTTGTCATGGAGACCAGGGCTTTATGGGGCTTTATGGGGCTTATTCATAATACCAGAGAAGACGGAGGAATGAGGGGTCAGGTGGGCTCTACAGTAGAAGGGAGGTGAAGACTGCAGAATGAGGGGTCAGGTAGGCTCTCCAGTAGAAGGGAGGTACAGACTGCAGAATGAGGGGTCAGGTGGGCTCTACAGTAGAAGGGAGGTAAAGACTGCAGAATGAGGGGTCAGGTGGCTCTACAGTAGAAGGGAGGTAAAGACTGCAGAATGAGGGGTCAGGTGGCTCTACAGTAGAAGGGAGGTAAAGACTGCAGAATGAGGGGTCAGGGGTCAGGGGTCAGGTGGGGGTCAGGTGGGCTGCAGAATGAGGGGTCAGGTGGCTCTACAGTAGAAGGGAGGTAAAGACTGCAGAATGAGGGGTCAGGTGGCTCTACAGTAGAAGGGAGGTAAAGACTGCAGAATGAGGGGTCAGGTGGCTCTACAGTAGAAGGGAGGTAAAGACTGCAGAATGAGGGGTCAGGGGTCAGGGGTCAGGTGGGGGTCAGGTGGGGTCAGGTGGGCTGCAGAATGAGGGGTCAGGTGGGCTGCAGAATGAGGGGTCAGGTGGGCTGCAGAATGAGGGGTCAGGTGGGCTGCAGAATGAGGGGTCAGGTGGCTCTACAGTAGAAGGGAGGTAAAGACTGCAGAATGAGGGGTCAGGTGGGCTCTCCAGTAGAAGACTGCAGAATGAGGGGTCAGGGGTCAGGTGGGGGTCAGGTGGGGTCAGGTGGGGTCAGGTGGGCTGCAGAATGAGGGGTCAGGTGGGCTGCAGAATGAGGGGTCAGGTGGGCTGCAGAATGAGGGGTCAGGTGGGCTGCAGAATGAGGGGTCAGGTGGCTCTACAGTGGAAGGGAGGTAAAGACTGCAGAATGAGGGGTCAGGTGGCTCTACAGTAGAAGGGAGGTAAAGACTGCAGAATGAGGGGTCAGGTGGGCTCTACAGTAGAAGGGAGGTAAAGACTGCAGAATGAGGGGTCAGGTGGGCTCTGCAGTAGAAGGGAGGTAAAGACTGCAGAATGAGGGGTCAGGTGGGCTCTCCAGTAGAAGGGAGGCAAAGATTGGCAGGTCAAGCTTTGTCCATATGAATTGTGGTTGAAAATCCTTTCTAATCTTTTTTTTCTTTGGCCGACGGATTTTGCGGGAGTAGAATTTGGAAAAACACCACCTCAGCTTTTTTACAGTAGGAGAGAGTTTGGTTATGACGTAAGGATTTGGTTCAACTGTTAAATGGTACGTCTAGGAGAGGGAGGAGGAGAGACGGGAGGAGGCGGAGGAGAGAGAGAAGGGGGGAGGGACAGTGAAAAGGAGGAGGTGGAGGGAGGAGGTGGAGGGAACGACAGGGAAAAGGAGGAGGTGGAGGAGGAAGAGGAGAAGGTAGAGGGAGGAGAGGGAGGGAATAGAAGAGGGAGGTGGAAACCGAAGCCGCTAAAACAGCCTATGCCCCCCCCCCCCCCGGGCGTT
>NC_137685.1:22916419-22921419 GCF_963989245.1 Nansenia antarctica | reverse complement strand
AGACACACATACTTTCTCACATACTGTATTTCTCCCTTGCTTGTGTTCAAAAGCATCCATCACTTTTCACATGTTCATACTGTACACACCATCACCACCCATGTACTCACCTGACATCATGACATATTGTTATACAACCCTCCACAGGGCTCATAGGAAACGTGCGCCGCAGTATTGAGCTTTACGTGACGAGAGCGCGGTCCGAGGGCTGATGTACTGTTAACTGTAGTCATATATGACGGCCCGATATCAACATGTCAGACACAGAGTCTCTCTGGTCCGCTGCCTCTAATGACGTTATCAGTGACCCTGAGAGCACTCAGCTCTCCTCTCCTTCTTACTCCTCTCCTCCCTTCTTCCCTTTGTTATGCCCTCCGCACTAGCAGCCACGCTCTACTAATCTGTCTTCCCTCTCTCTCTCTCTCTGTCCCTGGGGAGAGGGGAGGAGAGGAAGGGATACTCTCCTCTCCTCTCCTCCCCTCTCCCTCCTGTACTCTCCTCTCCTCTCCTCTCTTCTCATCCCCTCCTGCACTCTTCTCTTCTCCATTCATCCTCTCATCCCCTCCTCTTCCACCTCCCGTAATCTCCTCTCCTCCCCTCCCCTCTCCTCTCACCCCTTCTCTCCCCCCAGGTCCAGAGTCACTTGTATGAAAGGCACATTCCCTCCACACACACACTCCACAGTGACTCATACATGGCTCCACATGTGATCATGTAAATATGACTATTAGACCTGTCAGTCAAAGACCACGTCACACCTAGAATAGGGAGCACAATGGCCGCCGCCGGAAAACACTCCGATCACGGAACAAAAAGACATGGACACCGGTGCTGCTGAGTTGACGACGTAACGTATGATGAACGGTCTGAGTTTCCGGAATAGCATGGCTAATACTGACAATTATTGAAGCTCTGGAGTTAGCGACTCTGTGAATGACCAGGTAATGATCCGTCCGTGTGTGTGTGTGTGTGCGTGTGTGGAGGCTGGGTCTTCTCATTGGCCAGCCAGCTGTGTGTGTGTGTGTGTGTGTGTGTGTGCGTGCGTGCGTGCGTGTGAGTGTGTGTGTGTGAGTGTGAGTGAGTGTGTGAGTGAGTGTGAGTGTGTATGTGTGTGTGTGTGCATGTGAGTGTGAGTGTGAGTGTGTGTGTGTGTGTGTGCGTGTGTGTGTGTGTGTGAGTGTGAGTGTGTGAGAGTGAGGGTAAGTGAACACGGCGGCGTGCTCCTTCATCATCATAACGTTAGGCGCCGAGCCACATTAAAATGTTTGTCACCCGCTATTATCTTTTAATGCCGCGAGTGACGGCCTGTTTTCCCGAGTTATGGATGAGGCAATTTCATCAGCAACCCATTTACTGCGTCAAGAGTCAAGCCTGCGTGGTGTAAAACATGTCTTTCACCGTTCACATTGGCCTCTTTAAATCATCAAATCACATGAGAATAAAACCGGGAGGATGAGATGTCGGCTTCGAGAGGTGCTATGGACCGGGCTTTAACAGAACGCCCCCCCCCCCCGAGGACCCCTGAGTGTGGGTCCTGGTCCGTGGTGGTCCGTGGGGGGGAAAAGGGCGCCAGGCGGCATTTGAACATGTATTCACGGGTGAATCGATGTCGTGGAGCTTGAATCGCTGTTGAATTTAGTTTCGATTTTTTTAACGATTTCAAAGATTGATTTTAGCATCAAACGTTGTTTCGATGTTATTCCGACGGACATTATTTCAACCACATTTCGACGTTGAAGGTCGGTCAGGCGGCGCCGGCTGGTGGAGGTTCTACTCACTTGTCGGGTCTGCCGGGGACCTGCAGGCGTAAGCGGCATTTGTTGGCACTCTGGAGCTGGTCCTCCTTGATCCGGATCAGCCTCTGGAGCGCCAGGCACCAGTCCTGGGCCACCGTCGTGTTCAGGTTCTACCGTGCCAAACACACACACACACACACACATACACACACAGTCAGCTGTCATAGTGAGAGTTATACACTAGAAGATAGATCGATATGAAGTTCATGGCCTATGATCCAAACACACACACACGCACACGCACACACACACACGCACACGCACACGCACACGCACATGCACAGATGAGTACATGCATTCACCGCTGTGCTTCATTCCTTCCTAACATATCGAAATAAACTATTTACGGTGACACGTACTGTATTCACCCTCCAAGACACACACACTTCCTCACATACTGTATTTCTCCCTTGCTTGTGTTCAAAAGCATCCATCACTTTTCACATGTTCATACTGTACACACATCACCACCCATGCACTCACCTGACATCATGACATATTGTTATACAACCCTCCACAGGGCTCATAGAAAATGTGCGCCGCGGTATTGAGCTTTACATCAAAGCCACGGGACGGAGTGAGTCTGTCGCAACGGAGGCCGTGGTGGCGGAGGAGGCGGGAAATCGGAGGACGGGCTCATTAGAATGCACGGAACGAGCCCGTCCTCTGAGTTCTCTACCTCTCTACCTCCACCAGCCTCTACTGTGATAAGCACACTTTTATGACCCCCCCACCCCCCCGCCCACACCCTCTATCCCCCCCCCCCCGCCCTCCCACTACCAACCCCACCCCCCTTCCCCCCCAAGGCGCTAATATTATAATACTACTCTGCAATATTGAGCTTTACATCAAACCATGGCTGAAGCACTTTTATACCTTCAGCCATAACTTCATATACATAACGGCACCTTCTGCTGCCGTTTTACGCTACAGTACATAGCCCCATAGTCCCCGCAGTCAAATAGAATCAAATCCATTTACTGAAGGCAATGAGCCGTGCAAAAGTGTTTCCCATATTTGTTCGGTCGGACATTTTGATGATAACTGGGTCGAACAGAACTCAGCCTTCTCCTTCTGAAGGCATGGCTGCTCATTAAGAGCAGAGAGCCCAAATAACAGCCATTACCTCTGCGAGGCTCTCTGGTGATTGCTGGAGTACACACAGTCCGGAGTACACACACACCCTGGAGTACACACACTCTGGAGTACACACTCTGGAGTACACACTCCGGAGTACACACACTCTGGAGCACACACACTCTGGAGCACACACACTCCGGAGTACACACACCCTGGCTTGTCTGAAATTCTTCTCCTTTTGCAAAAGACAATTAAATGAAACTTTTCTATACAATTTGAAGAAACCAGGCTACCTTCATCTATTTTGTATTTAGACTACTTGAATAACTCCATTACCGTACACAGTCTGGAGTACACACACTCTGGAGTACACATTTTGGAGTACACACTCTGGAGTACACACACTCTGGAATACACACACTCTGGAGTACACACTCTGGAGTACACACACTTTTTGGCAGTGTTTTGTTGGTGGCAGGCTAGACTACTAGGCTACGGCGGGGAAGTGTCCTGATTTGCACACAGCTGAGCTCCCAGTCGAGGGAGGTGGTTGGGCGGGGGGTTGGGGGGGGGGGGGGGGGGAGGCTCCTCTGTTCTTCTTAGACACACACACACACACACACACACAGGCACAAACAAACACACACACAAATACACACACAGATGGATGTCTGACACATCTATGATCTACCCTCCCTCCACAGTGTATTGCTGGATAACTGTTGGCATGGGGATATTCAGATAACTGTTGGCATGGGGATATTCAGAGAATGGAGGCTTTTATCAATTTATGTTTCCGGAGGCATTTGTAGCTTCTTTTTGGTCTTTGATCTTTTGTATAATTACATTTTAAATCTTCTTTTTGATTTTCCATGTGAAGTTTCCCTGAATGAAGCTTCCCCCCACACGTGTCCTCTCTGTGTCTCTGTGCTCAGTCTGGTCTGCTGTTGTGCTGCTCCCAGTACACCCGGGCACCCAGACAACACTGCACTTTGTTTAGGAATTCTTCAAGTTCCACTCTCTCTCTCTCTCTCTCTCTCTCTCTCTCTACGCTCATGTAATGCTGTGGTGGGTTGTGTGTTGTCAGTGTGTTGTGTGTTGTCAGGGTGTGTTGTGTGTTGTCAGGGTGTGTTGTCGGAGTGTGTTGTCAGGGGCTTAGACCTGTGTTTACGTGGAAAGACAACAACACCTTGTTGTGTGTGTGTACCTGGTAGGTGTGTGTGTGTGTGTGTACCTGGTAGGTGTGTGTGTGTGTGTGTGTACCTGGTAGGTATGTGTGTGTGTGTGTGTACCTGGTATGTGTGTGTGTGTGTGTATGTGTGTACCTGGTAGGTGTGTGTGTGTACCGGGTAGGTGTGTGTGTGTGTGTACCTGGTAGGTTTGTGTGTGTGTGTACCTGGTAGGTTTGTGTATGTGTGTACCTGGTAGGTGTGTGTGTGTACCGGGTAGGTGTGTGTGTGTGTGTACCTGGTAGGTTTGTGTGTGTGTGTACCTGGTAGGTGTGTGTGTGTACCTGGTAGGTGTGTGTGTGTGTGTGTGTGTGTGTGTGTGTGTGTGTACCTGGTAGGTATAGGTGTGTGTGTGTGTGTGTGTGTGTGTGTGTGTGTGTGTGTACCTGGTAGGTATAGGTGTGTGTGTGTGTGTGTGTGTGTGTGTGTGTGTGTGTGTGTGTACCTGGTAGGTGCCCTGCAGCGTGCCCACCAGCAGAGTGACCCCCTCCACCACTGACAGGTGTGTGTGTGTGTGTGTACCTGGTAGGTGCCCTGCAGCGTGCCCACCAGCAGAGTGACCCCCTCCACCACTGACAGGTCGTGTGTGTGTGTGTGTGTGTGTATGAGTGTGTGTGTACCTGGTAGATGTGTGTGTGTGTGTGTACCTGGTAGGTGCCCTGCAGCGTGCCCACCAGCAGAGTGACCCCCTCCACCACTGACAGGTCGTGCTGCAGCTCCTGGAGGTCCTGGTAGAGACGCGGGGGACCCAGAACCACCTTCCCTAGAGACACACACACACACACACACACACACACACACACACACACACACACACATTTGAAATGCTTTATTTATGTCCATTAAGGACATAAACACTATCAGTGCAGTCATCAGTTCATTGGGAGACATTCAT
>NC_137685.1:22901419-22903919 GCF_963989245.1 Nansenia antarctica | reverse complement strand
AATACCATCCAAGAAATGGCATAACAATCATTAACACCGTAGGAAACAATTGTATAAAAAGAGTCTTTTATTTATCCGTTATTTAACCGGGTAAAACCCGAGTTTAGAAACCTCTTTTCTCGAGGTTGAACTGCTACAGTAAATCAACAGTACTTAGAAGCAAGTAGCATACGCTCAGCTCTATTGTATATTATATGATATGATATGGATGAAATACAGCAATGCAGAGGCACTAACAGTAACTAATGGTCTGTAGGTAGTAGCCTGGTCTTCTTGGAAGAATAATGACCTACATAGAGATCAGTGGGAGGCTGGTACAGTACACACATGTCTGACACCATTCCTCATTCCGTGCCATGCATTTACAATGAGGCCGTCCTGCCGTTTCTACCTCCACCAGCCTCCACTGATAAGGCTTGTTATGTCAGTAGAAGCTTACCTTTAAGAACTCCAGGAAAGCTGGTTTGGACATGCACGCTTTTTTAATGAGAGCCATGGCATTGGTGAAGTTATTGACGTACTCGCTGTAAACATCCAGCACCATTGACTTGGAAAACTGGGGAAAGAAAACACATACACACACACAGGCACATACACACACATACACACACGCACACACACACACACATACACACACACAGGCACATACACACACATACACACACACAGGCACATACACACACATACACACACACACGTCATTATGGAGAAACAAAACAGGAACAGAACAGTCGTTCAGGCACGTATGCTACGTCACGCTTAGTTATTTCCGTGGAAAGCCATGTGGAAGCACCTCTCTGGCAGTTTTCTCAAACTTCTATGTCCATTGAAAGTCAATGAACAGGGAATCCTGAGGTGATTTCATAAATGGTAAATGGACTGCACTTATATAGCGCCTTTATCCAAAGCGCTTTACAACGGCCTCTCATTCACCCATTCACACACACATTCACACACCAACGGCGGCAAGCTACCATGCAAGGCGCCGGACCCGCTCACTGGGAGCAATTTGGGGTTCAGTGTCTTGCCCAAGGACACTTCGACATGTGGCCAGCCGGGGCTCGAACCGCCGATCTGCCAACCTTACGATCATTAGATCATTAGCTCTACCTCCTGCGCCACAGCCGCCCCTGATGTTGTGAAGGTTAGTATAAATGGCGATTTATAAAAAAACGTATCTATCTACTATCCCAGACAACAAAACACGCTTCAATGGGTCATTAACGGGTTTGAGGGGTGTGTGTGTGTGTGTGTGTGTGGGGGGGGGGGGGCAGCAGAACACCGTCATCGGATTTGATTTAACACAGAGCAGGAATGCTGACATCAGCAGTCGGAGGGGAAAAGGGGGGAAATTAGCCAGATGCTTGCAGATCCAACATGAACCCTTTCCCTCTCCTTTCGACTCTGGACAGCCAACCTTAACGAAAACACAAACCGTAGGGGATTGTGGGTCTGTTTGGAAAACATTACCCCAGCCTGGGATGACAAATACGCTGTCACATGAGAAAAAGGGAAATCGATCGGGATTGCAGGGCCACCATCGCCACTTCTCGATGCCTCTCATTTGGATGGGTTGAAGATATCAATAGTGCATCGGTCTGAACGCCACGGTGGGGAGGGGGGGCGGGGGGGGGGGGGGGGGTGCAGCCTCTCTAATAGGTCAATAATGACTCAGTCTCATGGGTGGGCACAGAGATGAGGGGTCACAGCGAACAACTCTTATATTATTACAACGTTAGCGTGATGATGCCAACGCTGGCCGCACAGCACACACACACACACACACATACTCACACACACACATACTGTATCACACACACAGCACACACACACACAAACTCACTCACACACACACACATACTGTATCACACGCACAGCACACACACACACACAAACTCACACACACACATACTGTATCACACACACACACACACACACAAACTCACACACACACACATACTGTATATATCACACACACGCACACACACACACACACACACACATACAGTATCACAAACACACATACTGTATATATCACACACACCGTTTCTGTGATAGATCCTCATCATGGCTGTAATTGATTATGTTTCAGGTAAACTATTGTGTTTGTCTCTGAAGAGTGTTGCTCATTAGAGCTGGGTGTGAAGAAGGAGAGGGTGTTTTAGAAATTCCTAGGAGAAATGAATCCATTTAGTTGGACACACAACTCCCTGATCATCTTTCTTATACACACACACATACATACACACACACACACACACTAACCGAGGCCACAAACAGGTCTCCAATCTTCTCGCTGCTGTCCCATTCCGCCACGCGTGACGCCAGTGCTATCTGAAACATGGAGTGGCATTGAGTGATCTCTCGCAACCGGTAAAATATGGGCCGGATCTTCCGCGGGCTCAGGATCCGCGGGTCGGCTTCTAGAAGGGGCCTCTGGTACTCCTGTAGACAGAGAGACTCAGGTCTGTATCTACATTGTAGACAAGCATGTGTTATA
>NC_137685.1:22891419-22896419 GCF_963989245.1 Nansenia antarctica | reverse complement strand
TTATCTGTGCTCTATAGAAGCTTCTATTCCTTCCTGTTAGAGGACGCTAATCTGCCCTATTGTGGATCTCGGCATCCTGGGTTCCATCCTGATTCCTTGTGACCACGTGACGTCTCTCTCTGCCCGCTTCCTCGCTCCTCAAAACACATCAAAAACCTTCACTTGGCCACAGCAGCGCCTCTCTTTAATCCGAGCCAACTGAACCAGCTTGGCTTATCCTCCATCCGTGTTTTCATTTGAAGAATCAAACGCACATCATCGAGATTATATTTCAGTAGCGTTTTGGGGGGGGTTTGTTTTCAATGCAGTTTCCGTTTTTTTTTTTTTTTTTTTTAAACCGGGATTGGAGATGCAAGTTGCAACGGAAGGCATTTTCCCTCTATCCTCCTTTTGACATGACTGTTGGCTGGACTAGCAGCACACACACACACACACACATACACAAAACACACACACACACACACACACAAACGCAGCAGCTTAATCCAAAAGAATCAACTGAAATGAACTAACATATTCCTTCCTTCCTTCCAAAATCAGGCTTCACAAGCAATTCACAACATATCTCCATAACGCCCAACGCTCCACCCGACACACTCTAAACTAGCCAACATATGGTGCTTCTGTAATATAGAAACTGATCAACTTTTCAACCAGATTACCTGGATGGTCCTTTCTGTGCAGGAAGGAGACTCTCCTCAGGACGGCGATCTTCGTCTTCTCTAGTCCATCCTTGGTCCCGCTCCGGGCCGCCTTCATCAGCTGGTGGACCTGGACCAGAACAGAGAGACCAGAAACAGGGGGAGGGGGGGGGGGGGGGGTTGAGAGAGGGGACGGGGGATGGGGGGGGGGGGAGAGAGACCCTTGTCAGTCCATGAGGAACACGAGAGAGGGAGATACACGCAGCGCCGGGGGGGGGACGTAGTCTACCGTACCCCCACACTAGTCCTCCTCCGGGGGAGAGAGGAGAACGAGAGATGGGCCTCCGCCGGGTTCATCCCGGTCCTGCCGGGTTCTGGTCTTGGTTCTGTCGGTGGTCGGTGGTTCTGAACGACGCGCGCACAAGAGTCTCTAATCAGACAGCAAGGAAACGGATCGCAGAGAGAGAGAGAGAGAGAGAGAGAGAGAGAGAGACGGACCGGGACGGTACAGGACTGAGCTCCGGTTTATGGGGGAATGAAGCGAGGATGAGGCTCTCAGTGTGGGAACGTTGCACACTGCTGACCACAAACCCCACCCTGAGCATCATCATCACAAGCCCCAACCAGCCTGCTTGCGACGGTTCCACGCGGACCATGCGGAGATACACCCATAAGGACAGGCAGGGTGGTGTTATGTTTAAATGATGACACACACTTCCGTGAAGAACTGGGTCATTAATTAGAAGAAACTGGCGATGTGTTTATGAGTTAAGTAAATATGCAGAATATTAAATGTTGTTGAATAATTCATGTGTCCTATAAAGTCGTCGTCGGGTATTACACCACGGAGAGAGAGGGGGGGGGGGGGGCGGGGGTTTCTCGTCTGGGCCAGAGGAAAGCACAGAAATGTTACAGAGAGAGAGAGAGCGAGAGAGAGAGAGAGAGAGAGAGAGAGAGAGAGAGAGAGAGAGAGAGAGAGAGAGAGAGAGGCGGCACAGAGAGTCAGTCAATCACCTGAATAATTGATCCGTTGAACTGCAGAACACACTGCAGGGTCGGCTGACTACAGACACCACAGCCTACCTGTAGTATTCCGTAGTCATAGTCGTAGTGTTCTCTTGCTGCCAGTGGGATTATTGGCAGCAACCCAGGATTACTACCTTGGTGTCATAGTGTCTGTATCTGAGTGTGTCTGTATCTGAGTGTCATAGTGTCTGTATCTGAGTGTCATAGTGTCTGTATCTGAATGTCATAGTGTCTGTATCTGAATGTCATAGTGTCTGTATCTGAATGTCATAGTGTCTGTATCTGAATGTCATAGTGTCTGTATCTGAATGTCATAGTGTCTGTATCTGAGTGTCATAGTGTCTGTATCTGAGTGTCATAGTGTCTGTATCTGAGTGTCATCGTGTCTGTATCTGAGTGTCATAGTGTCTGTATTTGGGGGTCATAGTGTCTGTATCTGAGTGTGTCTGTATCTGAGTGTGTCTGTATCTGAATGTCATAGTGTCTGTATCTGAGTGTGTCTGTATCTGAGTGTCATAGTGTCTGTATCTGAATGTCATAGTGTCTGTATCTGAATGTCATAGTGTCTGTATCTGAGTGTCATAGTGTCTGTATCTGGGGGTCATCGTGTCTGTATCTGAATGTCATAGTGTCTGTATCTGAGTGTCATAGTGTCTGTATCTGGGGGTCATAGTGTCTGTATCTGAGTGTCATAGTGTCTGTATCTGAATGTCATAGTGTCTGTATCTGAATGTCATAGTGTCTGTATTTGGGGGTCATAGTGTCTGTATCTGAATGTCATAGTGTCTGTATCTGAATGTCATAGTGTCTGTATCTGAATGTCATAGTGTCTGTATCTGAGTGTCATAGTGTCTGCTATGAATGGAATTACTACCTTGGTGTCATAGTGTGTGTTTCCAGTGGAATGACTACCTGGGTGTCATAGTGTGTGTTTCCAGTGGAATGACTACCTCGGTGTCATAGTGTGTGTTTCCAGTGGGATGACTACCTCGGTGTCATAGTGTGTGTTTTAAGTGGGATTACTTAATTGAAAAAGAAGAGAACGCACACCGTAACACAGCACACAGAAAACTTAGGCGAGGTGCTGGCGACGGAGCAGAACACTATTGAATTGAAGTAGAAGCCGCACACTCTAGTTCCAGATGCAAAAGTGTAGGTTTTAATTGACAAGCCAGCTGTCATGCACTATGTTGTTTGTAAGACTTGACAAAGGCTACAGCCGAAACTGTTGTCAACTAATATCTACACCCTTGCACCTGGAACCAGAGTGTGCGGCTTCTACTTCTTAAGTGGGATTACTACCTCGGTGTCATGGTGTGTGTTTCCAGTGGGAGTACTACCTTGGTGTCATAGTGTTTGCTGCCCAGCCTCAGGGCAAACTCTCGTTTGGTCCTGGCACAGCGGTCCCTCAGCCGACGCACATCAGGGGTGAGCTACAGTACAGGGATGGGCAGGCATCACCACGGTGACGGGGGCGGGGCAGGTCACATTAAACAACGGCGGGGAGATGGGGGGGAATGAAGGAAGGATGACGAGAGAGCGGAGAGAAAAGGGAGGGAAAAGGGAGAGGAGGGGAAGAAAGGGATGAAAAGTAAAGCAAAACAAGGACGGTAACAGCAGGATTAATCACAGGGATGCAGGGGCGGACGCTCAGAGCACTGCCCTGGTTAAAGGCTAAAGCCCAGCTGAGACTAATAGCACTGATCTGGAGGAGGATAATGCAGGTGGCATGGGGTGAGGCAGGGGGGGGGAGCTGAGGGGGCTGAGGGGATTTCCATCCCGAGCGCTACCTCTGGCAGCGGGCCTCCACGGTGATGATCACAGCGACGCCATGACCATCACCTCTATTAGCTTTCCAAAATACACTACAACAGGCAATCATTGTCATCGGGATTTCCCTCTGTAATATATGAGGATGCCGTAGGATTTTCGGAAGATTACTACCGTAGTGTGATATCCATATCCCCTGTAATGGGGAATATGTAAAAATATGTAAAGGCAGATGTACTAGATCTATGCATCAATAATCATTCAACTCAGCAGAAATCTTGTTTTCCAAAGCCTCCCCTCCGCATGCGGGGCCTGAAGTGAGACTGTCGAGGCGTTAGGATGCGAATGTGGATGGGCATATACTGCCACCATGTGGTGGAAAGATGAACTGCAGGACGCCTATCGTAATGCTGCATACTGCAGCGCACCTTTCAGGTGAGAACGCTGCTTGTTTATTCTGAACGCACAGAGCTAGTTTATAGCCCACACGATGCTTATACATTTCAGGTTATTTTTTTTATTTTTTTTCTATTGTCTATAAATTAATCATAATGAATGTCTTGGGGGGGTGTACATGGTAAAATATGCACGCACACACACACAGACACACACACACACACGCGCATACACAAACATGTACATACTTATATAACAACAACAAACTCACACCGTCTTACCTTGCTGCGGGTGGGAGGTTTGCTCTCTGTGTCAGAGTGTTCGTCGTAGCTCTCGAACTCGCTGGAGCTCCAGTCGTTGCCTCCGCCCTGCACTCCCACGTCTCTGTGCACATCTTCATAGATCATATCCCCTGAAACACACACGCACGCACACACACACACACACACACACACACACACACACACACACACACACACACACACATACCAGATTCACTAACATGAACACAGATCAGAATGCACTTGTCATGATCAGTGCTAAAGTAGTTCTCTTGCCTCTGGTAATGAATGAACTTTGCCATGAAACTTACACACAAACACACAAACACACAAACACACACACACACACACACACACGCACACCGCACACCGCACACACACACACACACACACACACACACACACACAGACCCCGTCCGTGATACTGACCTGAGTCAGGTGAGAGGAGGTGTTCGCTGGGCACGTCATCATAGATCACCTCTCGACCCTCAGTCTGGAGCTCAGCATCAGATACACCTTTACCTGCACAACACAACACAACATCAGCATCAGATACACCTTTACCTAGTGAAGACATAATCCGATCATAAACTAGTTTATTCTGGTTTGTTCACAATATTAGGAACATGATGCACAATTACTTACAAAATAACAAAAAAATAAAATAAAGCAATTTTAAAAAGCGATAACATCTTGGGGATATCATTACATATTCTTTTTATTTTATTTTTTTACATTTTTAACATTCAGCAGACACTTTTATCCGAAGCGACTTAAAACAAATCCATTTGTCTAAATAAGTGACTCATCGATCTATCAGTCATGATAAGAAAAAGTAATCTATGCTAGGACCAGGGGCCGTTGTCAGTTCCAATGCTTGAAGAAG